>NC_051245.2:86811323-87118246 GCF_015237465.2 Chelonia mydas
TCAATGGAGCTATGACAGTTTACACTAGCTGACGATCTGCCCCCAATTTCCAGTAAACATTGCAGACTAGTATCCTTTATTTCTCTATAAAATCCTTCCAGTCTGGGCAGCAGTTAGTTTAGACTTCCCCATCCAACCTGTGTGTCTAAGCTCTGACCTGAAGGGACTATCTCTTTGGGAAAGAGGATAGTTCACTTTTCATGTCCATTCATTCCTCAATCTCTTTGTTGAGATATTTAACAAGGATGTCAATTGTGAAGGTGGTTTTTATAATATGGACACCTGCCCACTAGGAAATGGACTGAGACCACCAACTCATTTCACATAAGCTACCAAACAGCTGGCAGATGGTAAACAACTTTTGGTCACTATTGTTCCTGGTTGGATTAGAAACGGTGACCCAGAGGTGAACAGCTCCATATCCTGTTACCAAGGACGTGTCCCTACTTGATAAATACTTACTGAATATTACATTTAAGTGGAAAATATAAATAACACCAAAAAAGCAGTTGACACTTGTAAATTCCTTTATGCTTTTTGCAGTCTTGTATAACATTTTTTGCAGCTTCTTGTACGTTTTTCCTGCCCTTTTTAAATTTCCCATCATAGAGCTGCATCAAGCTAGGAAAGTCTTAAAGAATATCAGAAACACTTAGAACATTTTGGTTTATTTTCACTAAATACAATTTTTAAAAAATCACTCATCTGTGATGATATAAATCTGCTTATATAGAGTTTAAGCTTTTATTTTTGTTAAACTTTCTAGTCCTTGAAGTTGCAAAGAAACCTTTCCAAACATGCATTGAAGCAACTGATGTTGAGCTGTTTTGTTGAATCTGCGCACAACTCCACTTCCCCAGTTGCTGCTTTGAGCTTTGTCAAGTTGCATCAGGATGAAGACTGACCTCAGTCTTGTCAGTTTTCACTGTTGCTATTCATAACTCTGTGTGCATTGGTGAAATTTGTAATAGTAGCACTGGAGTAGTAAACAATGATCCCTGTCATATGAGGGGGATATAACCTTCTGTAACTCTAACTTATATCACAGGTAGCGTCCTTCCAAATTCATCGTCCATTTTGGCCAATTTCATGGTCAAAGGATTTTAAAAATCCTAAATTTTAGTATTTCAGATATTTAACTGTGAAATTTCACACTGTTGTAACTGTAGGGGTCCTGACCCAAAACGGGGTTGGGGGCAAGGGTATTGTTTGGAGGTCACAGTATTGCCACACTTACTTCTGTGCTGCTGGTGGTGGCAGTGCTGCCTTCAGAACGGGACCGCCAGAGAGCGGTGGCTGCTGGCCAAGAGCTTAGCTCTGAAGGCAGCACCGCCTCCAGCAGCAGCGCAGACATAAGGCTGGCATGTTACGATATTGCCACCCTTACTTCTGCGCTGCTGCTGGCGTGGCACTGCCTTCAGAGCTGGGCACATGGCCAGCAGCCACCGCTCTCCAGCCACCCAGCTCTGAAGGCAGTACAGAAGGGTGGGAATACCGTGACCCCCCGTAAAATAACCTTGCAACCCCCCCCCCCCCACACACACACACACAACCCTCTTTTGGGTCGGGACCCCCAGTTTGAGAAATGCTGGTGAAATCTGTATTGTGTAGGGTGAAAGTACACAAAAGACCAGATTTCACGGGGGAGACCAGATTTCACAGTCCATGACATGTTTTTCATGGCCGTGAATTTGGTAGGGCCCCTAATAATAGGACAGGGAATAAAGAATAGTCTTTTGCAGCATTCCTGCATGCTGCAAATTTTATTGCACAGTAGAAGAAGAAAAATTGAATCTTTTGCCAAAAAATGGAGCAAAATGAAGCCACCTGAATCCTTCATTCTGGAAAGGAACCTGGCAGAGAGCTGGAAGAAGTGGTTACAAGACTTCCAGATTTTCCTGGAAGCAAGTAGTATTGAATAGAAATTGGAGGGGATGAAATCCTCCATACTGTTGTACATAGCATTGTAAATCTACAGTGCATTCTGCAGGGGGAGCACAAAGAGGACTGCAAACTGCTAAACAAAGCCAGTCCAACATTTGAATGCATTCTTGATTGTCACCTAGAGAAGGCTTATTTTCTTTACAAGAACCTGGATGCCAGGTGAGTCTTCTGACCACTATGATAAGCTAAGTTATGTGAATAGTAACAAGTGGACTATGTAGAGACCAAGTGAGTGTAACATAATTGATAACCAGGTTCAAAACAAGATAACTGTGAAAAATGGACTTGAATTTGCAAAGACCAGTAAATATTGAAAGGGATGATGAAATCTGTTCTTCCCAAATTAGTGTTAGCAAGCAGTGAAAGAAATGGAGTGCATCTAAGTAGTAGAATACAGGCGTAAATATATAGCAGAGACCAGATTTGTTATCAATAAACTTAATGCAAAGCATGCTAAGGGAGAAGAGCAGCCTGCAAATGATCAGATGGATGTGTAAATTGTCTACAGAGTGGAATGCAAAAGATGTTCTTGAATAATTTGATGGGGTGTTTAACAGACAGAGATGTGTTAAAGATAAAATATAACACATTTATATGTGTTTCAGTGAGTTCCCAAAAATTCATGTACTATGTAAAATCCCATTAGCATGGTGAGATAAAGTAAATTCTGAATATGACCGAATGGTAAAATCAGATGTTACTGAGGAAATCATACCTGAAAATCAGTCTCAATAAATATCTTATAGCAGACATACTTTCAAGGACACTTCTAAATAGTGGAAGCAGAAAGCTGCTAAATAAACATGACTCAAGTACTAACTATTTCTGAAATAATATTTGACAAGCCGCAAACAAGATACACAAAAATGATTTGCACTTACATCAACTTATAAAAGTAATTCTAGATGGATACCTGACAAAAAAAGCCCACACATCTCCAAGTATGAAACTTTTGTGGATTGTTGTGATGAAATTGCTACAAGTGATAGGATTCCATAGAAAGAACTTTGTGTCATAATGTGGCACCATATGAGGTCAGAAAAGTTAAACATAGTATACAGTGCCCACCTGCATACTGAGATGTGAAAGAATAGAGCTCTGGATGTCTTATTCTGGCCAGGCATGAACGTTGCCATTCTTCTTATCAGAAGCAGAGCTTGCCACGCTTTTTTGTGGCAGCCTCATCAGCCAAATGCAAAGCCCTCAGACCACTGTCAAAACTGGTCAGAGGGCATTTGTCAGTGATGTGTGACATTGTCTGTCTTTGGCCATAGCTCCATGTGGGATCCTCTCTTTGGCCTCAGGTGTGAAGGCTGGCTGCACAGTGACCCTGGCCCATTTTAATCTATTCAGAAGGGCCCATGGGCAGAGTGGCAAATCAAAGCTGAGTACACCCGTGGTCAGATCAGTTATAAGAAATGGTTTCTGACGTTGGCTGCAGACCATTCTTCATGCCACATCAACATTACAGAGAAATCTGGGCAGGGCAAGTGGGCCCACAATGGGTGCCTTGATGACAAGCATGCTCTTGGGTGGTCAAAGAACCTCTGTTTATAGTGGTAGGCTCATTTGCCCTGATCTTCTCAATGAGTCTGGCTGTAGTATTCTCAGGGCAGATGTATGTGGAGGAATGATGGTGTGGGTCAAATATCCCAGTTATGATGCACATGGTTGAGTGTAGTTGTGTGTCAACCAACTTGACATGAGATGAATGAAGCCAGACCAGAGCACAGTATTCTGCTGCAGAGTAACAGTGGGTTAAACCAGATGATCGTCTAGTTTGAGCATTTTTTCCCCATGAAGTGGCGGCCTGTTTGCTTAGAAAGTTGTTGCATGTCCTCACCTGAGCTGCAGTTTTCCTCAGGTGGTTTAGAGATGTGAGAGATTTATCTAGGCTTACTTTGAAGTAGACTGGGTGGGATTCATGTTTCAAGTTATGTATATTGAGAAAGATAATCAGTTCTTGGTCTGCTCTGGAGTTGTAAAGATGGAACACGCTCCAAACTGTGTTGGTCACACTTGGTTGTAAATACCACTGACTCTACAATATTCTGCTATCTTAATTAAGTCAACATTCTGGGCATCTGCAAGTTCTGGAAAAGATCATGCTTGTATATCTAAGCAAATGTCATCTGCATATGTTAACTTGACTGGGTGAGCAAAAGGTCGTTTGTGTACAGGTTGAAAAACATTGGTCCCAGCACAGAGCCTTGGGGTGGACCGTTCGTATGTCTTTTCCACGTGCTAACTTTGTCTCCCATGTGCACTCCTTCTGTTGCAGAGGAGAAGGTCAACAATGTTGACTACCCATGCTGGGAGTGCTCTTGGCAATAGAACTAAGAGTCCCATGTGCCAGACTGTCATCTGCTGCCTTCAGGTCCAAAACTATAGCTCCCGTTTTCAGGTTTTTCTGAAAATCATTTTCAGTTAGTATTGTCAAAACTAGCACTTGATTGCAGTGCTCCGACCTCCCCCAAAAGCCCGCTTGCGATTGAAGATAGGGCATTCAAGTGTGATGATATGCAATAAGTACAAGCAAAAGAACCACTGACACTACATGATATCCCTGATTGCCATTAGTCTGAGGCTGGCACAGATCTGTTTGAATTACGGAAAGATTATCTTGTATTTTTAAAATTGAACCGTTGCACAATACATCGAGTGACACTGTAATGACACTACAGATCACAGCTTGATCCACCATGGTATTCTGGTTAATTGCTGGTAATAGCCCACAATTTACAAGTGACTCATTACAGGAGAGTTTTCTGATGGATCAGTATAGGTACACCACATCAAGCCCTTATTTTACACAATCAAATGGGTGAGCAGAAAAGACAGTATAAATAGTAAACAACTGGATTTTAATAAAACTCTGATACATTCAAATGAATCTTACTCGCCATTCCATTAGCATATTGAAGCATACCTCACAATGCTTTCCTAGGATCACCAGTTCAGAAATTTGTGGGCAGAAGGACAAAGATTTTAGTGTCCAAACTTCTTCATAAACCAGACTACCCAGAAATAGTTACAAAAGAACAATACACAACAGAAGAAATAATTCAACGAACATGCCAGTTGCCACCTTTGCGAGTGGGAGTGAATACTGGATTTCAAACAGAAAATGGCTGGAAATCTGCCAAGGTAACAGCTTATGCCATCTGCACCGTGAATGTCAGTCCTAGAGAAGGAACAAAAACATCTAAATAATACCATGGAGGACACTGTCTCTCTGTATCTTGTGGGCATCCAGAATACTTCTGACAATGCCCATGTGTGGACAAAAATAACACATGGTCACCCAATCTCTGACAGTGGAAAAGATACTGAGCACCAGTAATAAACTTCAGGTGATGGATCCATCTCATATGCCAAACAATCCACTACAGAAGGAACTATTTTGAGAACAAGAAGTGTCTGTTTGATCAGAAAGCCATTAAGGTTCAGAAACAGTAGTTATTAACAGCTGTCCAGTAAGAGGCAGGATAATCCTCTCATCAGTCAGGGGAGTTCCTCTCCCCAACTTCCACTTTAGAGGTTTCTGTTTGAATACTAATTGAAAGTATTAGTTTGTGCTGATCTTTTTAGTTGATATCTTGTATTTGCATTTGATTAATAATAAAAAAGAAAAATGTCTTTGGAGACAGTGGATACTGCCTCCTGCCAAGAGACAGGTATATACTTGTGTAATCTCAAAACATGCTATACAAGAGGAAAGGTAGATAAAGATAATTCTGGCTTACTAGTAAGCTTCAGTGTCACATAGTTATTACAAAACTGGATCACTTTCACCCTGCTGCTGCTTGGAAAAGCCCTGAGCATCACCAAGACTATGTATGGGGAAGACTCAAACAGAGAATAGGTGAGGGGTAGCATCCCATGAGCAGTAATCAGAAAGTTGAGCAAAGGTTAGAGTAGTACATTCCCCCTCTTCAACAGGTAGGAGGCTAGGGAGAGGTACGGTAATGGATACACTTCCTTCTTACTCTCACAGCAGCCGGAGTGTAGAGAGTTGGGAGAAGGGGAAACGGGGGGGGGGGGGGGGGGGGAACGTGCTCTTCCTCCCTTCCAGCCAGAAAAGGTTGGGGAGTGGGTAAAGCGGGGATAGAGAGCTGAGGAACATTGTCCAGAGATAACATGCTGGTACAAATCCCAGCACCTACCTTTTTCTCCACAACTGGATAGGATGTTGGTTTCTTACCTGGACGGTAGGGCACCCTTCCATCTTTTGTAATGGCCTTCAGTAGGGTTAGTCCTCTGACTCGTAAGTCTTTGGTAAAATTTGGAGCATGTATGTGTATGGAGGTGTATTGGGTGGGCAAGAATGAGCAAAAGACTGATGGGTTAAGTTAGAAAAAAGTATATAGTGTGTGTATATATGTCAATAGATTTTATATATGTATATAGAGAGATTGATTTTGAGAGAAGAAAGGAGAGCAAGAAAAAAAAGGGAGGAGGTAGAAAACAGATTGAAGGGTTGCAGAGAGAAGGAAAAGAGAACAGATGCTGGAAAGGATGCACCACAAATTTCTATAGGACAGAAAAGGAAAAGTGAAGTCAGGAAGGGAAAAGAAGGTACAACAAAAGAGATGTAATGAGTTGAACTTTTTAAAATGTATTAAAAAGAGAGTAGACAAATTGATACAGTAGACAAGTGTTCTGTTCCTTAAACTTGCAGGGGTATGGCATTTCGTGTGTGTGACTTTGTGGGTGTGGCCACACAGCTATTTTGCAGTGAGGTTACTTAGGCTTAGTTCTCAGGCCAGCATGTATCATGGATATATTTTTTCAATCCCTGTTTTTATTATAAAATAGTTGCCTCCACTGTTTAGTCATAACTGGTATCGCAGACTGCTGGGGAGTTGCTCTTGGAATTGCCCAAACAGTAAATGAGAGCACTCTAAAACACTTCAGAAGAGATAGGAAAGGAAGCCTTGCTGTTACATGCCTTTTTGAATACGAAGATGTACCGGACTGGAGCAATCTCTCTCTTTTTTTGTGGGGGACGGAACATATACTTAGCAAATGACACTAAGAATCTATGTTAGGTGGAATAGATTTCAAAATAGATGGCAAACCAGCATCATTAGTCCATAATGATCTAAAAATGAAGATTTATAGTACTGAAAATGAAAAATGTAATGTTCCCCATACTTAAAGAAAATTTCACAACTTCAGGGCATTATTTTCAGAAGTGATTATTGGTTTTGGGTTCCTCAGTTTTTTGTGTACCCAAATGGAGACACTGTCAAGGGGCATGATTCTAAGAGAACAGGTACTCAACACTTTCTGAAAAACCAAGCCCTAGTTAGGTTCATCAAGCTGAGCACCCAACAATAGAGGCATGCAAAAACAATAGTCACTCTTGAAATATTGACCTTTGTGTCCAAATTCTGTCCTTCATACATGCAGTTAGATATCCATACGCTTGAAAAATCCAAGGGTATATTTTGTTTACAGGGATCTTCTTTGGGAGGGACTTACATTAGATAATTTTAAGTCATTTACAGTACAGTTGGATGAAAAGTAACTATAAAAAAGGATCCTTACTTTAAAAATAAATAAATCCCCCGAATATGTCCAAAACTGTAATGTCACTCATTTGAAATGGGACACTGCATGACTTTCTGAAAGAGAAATCTTTAATGCTCTCGAACAATAAGTTGGACAGCAAATTAATGAACAGTGCTTTTGGCTGTCACTCATTCTGTGATTTCTGTGTCAAAGTTTGTAGCAGAAGAGAGGCTTGTTAATAAAATTACTTTATCCAGAGGGAATTCCAATTTCTAGTAACAGGTTCCAGAGTGCTTTCAGTGGGTACTGATGTAATGCATATAAATGCTTGAAGCTACTTATGAGACAGGTATAACTAAGACAATGAAGTGTAAGCCAGTGTTACCGAAATGAATGTATCAATTGAATTACATAATCATTTTGAGACTATTAGTAAGTCAGGGGAAGTCTGGCAGTTTGAAATTGCCAAAGTGAAAACAAATATAGGACCGTAGGTAGAATGGAAAGAGTTCAGTACTGCTGTGTTGTACTGTGTTTGGGAAATGTGTGTCAGTATTTTGAGATATATAATAAGGCAGAACAGAATTTAATTTTATGTAGGGTTCTTCATACTTAAGGTATTGTAAAGCACTTTACAAAGTGATGACTGAGATACTGGAAGTGTGGCTCAAGGGCTTGGTAATAAGATACAGAGCCTTTCACCTCTAGGTCACTGGTTCAAATCTGCCTTGGGTTAAAGAAGACTAAAACTTGTTACCACCTGACAGCTGTTCATTGGTCTCAGAAAAAAGTTGATGGTCTTAGTCCAGTTTTTAGTGGACTAGTGTCCACATCACAATTAGCACTTTTTACAGTCTCCTGAGAAAGGCAAAGGATTTACACTTGATCTGGCTCCCACTGAAGTCAGGAGAGAACTTCCATTTACTTCAACAGAAGCATAATCAGGCCCTTAATGAGCATGGAAACTGAATTACTCTGTACTAATACAGATGATCTTTCAAGGTCAAGTCTGAAGAACTTTGGCAAAGCACTGTGAGAGAAGCTTGCACGGTACTTCCTGTTCTGTAGCGTCCTGCGCATGAATAGATGACTTCAGTCTTCTTGGGGAATGCCAGTCTCACAAGAACTGATATTTAATTTGAAAATTATTTTGAAGTGTGTTGGTGAGGAAGCTACTGGGAGTGTATGCAAATGCAGCAGTCATCCAACATTCAGCACTAGCTTTCACACACATTCTTGAGCATTAAAAACTGATTTATTAACAGAGGAATGTTGGCGAGAACACTGATTTTATTACCCTGGATTTTTGAAAAGGGATGTGGTGTCTTATTTCCACACAGCCACCCAGAATCTGATGGCACCTGTAAGAGAGTAGTACCCATACTGTAATGTAGTATCATCACTGGCTATGAGCCCAGGTACTGATTTGTAATTATATCTGTCTTCTAGCCTGGAGGCAATAATGCTACCAGCTCAATACAGACACTAAATCATAAGGAATCATGTAATACAGGACTAGAATGCCATCAGGTGGCTCAAATATCAAAAACCATGAGCGTGACCCTCAAGGATTTTATCATCAAAACATCAAACCAGAAATTTCTTTACTTTCTTTGCTCTCTTCCATTTAAGATATTTCTATATGCAACATTGTTTACAAATAAAATGAGATATATTGTTATTATAGGCCATTGACCTATTTAGGCACATCTCAGTAGAGATTTGACTAAAAAGTATTCTTGTTTCCCACATAAAAATGCATTACATAAAAAGAAAAAAGACAACAAAAAAGACCATCATTTGGATAATGAACAAGATTTTCCACAGTGCCTGTTATTCAGAAGGAATTTTCTGACACATGCAGTATATATTTGTACTTGTTAAATATATGTAAGGAATGACACACAACAGAGTGTGCATGTGTTGTGAGGTATTGGCATAACTTTGAGTACATAATAAGACTGATAGCTTCAAGTAGAGTTTAGTGGCATTATTTTTTAATGGTGTCTGCCTTCTAAGAGTCATTTCGGCACTAGTTGTGGATACTTGCAAGACAAGGGCAGAGCACATGGGTTGGCTGGAACAGTTGAAAAAATGATGATTACTCAGCTGATGATTATGGAGTCTTTAAATCCTTAAAATGAATAAAAGCAAATAGTGGATAGAAAATGTTCCCTATTTTTGACTCTTCTTCCTCTCTTCATTGGACATATTGAAAGGCCTTTGATGTAACTATTTGCTTCCAATCTATAAATATGTTATCACATATCTATCTTTGGCGATCAGTCAGATTGTTCCTTTTAAATCTAATTTATAAATAGTTTTGTATGTGTTTTACATAATTTAAAATGCCTTTAAAATAGTCTGATAAACCATGTTTTAATCCTATTGAGGTAAGTGAAATACCAAATGGAACTAGGAAAAAATTAATAAATGATGTAATGTCTGTTTAACAAGAATGCTGCTGCACATTCCATTTTGAACATACTGAGGAATATGCCCATTTTCTTGAACCATTTTGTTATTCCTATATTGAATGTAAAAGAAAAAATAGCTTCTCTCCTATCGACTGACTGATGTGATGTAATTCTGATTAGCTAAATCTGCCTTCTTCATTGAGGTTAATATAGTTTGACAGCACCTCCATTAGGAAGCAATAATTTCTGTTGATAGTAAACAGTTGATCACTTTCAGCAGAGATGGGGAATGTCTTTTGTCTTACATTAGATTTGAGCTGTTGGCTAAAATAGAATTAAATTCCTCTGATTCCAAAAGTAAAGTGATATGTTCAGGAGTGGAATGGCAGAGCATGTTGTAGTCGTAGTAAATAGTTATGCTATGGTAGCACCCAAAGGCTCTAATTAGACTGGGCCATCAATGTGATGGGCGCTGTGGAAACATAGAGAAGAGGCATTTTCAGTCCTGAATGGATTGCAGCTAAAGGATTTTGGAAAGGAGTGCAGAGACTGACTTTTGTTATAAGAACTATAGATTATCACACATAAAACGTGTGTCATTGGCACCTATGCAAGCTGAGTCAAACTTTGTTAGAGTGACTCAGAGCATTGTCCTAGGGAGACAGAAGTGAGGGTAATCATTAACCTTATCAGGAAAGCAGTAAGATTTTATGAACACCTGCTATAAGTGCAGTTCTGTACTTTAAGAAATGGATGGATGTGATAAATAGCTTTTCAGGCTAGATCAATAACTTGATTTGGATTACAGAGTTTGATTTGTGTTTGCATTTAATTTTTTTTCACTTAATGTAAAAAAACTAAAAAAGAAGAAATAGCAAGTATATTTCTTGGGTAGAATTCCATATACACGGTTTCATGTTATTTGTTTTCTTTTGTGATAAATGAAAAATCCCAGTGAAATATTTTTTTTGCTGTGCTCTAATAACTGGGGTGTTAAAAGTGAAGTATCTGCTGCTAATGTTGGTTGTGATCTGGTATCTATATTATAACATGTGGAGGTGGTAATGCCACATATAATGGGTGGAGAAAAGGAACCAAGAGCTTTGTGCAAACAGTTATTTACTTCTCCAAAGATTGTTTGTTTCCTGGAATGTGAACCAAGAAAACTCTGTGACAGACGGAAGCTGAGGTATCTTTATTTACAGAAGGCTATATTCTGGTACCGTTACTTTCACTGGGTAACACTTTTCTCCATAAGTGGTCCCATCAGACTACATGAGGAATAAAGTTCTATCCAACATGAAATGAATATGAATGGTTTCTTTAGCTGAAAGCTCTGGTGCTGTCAGTGGGGGATAATACTCAGGGACTGCCTTCACCCATTTCCCACGCTTGTTTCATTCTCTCTGGCAAGGAAGATTGAATGTGACTTCCTCTAGAACCCATCAGTATTACACTTCTTCCCCATTTTTTCTTGTCTGCCATCTCTTGATATGGAGTAGGCTATACAGCCGATGTGGGCTTAGGACCAAATTTGGTCCATGAACTCTGATCCACTGCATGGCAGCACATTGTGTGGCTATTAGACCATTAGGGTAGATTGCTCAAATTTATTTATTTTATCAAATTTTATCAAATTTATTTCTGTTGCCCTCAAACTGCACCTCATTATGTGAACCTAATAGCAATATTTTCACATTTTTCTGAAAGGCAGAAAGAAGTACTTATGCTCATTTACTCTTCCCTTCTCCCTCCTTTTTTTACTGAAGAGAAACATTTTGCCTTCTGCCATTGCCAAATTATTTAGAAGAGTGTAAATTGAAGCCATTTATCTTGAAATGTGCTATTGGAGCAGACTGTTTATACAAGTGTAAGAAATTGTAGCATAGAAATATTTGGTTGGGTCTGTAAGGAAAAGGTTTCTCAATTTTATTTTATTTTAATTTCTACTTCTGGAATATTGATTATAATGTAGAAAAAGCATGAGTCTAACAGCCTCTAATTTACACATCACATTTTTAGTGTTGTTTTTAATGAAGAATAATTTTGTGTTACATTGTTGGCAAAATGAATTTAATATTAGCTTTAAAATGACTTCAGATGAAAACTGACTACCACATACTCCATACTTATGGCGAAGTTTATTGGTGATCTGTGAGCTCTTATAAGTGAATCTAGAGTAAATTATTGGCTAATACAAAGCTGTAAATATTTGTCTGTCAGTTGGTGGACGAGTGAGTCGGGAGTTAAATTACACGCGCCAGAAGATTGGAGAAGAGGCCATGTTTAATCCCCAGCTCATGATTCAGACACCACAAGAAGATGGTGCTAATGTACTAACAACAGAAGCACTCAGACAGCACCTTGACTCTGCACTTCAAGCCAGTAGGGTACACATTTATATGTACAACAGGTAAGGTGGGGAAGCAAAGGCATTTCTGATCTTATACTTATATCTACTAACATGTAAATATATACTTATTCTCTGCTTTACATGCATTTTTGAAAGGCTAGCAATTCAGAACACCTTCTGTTGGCACTTCATTTTAATTTGTATTTGATTGTCAGGACTTAGATATTTGAAAGAGTTTTATGATAACAGTGAGTGATTGGATCTCAATAAATAAAGCAAAGATAAGAAGCATTGGATCAAAGCCTGAAACCATTACTCATAAGAGTAGTCCTGCAGTCTCAGGCCTATTGCTTGGTAAAGTAGTGTTGACTCTGCACCACTGAACCTGCATGTGATGTTAAGACCTCATTGGTGGGATTCAGAGCAGTAAGAAGCCCCCCACATGGGAGATGCCCTCACTCACTGCCACCTGAAGGAAACAAGTAGTGACTGTGGACACTAGTGCAGGTGATATTGCAAGACTTTGGGAACAGGAGCTAGCCCAGGGGTGGGCAAACTTTTGGGACTGAGGGCCACATCTGGGTGGGGAAATTGTATGCAGGGCCAGGGCAGGGGGTTGGGGTATGGGAGGGAGTGTGGAGTGTGGCGGGGGGGGGGGGGTGCGGTGTGCAGGAACGGGCTCAGGGCAAGGGATTGGGGCAGAGGAGGGGTGGGAGTGCAGGAGGGGTGCGGACTACGGGAGGGAGCTCAGGGCAGGGGGTTGGGGTGCAGGAAGGGTGCGGGGTGCGACGGGGCTCAGGGCAGGGAGTTGGGGTGCAGGAGGGGTGCAGGGGGCTCAGGGCAGGGAGTTGTGGGGTGGGGTGCAGGAGGGGTTCAGGCTCCGGCCCAGCACCGCTTACCTAAAGCAGCTCTGGAGTGCCAGCAGCCTGCACCGGGGCCAGGGCAGGCTCCCTGCCTGTCTGCCCTGGCCCTACGCCGTGCCGCTCCGGGAAGCGGCCGGCACCACGTCCCTGTGTGGCTCCTGGGAGAGGGGGAGGCACAGGGTGCCGCGTGCTGCCCTTGCCACGCCTCCAGGTACTTCCCCCGAAGCTCCCATTGGCTGTGGTTCCCCGTTCCCGGCCAATGGGAGCTGCGGGGGGCGGTGCCTGGAGGTAAGGGCCCCGAGTCGTGGTGCCAGCCACTTCTGAGAGTGGCGCGGGGCCTGCAGCACCACGGGGGCAATCCCGCAGGCCAGAGCCAAAGCCCTAAGGGTCTGGATCCGACCCGCGGGCCGTAGTTTGCCCACCCCTGAGTTAGCTGCTGTTCTAATAGGAAATGGAGTCCCAATTGATTATTTGGTGTAGACACAGGGATGCCAAACTTGGGTTTCTCGGTATCTGTACAGGTGCTTAATGTATCTGAGGTCTGCTTGATTAAATTGTCTATCTAAAAATAAAATTAAGCGTGGTAAGAGGAATAAATGTGTCTAGTATTAAGGGTGACCTTTAACAATAAGTATCCATTGTTGACCCTGCGCTAGATAGTAAAGTTAGGTACCCTGCTGAGGCTCAGTTCCTGCCAGGGTTACCTCTTGGTTGGGGAAGTAATCTGATACACTCTTATGTATCAGAGCAGGTGCCTAGCATGGGTGGAGCCATGGTCCTGCTTACACCCTGTCCCTTCCTGCCCACTTGTTTCTGGGGGAGTATCTCCAGGATAGCTCGTGCACTTCCCCAAGTGCTAGAAGCTGAGATGATGATAGTTGTAACAAAGCCAAACTGGGAGGTAGACTCTTAACTCTTCCTACTCTCCAGCACAGATGAGTTAGGGCTAGGATTATTCCAGCCTACTGAGCTAGATTCTGTCCCTCCTGCCGGCACCCTCTTTAGTCACATTAATTAGTGCCTTACGCTATAAGTAGTCCCACTTACAGGAGCCAGATCCTGTCACCTTCGTTCACATTGAATAACACATTGCTCCAAGAGTAGCTCCATTGTTTTTAATGACTTTTATACCATGCCTACTTGCCATGCCTAACATAAACTCTACTGGTGTAGATGCACCAAAAGAGGCCTTTGCACTGTGAGGTGTGGGGTGCTCACTCCAAATGAGACCTCTCTTTCTCAGTGCTTACTAACTACCTAGAAGTGAGGCATCTACATATGTGAATTGCAATTTTAAACGTGTGTTGTGTTTATATAATGCATTCTTTTGATTGTGGAAGAAATTTTTGTTCTTTATATTTTTTACAGACAATGGAAATTGGAACATTTATGTTTTAAATCAGGAGAACTTATCACAGAAGCAGGGTACATGGACCAGGTAGATACACCATGAATTTGGTTTCTACACATTTTACTTCCACACTCTTCATAATAACTTCCACTTGGGCACTTTGGTATGGTCTAGTCTAAATGTATGTGTTTTTTTCCCTTCTAACTTTGACAGATTATAGAATATCTTTATCCTTGTTTAATCATCACACCTTTGGACTGCTTCTGGGAGGGGGCAAAGTTACAAGCAGGGACTGCCTATCTATTGTAAGTGAACTGTTTTATTTTCTAGTCTGTGGGGATTTTTTAATCATAAAACTGAGCATGTTTTCACATTCCATTCCCATTGTTTATTCAGATGCTGGTTTAACCAAGAAATAAAAACATTAGTGATGAGTCAGAAAATGTATATGGATTTTATTTTTTTAATTGAACAAAAAGAGCTCCACAAAAGTTTTTTTTCTTTTTCCTCAGAAGCTGAATTGTAGGCATCAACTTAATCTTCATTTATTTTTACCATTACATTTACATGCAAAAGAAAATGCAGCTTCTCAGTTTTTATGACCTTTTAAAGTTGTTTGCTTTTTTGGAAATAAACTTTGTTTTTGTCCTTGAAAACCACAAAGGCATTGATTGCTTGAGAATTCAATTTAGCTTAGCTGTGGATAAATGTATGTGGATAGTTGTCCGGAGTAAAATCTCAAGTCTTCCTAAGGAGTAAAAAGCTTATCCTTTGTTTATTAGATCATTAAAGAAACAAAAATAGTATCTTTTATCGGAGGTTTTCCATAGCATACTATTGTGATATTATTTGCACTTGATCCTTCAAAGAGTTAATTGTTAATCTGTGCAGACGTTTTTGGTTAATTATGCAAGAGTTAGCATTTGAGTTATTGTTTCTCCCCTGGTTTGCATGTGTCTGTAAAGCAATTTGCAATGGCCATCTCCTAACCTTCAGTGTACAGTCTTAGATGGGGAAATAAGGGGTTTTGTGTTTTCTGGATGGGAGATTCGGAATAATTACTTAAGCCTGGTTAAGCAGATACAGTGTGGTTTGAACCACAAAATAAGGCAGCCAAAAGCCTTTCTGGTCTATCAACATCACAAATTCAAAAGTGGGGGGTGGGACAAGTGGCAGGGATAGTGGTGATGGCCGTGGAAGCAGGGAGTTTGCTTGTTGATTGCCAAGCTGTCAGAGAATTGGAAGGAGCACAGTACTATTAGAGGTAATAAAGATCAGATATTTTGATTGATTACATTTGAAAAACATTTATTAGACTAAACGAGTGGTAATCTGACACTGTGTGAAATACTTTCTCCCCTCTGTCCCCCTCACTCTCTTTTGGTATTATTGCTTTGAAGCAGCAGTTGGCTGCCTTTTTGGTGTGGGGGTAAGGTGGCTATGTGAGTATATTTAATTAACATGTAAATATTCCCTTTATTAGAAAAAAGATTAGGCTGATCTTTATGGGGCTTTTACATAAGGTTGCATCAGGACTACATGAAGAAAATATATAAATAAATCCAATTAAAATATACATTTCATTTGATAAAATAGGTTCCAAAAGTGGATTACAGCTCAAAATAGCTAAAATAGCATTCTAGACTTTGTACAAATACGGATTTAAAAATTAAAGATTTTTCTTCAATGTATTTTCCACCTTTCTACCCCTAATTTCTTTTACAGAGGGAAACCTCCTTTGCAGTGGATAAACTTTGACCCCTTAGAATTCTTGGAAGAGTTAAAAAAAATAAACTATCAAGTAGAGAGTTGGGAGGAGATGCTGAATAAAGCCGAGGTTGGTCATGGTTATATGGATCGACCTTGCCTGAATCCTACTGATCCTGATTGTCCAGTCACAGCCCCCAACAAAAATTCAACCAAAGTAAGCTTGCTTATCATCTGTGGACTATTTCAGGGAAGTGGGCATATGTGGGAAGGGAAGGGAAAGGGGTGTAATTTTTAAAAAGCAACACAAGTCTCATATTTCCGAGCAATCTTTATTATTTGATTTCTGTTATATGGACTTAATCGCGAGCTGCTAACTTTCTTCAGTCTCTGAGGCAATACTGTGACCCACATACTCAGAGTCAGATTATGGCTCTTCAGCCCTGGGCACGATGGGAAATGGTACCACAGTGACAAAATATCCCATCTGGAACACCAGTAGTCATTGTGCCTCAGGCAGTCACGGTGACTTCTGGGGTGCAGGAGGCGTGCAGCTGCTGCTACACACTGACATGGTATACCATGCTGGGCCAGTTTTGCTGACCTCTGCAGAGGGTTGGCAGGTCCTTGGCCCCAACTTCACCTGTCCCCTCCAACCAACTACGACAACTCTGGTGATGCCAGAGTTGTGTAGTCACTGATTTTATTTTTAGTTGCTGATAAATCAAGAGTAACCAAACTGAAGTCAGTGGGGTTACATAAGTATAAAATCAACATATGAGTAGGAGAATCAGGTCTGCTGTACTTTTGGAGTATAAGAACTATGATTATGCCTGGTCCCACTATAGGAGCATGCAGGGGAAGGAAAGGCCTTGTGTCTTCTACCCGCAGTGCAAAGCTTGACTCAAGCCAGTCCTTAGTGTCATCTGGATTTGTGTCTCTTCACAACCCACTCCCTCATCACACAAACATATTAACATGCAAAAGCTCATGAAAAGAAATAAAATTGTAATAAAGAATGAGGTTCACTTGTTGACAGTCTCACTTGGAATTGAATATGCTTGAAGATCTTTTCCACCTCACTGAAGTTAATGGGAGTCAATTGACCAATCCAAGTCGTTTCCAGGGTTTCAGTGGGAGTCTTGCCTGAGTAAGAAACTTCAGGATCAGACCGCACATTTACATGACAAATCATATTCCTAATGCTATTTTGAATTTACATATTCAGGATACGTATTCCAAATAGCATATCTACATGGGCAGAGAAAATGAATTATCTAGAAAAGTGTTAGCAAAGAGTGCTTCCTTGTGGATTTTGTAGTAGTTGTGTTTGGTCTGATATTAAAAACAGATTCCGTCTTCATGTTTTATTAGGAACCCAGTCTGCTGTCTAGATGTATGTCTCCTTGTAAATCAGTCAATTTTGGAAGGAACTATAGACCCTATGCCTCTTCCATCAAGATATCTTAGGCCTTTTTTTTAATTTAATATATTTTAAAACACTATGATCTCTTCATTGAGCTAGTAGTATGTTTTCCTTCCTCCTATCATCTTGAAATTTATTTTTAACCAAGTTTTCATGCTTTACGAGTTAGAGTTCCTGAAATCAGTATACAGAATAGTGTCTCCATGAGCACCTACTGCATTGTCAACATCATGTTTCAGCACATTCATGGACTAAGTATTAGGATTACAAGTGGAAACTTCCTGTCATATAAATATAGTTAATCTGTATTTTACACAGTGTAAAAACAAATAAAACCAACCAAACAAAAACAGTATGGTTTAAGCTTTGAAGTCTCATGAAAAACTATTTGGCTAGCTCCAGCTCTTTGCTGGAAGTTAATCATGAAGGACGTTCTGTTTGATAAGCATGTTTTTAGCATTTGACTTCTAATTTATTTTATTCCAATGTACTAGATGTTGATGTCAAATATGATTTGTCTACTAAGTCACACAGCTGGATGACTTATCAATAATTTTATTTTAGCCTCTTGATGTGGCCCTTGTTTTGAGTGGTGGATGCTACGGACTGTCAAAAAAGTACATGCACTGGCAGGAGGAGTTGATTGTAGGTGGAACAATCAAGAATGGTACTGGAAAACTTGTCAGGTAAACACACACGGTTTAAAAAAACATAGTACAAAACCAATTGCCTCCTAAAATCAGTGAATTTGTATTTTAGTTCCAGATTCAGGAAAATACCTTTAATAAGGACAGCATTTAAGCATGTGTTTAAGTAGGCACTTAGATGCTGTCCTGAATCAGGATGACTCAGGCACATGTTCAGCTGCTTTCCTGAATTGGGACCTTAATATTTACTCGCATTTAAAAGAATATTTAACAGTATGTGCAAGTTGCACATGTTTTCAAAATAAAAAACTGACATTTTTATGGTGACATTTTTAGAGTTGCAAAACTGTCATACAAAAGAGAGACGCAAACTGCATGCTGAGGTCACTGCTGCCTGCTTCTGACCAAACAGACATATATACATATTCCTCGGAGTGATGCTAAGTGTTGCAATGCCTAACTTGTAGGTGCCTAAAAAATTCTACTCTGTATGGCAATATATCTTGAATAAACATTGTGATGGATGCAACAAAAACCTGGAATGTGGCATGTATCTCAGAAGAATTCCTGGGACCCCAGCATATCATATGAAGAAACAGGACTGTCCTTGGAGACAATGGACCATATGGTCATTTTACATATCTGTAGAGTAACAGAAGTTTAAGATGCAGGTTATATATTAAAATTAAATTTAAATGGATGTGTTTATGCTGAAATACAACATAAGTATCATTGAGAAGTTAAAAAATGCATGCAGAATTTTAGTAGAAGTTTTTATAAAGATTTTAAAGTTTTTACTCTTGAGTATTAAGGGGTTTTTATTTTATTTTAATGAATTTAATATATTCTGAAAAGGTGAACTGAAGTATAGTTTAAGAAGTAGCCAAAAACATACCTAAAGTGAAGTATGTACTGTGTTTCCTTGGATGGCTGTGTGTGCTAGATACAATTATATAATGTTGAACAGAGACCAAAAATTTGCTGATGAACAGTGATCACTCTTTCTGTAATCCTTGTTGCTTGTCAAGAGTTCAGTCTGGCATTTCTCCCCAAGGAAAGCAAAAACCAAATGCTCCTGGATGAAGAATTATTGACAACTTGCTACATTATTCCTCACTATTCCTCCGCCCTACCTAGTTCATATATTAGAAATTAGATAGTAAATTGACTATTAATTTAATTTTGGTCTTTGTCCAAAAACAGATTTGTAAGGTTACATCCTTTAGGCCTGAAACTGATTCTATTGAAGTTCATGGCAAAGCTTCCATTGTTTTAAGTGGAATCAGAATCTGGCCCTAAATACTGTATATATCAATACATCTGTACCAGTAACTAAAAAGAATAATTACTCTGGTTCAAGTTTAATTGCCTTATAAAAGAAAAACATTCTTGCAAGTTGCTCTAAAGCTCTCATTCAAGACTTTATGCAATGAAAATCACTTCCTGAAAATGTTTGTTTTATACCTTTTCCTCCTTTTCCCTCTCCCTATTACAGTGCTCAGGCTTTACAGACCATGTTTCAGTTAATGACTCCTAAGCAAATGTACGAACACTTCAAGGGGTATGAGTATGTTTCACACATCAACTGGAATGAAGACAAGGCAGCCGCAATTCTGGAAGCCTGGCAGAGGATGTATGTTGAGGTAAAATACAAAGTCACCTGGAAATCATGCTTTGAAATATTATATATTATAGTAGTCCAATAAGGAAGATGCTTAATGTGTGGGTGTGTCCTGGTTCTAAAGTAGTAATGTACTCACTGCAACAGGATATTTTAAAATACTGCTTTTCTTTCTTCTTTTTAATATAACAACTTTTTTGCTGTTCACATATGAGTAGCACTAAGAAAAGATACCCTTTATTTTTTGTTCCTGTTATTGAGAACATTTTTCTGATTTGCTGAGACGGAAAATGAACTGAAGATGTAAGTGCTAGACTGAATTTAGAAGCACTTGGTCAGTGTGATTACTGGAGAAAGGTGTCTGGAAAACATTAGCTAGCCATAGAATCTGCTCACAGCTGCAGTCCCATTGGTGAGGTCATGTGACATTATCTGGCCTTTGTTTCCCAGGCATTGACCTCTGCCGAGCTGCTTGTGACCTCCCTAAAGTGGCCGGCCAATGAAGAAAGAGAAGAGTGCCCTTAAGAATTTGTTGTTTTGGATTAGAGGCAAAACTGATATAACAAGTCAATTGTAAAGTTAGAGAGAAAAGGAGGAGAGCAGAAAAGCCTTCTTAAATTTTAATATTGAAAATTTTTCTGAATGAATTGTGATTGCAACTGTCTTCCCAGCAAAACACACATTCTAATTTGATCATCAGTAACTTGCAATGAATAAGTACCAAACGAATTAGTGATTTCAAGTAGGATCAACAAAATCTCCTCTGAAGGGTGTACATTTTAATGCTAATGATTAAGACAAAAGTTGGCTTCAGATGTATAGTGCAGAATGCTCATAATGTATCCCCTTTGTTTAGTAATGCTTATTGTTAAATATCTGTTCACAGGTTGTTCATCAAAGTGTTGCACAAAACTCTACTCAGAAGGTGCTTTCCTTTACTACAACTACTCTGGATGACATCCTAAAATCATTTTCTGACGTCAGTGTTATCAGAGTTGCTAGCGGCTACTTATTAATGGTAAAATAAATGTAATCTTGTTTATTTAATTATTTCTGATATTCTAACTGCTTTTAACATACATGTGCATTATTGGCTCCAACCTGTGATATATACAATTTTCATAATGCCTAGGATGAAATTGTCAGTTTGCAATTTGTGCGTCTTTGACTTATGAGTATCACCTGTTTATGTAACATCTCTTATGTATGTACTCTTTTAAAAATGTATTTTGTATGCAAGCTTTTGGTTGGAGGGGGAGGAAACATTAGAATATGACACATTCTAATGTTTTGCTTTTTTTTCCCCCCCCCCAATTGTTCTGCTTTCAGCTTGCCTATGCCTGTTTAACCATGCTGCGGTGGGATTGTGCCAAGTCCCAGGGTGCCGTGGGGCTGGCAGGAGTCTTGTTGGTTGCACTCTCAGTGGCTGCAGGATTGGGCCTGTGCTCATTGATTGGAATTTCCTTTAATGCTGCCACAACTCAGGTATTAAGGAGCTATTTAGTCTGCTGTTTGATTACAACTGCTCTGTTAATAAACAAACCCATCAGAATCAGTCTTTGAAAAAATTAAATAAAAATGCTGAGCTAAGATTTTAGTTCTGTACTTGTGCCTGTTTCCTCCAGCAGCTCACATTTCATCTGTCCCACTGTGAGAAATTGCAAAAATAGTGCTCCTGATGGGTGTTAAAGAGAGAGGCCCCAATCCTGCAACTTATTTTATGCAGGCAGACCCCTGTGCACTGATTTCTGCAGGGGTGCAGAATAGGGGACCAAACATTTTGCTCATACATCTGGAAGTATCAGGTTGCCTAAGTTGTAACAAAATACACTTGGGATCTAATCTGGTATTCCTTGTCTACCCAAATCTCTCATTGACTTCAGTGGGAGTTTTGCATGCAGAAGGAATGCAGCATCAGTCCCTTGGCACTATTTCAGAAAGAACGTTACTAGCCTTAGTTTATCCTTTAGTTTTTTGTTCCTGCCCATAGATTCCTGTTTAAAGTGTGCTGGGAAATATTGTTTAATTAGCCACTTAAAATCTGGCTACATGATAGGTCATAAGTGCGATATAACAGCTTCCTTGGGTTTTTTTTCCACAGGTTTTGCCCTTTCTTGCTCTTGGAGTTGGAGTAGATGATGTTTTCCTTTTGGCACATGCATTTAGTGAAACGGGGCAGAATAAGAGAATTCCATTTGAGGTAATAATAAAATGGGGAGTTGGGGCAAATAAAGGAAAAGCTTCAGAGACACAGAATGTGACTAGGTTTAATGGTCTTTTTTTAGGGGTGAGGGGAGAAAACTGCTTAGATTATTTTAGCTTAGAAGTTTAATATTTAAATATGATGCAAGACATAATTTAGGAAGCAATCCTACCTCTTCTGCACACCCATCACTCCAAGTAAACGTATGTTTTGGAGGTGAAAGGAATACAGGATTGTGACCTTCAAATGCTAAAATATTTTTGCATCGATCGTTTAAAGGGTTAAGGCACAAAGGAGCAAGAGGGAGTGGGTTTGAAACACAAACACCCATTTTAATTGTTACATAGGAAAAAAAATTGAGGTGAGGTTTTTTTGGTTCGTTTTGAATTATGCATGTTCCACAATTCCTCTTTATTTATAAACGAGTGATCATTGAAAATACCATATAATCATTAACACATGGGCATTGTGAAATCCAAATCCTCTCATTTTTACAGAATTCTCCCACCAAACCGGGGTTTTGTTTTCAGTTTGGAGTTTCGTATCAGAATTACAAATCGTATAAAAAAGCAATATGTATTTTCTTATTTTTTATTTTATACAAACTGTGTCTTCCACATGCTCTTTTGTCATCTGTCTTAGCACACAAGCACCACAGACTCCTTTACCTGTAGCCACCCTGTGCTTTTAAACCAACAGCAAACAGCCCTGTAGGTTGGCAAACAATCCTTTCTCAATTTTTTTTTAACAAAATACGAAGCTTTGTGTGGTCCGGGGTTTATTGCTACATGCTTCCCGAGACATGTAGATACATAGTTTAGCCAGGAGTTTAATGCATGCTTATTTTGTCTGAAAAATATTTAAAACAAAAGTGACTGAACTGATACAAACATAACCTCGTTAATAAAAGAAATATTTGATATCTGATCTCAGCATCACTTTTTTCTTTGAATTTTGAAGCCATGCTAAGCCTTCTTTTCCCCCTAAAGAATTGTTAGTGCTTTATGTGGTGCCTGCTATATTGTCAGATTATGTTAAGTGGGTGCTTTTATTTCAGTATGGGCTTGTTATAAATTGACATTGTCATCATGTTACATCCACAGCGTGATCTCTCCCTGCTACCTCACAGCTCCATTTGCAGACTCTAACCCTTAAACACCCAATGCTGTATACTCTTTAATTCACTGGACTCTTAAGATATGTCATATGTTTTTCAGGATAGAACAGGTGAATGTTTGAAGCGAACAGGAGCAAGCGTCGCCCTTACATCTATCAGCAATGTTACTGCCTTCTTTATGGCTGCCTTAATTCCTATTCCTGCTTTACGGGCATTTTCACTCCAAGTAAGTTGATATCATGTTTTGCTGGCTTTTATGATTGTGCTTATATCATGGTAGGGCCAGGATAATAACTCTCAGTGATAGTATCGTGGTCAGTACCTGGTACTTCTCCATTCCACTGCATTGACTTCTGGTCCGTAGTCTACCACTCATATAGAAGGAGGTGACAACACCCATTCTTTCCACCCTAACTCTGCTCCTCCCAGTTATTGCACATGCGTCCTGACCCTCTGGTGTCCTGCAGGAGAGTGAAAGAGCACCCTCACTCATCCATACAGTGTTCCAGCACAAAAAGAAAAGTAGAAAACTAAGCGGGATTTAACACACACACACACCTCCACGGCTAAAAGCAGCAGGCTATACACTAGCCTACAAAACCAGATTGCTGACTGGGAGTATAATTCCTTGTGCAAGGACAGCAACAAGGAGCGTTGCTACCACATTAACTATTACCACAGCAATAGGTACTTCCCTTATTCCCAATGTCTTGTTAATAGAGTATTGGAACAAGGCATATTGATAATTTCATGTGCCCAACTACTTTGAGAGAATGTGTGAATGTTATGAATGGAAGGTGCTCTCTCTGTCTCTCTGTCTCTTCTGTTTATGTTTGTGATAAAATGTTTTCAGAGAGATGAAATATTGAGAGATACTGAAGGAAGTTCCTCTTAAAAGCTAAAGGGCTCTTTGCAGAGAGCTCTGGGAGGTTCTCCTCTGACACTGCTCTAACACATAGGCAATTTATAGCACTGTCTGACCTTAATACAGAGCAGAGAAACTGTACTTTTTCAATAGTCATTTTTCTTCTATCGTAGCCTGGCTCTCTAATCGTTTTTCATTCTGCTTGACCCTTGACCTACCCAGCGGAAGTCAGGGCTGCAATTTTTCTTAATACCTGTGGCAATTATTGCAGTTTTCAGAGGCTCAGGCATGTCTGCATTAAGCTGTGAAACGATAAGCAGTTCCTGATTACAGCTGCATGAAGACCACTGAACATTAATAATTTGTTTACTATTTTTCTTCACAATAGGCATTTTGATAGTGAATCATAGAAACATACAGGAAAACACAGGCATCATTGTTTTGCATTGTGTGTCTTCAAATGATATCTAAAATTAGGGATGCAAGTCTTTAGCAGTGATTCATTTGTTGTGGGATGGGGGGGAGGGAGCAGGGTGGTAATACAGTTAATCCTGAAAGACACTTTCATCTCTTATGGGGGTATTGACAAAGGAATTACTTAATATCTTATGGCAAAGATCAACTGTTGTAGACTTTGTTCAGGATTCACGCCTATTCGTATACACAATGATTAACATAGATTTCAGCACTCACTGTTATAGCCTATGCAATGTGTTAAAAGTAACCTTTTTCTTTTTAAACACTCTCTTGGAATGAAATAATTTATTATGATCTCTTCTACTCCATGGCCGAACTCCAAGGATCCAGCACCTAGGCCAACTAGTAGAAAGGGCTTTGGATGTCTCCACTGGGAGCCCTTGGGAACTTGTGTTCCCCGTTCCTTTCATATACTACACAGTGGCTGCTGAATGGCTCCGTGGAGGCTACCTCAGCCCAATATATTGATCACAGGAAGAAGAATTGGAGGATCCACACAGAGAGAGATTCCGTGGCCCCACTCACTCAACTCTTGTGTTTTGGGGGCCTTCACAGATGTGGACTCCATGCTGTTAAGGGGCACTCAAGCCCTGGGGAGTCTGCCTCAAATATACACCAATTCCACTGCCAGTGGGACAGCCACAGAGAGAGCAGCTGTATTACTCCATGTGTGCATATATATATATATATATATATATATATATTAAACTTTTTCTTTCTTCTGTTTGACCGATACATTATGTGACCTACAGTTTTGCTGTCAATTCAATCAGTAGTTCACAGTAGCAGGCACATGTTGTCAGATGTACCATGCTTTCAAAAAACAGATGTCTGATGCCCCAATTGAGGTTTTAGCACATCCACGTGTGTCCAGTATGGTTTTCATGTTCAAATTAGACTGATAAACATCAGAATTAAAGTCTCTGATAAAGTCGCAGTTATCTTAGAATCTTTCTGTAGGAACTTCTACTTATCCTTCCAGTATCTAAAACAGTACTTAACTTGCCCAGTCTTTTCATGTATGTTGCTATAACCTCTCTCTGCTCATATGTAGTAGCAGATTTTATACATGTGACAGATGGAATAATGTGCAAAGTATGCACCCTATGACCTGCACTGAGGATCTGCTGGTAACTGAACAATTTGTGAACACAAATGAAAAATATAAAAATGAAGCCTTTTCTTGTTAGAAATGGGGGCATCTATTACTTGTTCTGTATTGCTTCACCAGGTGTAATCAAAATCAGGTGATGCATTTAATCACAGCATTCAGAATCAGTCAGCCATGTAAGATTCTAGTGGGTGGTCTGTTTTTACATGTGGATTTCTTTATTTACAATTTTCTTCCTCCTTCTCCCTCTCATTCATGTTTGTTTAAATAAGAACTCCTTGCTGACTTTGACATTTTCCTAGCGGAGCTTAGAAAGCATTGAAATACAGCAGTTTTCTTTTCATAGATGCTGATTTCTATTAATCTAGATAGCAAACTTTTAGCAGATGGGGTTAAAAAGAGGGTTGCTTTTGACCTTATTTCTTTCTTCATTCACCTTCCTCAAGACATTGCAAGATAGTTGTCAAAGCTTCCATGGCTTTTGAAGCCCAGGATCTGTAAAATAATCCAGCTGCTGAGGGAGAATAAATGGTTTCCTGACTAGCGCCTATAAATGGCTAACTTTTCCTGACTAACTTTCAGCCTAGCATATCAACACTTTCTTCTTTCTGAACTTCTGCTGTGGGACTTAATGTAGCTCATCCATACTTCTGAATTGTTCAGTTACTTTAAGAAATTCAAAGGCCACAAAATAGGGGGCTGCTGTCTCAAGAGTTCACTAATGTTTTTCTTTTAAATTCAAATTTATTCTATAACTTTTACAGATCTTACATAATGTATTAGCCTTTATAGAATATAAAGAAATGCAAATCACCAATCTTAAAGTGAGCTTCTACAACATATTATCTGAGGGGGTTTGTTTTGCTTTACTGCTTTTACTATGTGATTTTTGTTTGCTTGTTTGTTTGTTTTTTGTTGCTTTCATAAATCGCTTAACTCAGGGGCATAGAATTTGAGATGCTGAATGCTTTATGAGCAACCCCCAGCTCACATTGATTCACCTCCTACAGGGCTGTCAAGATTGGGTCCTAAATTTGAAGATCTGTATAATATTCTTAAAATTAGTGTAGGTGATCAGAGAAATCTGTGAATTGTTTTGACCAAATCTGCTGTAAGAACATCTTCAAAAACAGCTCTTTGTTTTATTTCTAAGTGGGGGAGGAGGTGGAAGAATATAAAAACTGAATCAAATTCTGCCATAACTATGCAACCCTATTGAATTCATGGGACAAATACAGCCCTGGCGGAAGAGGGCACAACTCCATGAAAATCAATAGAACTTAGCCCCCTTACACCAGGGCTGAATTTGGTCTTGTATATGTAGCGGGGTTACTTGGATGTTCTAATAATCAAGCATAGAATTTAGCCCAATAAATTGTTGCAACAAAAATTTTCCTCAATGCAAGAATGATGAAATTTTTCATAAATATTAAAGTAGGTTGCCATGTGTGGGATTTTTTTCATAATACACAACATACTATGTAGCTGAAAGAGATACCCATGCTTTATTGAGAGAGAGAATGTAAGTTGTTAAATACATTCATTATCTTACTCTGTGGAGTAACACTGAAAAGGCTTTCCCCCTCCTCTTTTCCAGCTCCTTAAACTTTCTCTGCTCCTGTCATGAGGATTTAAGGAGCAAAAGTAAAGCTGGGGTGGGAGGGGAGGGAGAGAATCCAAGTCATGTATGCTATCAGAAGGGAGTTGCAGATAGGCAGCAATAAGGTGGAAGTCTTTGTGAGAGGCCTCCTCATCTGCTCATCACCTCTGACTGTGCAGCACACCCACTCTCCTTGGGTGGTCTGCCAGGAATGGCAAAGACTAGCACATACCTTGGGCAGGGCCCCAACCTACCAGCCTTGCTAGCTTCTCCCTCAGTGACTTCAGCACAGACTTCCATTCTCTTATTTCAGTTAACAGATGCAGCAGCAGCCACCAGATTTTAAAGCAGCAGATTACTAAAATGTTTAAGTTTGGTTCAGAGAAAGCAGCCAAATTCTTGGAGTGTGTTTGAAGCTCACCCTTTAGAGAGCCCCTTCATCCCACACCCCCCAACGAGGCCTCACCTACTTCTCTCTCTAGGACTAATCCCAGAACTTTTGTTGACTTTTCAAGAGGGAAGCATGAGGCTCTTCACACTCCCAGACTTCTGCTGGGTCTTGTGGCTGCTGATTTCAGATTCCCTGTAGTCTGGGGCTATATTCCCACACTACAGACTTAGAGTTAAGGTGCAGTTCCTATTGATATAATCACTACAAATCAAGGAAATTGTCAGTGAAGGCCCAAGTTGTTCACATGCCTCAATACCCAAACATCACTCAACCCAGACACCAAACCTCCATAACAAACAGTAGCACTGAGAGGAGCCTTTGAGGTCCTGATACATCGGCACATAGAAACTCTGCTCTTCCTCAGTCTCCCCTCCTCTCACTGCAGACCCCACCCTCTAACCCTGATTCTCATCCTACTCAAGCCCCCTCCCCACAAGTCTCCTGCTCTTTTTGCTTCCCTGGGTCCCCAGAGGCAGGGATATATGTTAGGAGCTGATCTGGGGATTCAGGGAGATAGGCTGTATCAGTTCCGTTGGCTTCTCTTTGATGAGATGATGAGTTAAGATTGATAGGCCTCTTGATGTATTTCATTTTAAAAATTAAAAACTATCCTATACCTGAGATGTCATTGTGTCTGTGTGAGTGGGTGAGTAAGTCTGGAGTTTGTAAGGACTGAGATCCTTCAGCTAGAGGAGTCCATAAAACTATGAGACTGAAGGAAATTTCACAAAAGGATTGTTTTAAAAATGTTTTGTTTTTTTTTTGGCAAAGTCAGTATATCTGTGACCAAAATTGCATTATGGAGAATTCAGTAGTCCTAGGAAGAGTAGTTATGTTTAATGTGGAGACTAAATTTACCCACTAGAATATGAAGTACAAATCCCAGTGCAATTTTAACTGTAGAGCCCAAAAGCAGCTGGGACCCAAGGGTTGTTGGTACCCACAATGGAATCCAGTAAGGTAAGGGCTGTGTCTGGAAGTGTTGGGAAGGGTGGTGTCTATGAAGCTGGGGGTCCAGTTAGAAGGTTTTTTTGATGCTGGAAAAATTAGGGCCTGTATTGGGAAATTGGGAGCAAGGCTTGACTGATCTACCAAAATCTCAAAAAAGTTTAGAGGAAGGTTGACAGAGGCTCTTACTTTAACTGAACTAATTACTCATGCTTTATAGATATTTCAACTATGATTGACTTAGCAGAATAATAATAATTTAAAAAAAAACTTCTGCAAAGTAGGCTCAGTAAATACCTCCCCTGCTAAAGCAGCAGCTTGTTTTCCTGACAGATTCAATCCATTCTAGAAAGGATCAAAAGGAAATCACTTAATTTTGCAGTCCTGGCTATGACCTTACATACCTTTGTGTGTGGGTATTTATAAATCATGGAATGGTCCTCGGATCTTTTCCCTGAAAGATTCAAGTGTTGGTTAAATGCTAACTAGCCTTTTTAATGCTAAAGAAACTCTATCAATAGTAACATCTCCAGTCAGCTCAGTGGTATGAAAATCTTCTTTTAATCAGGTTAATGATCTTAATATAAAAAGGAGGAGAAGCATAAACTGCTTTAAAGTACAGTATATTTACAATTTTAGGATTAATATAACCAGAAAATGTTTACACTAGTGGTTCTGTCATTCTCAGAAAGTTGTAATAATAATTTGTGTTTTACAACTTCAGAGTACTGTGCAAGCACTAACTAATCCTCCTAACACCATTGGGAGGTTTATTACTCTGGTTTTGCAGAGGAGGCACAGAAAAAGTCAAAATTACCTTGTCCAAGGCCACATGATACGGGCTACATTTTCAAAACTGGATATTAATTTTGGATGCCACAGATTCTGGGTTACCAGTTTTGAGATACATGGAGTGTGATTTTCAGACGTGCTGAGCACCTGAAGCACCCATTGACTTCTTTTGGAGTATTAAGTCCTCACCCTTCTGAAAATCATCAGGCCAAAGGTGTAGCAATTTGGGCACTCAAAACCCGAGAAATTGAGTTAGTGACCATTTTTGAAAATTTGGGCCAGAATTGCATATAACTCAGAAGTTACTTGGGGGAAAGGCAGACAAGAACATGTCATCTGTTTATGCCATTTCCTTAGATTGAGCCACACACACTGAGCCACGGTAGAGTAACATGCTTCGTATATGTCGTTGGTAACTTAGATCATACCCAAAGAGTTAAACGTAGTTTTTTGTTGATTTTTGTTTTTTTTCCCAAAATAATTTTGAACATTTTGCTCATTTGAATTTGAAATGAGGTTTTGTTTTCTGGGTAAATTTCTTCTTTCTCTACATGCTATTCTTCCATTCCCGCCCCCAGACCTTCCATTATTCATGGTATCTTTTGTGGTCATTCATGGTATTTAATATGCGTTTTAGAGAATGATTTTGGATGTGTATTTTAATTTACTCTTTACCTTCTAATCGGGTGAAGGAATCCCATTGTTCGTGTCACTTATCATTTCATGATTGTAGATTGTCAGCTCTGTGGGGCAGGGTCCAACTTTTTGTTCTGTGTTGGACAGCACCTAATACAATTGGGTTCTGGTCCATGGCAGATCTCCTGAACACTACTACAGAACAAATAAATAACAATAATATGTGCTGCACCCTCTGTGTGTATATACCATGCATAGGGGAACAGTTGATATTTGAATTTAATTTTCACTTTAAAGTTAATATTTAATATCCTTGTTCCATTTTAAATAGTTATTTTAATAAAGTTGGCTCATTAATCAAACTCTATTAAACTTGAGTGGGGGAGTTCTATAAATAAGCCTGAAATATTACTCTGGTTCTTATAGCTGGAATTTAGCTAATTGCATCAAATGTGTAGTCCATTACTACATATAGCATTTTAACTAAAGTTTAAAGTTTCATTAAAACTCATTAGAGCTTTTTCCATTATTGATTTAACAGTATTCTGTAATGTTATAGTGGTAGCTAAATGACTTCATAATCTTCACATTGATAGCTACAGTTTTAACCCAAGGGTGTTTTTTTTCCTTTCTGCATTATTAAAACTGCAATAATACAAATTCTCTCACAAAAATATAATTTATTGTATTTATTTTTTTCAGTTTTAAAAATATGTCCATCACCATGTCTTGGTGGACATACATAAGAACAATATAAAATTTAATATTACAGACTTTAATTAAATACAGTTGACTCACCACAATGAAATAGGAATGTAAAAATACCTCTTGCAGCCCCCCAGGCTAAAGTCTGAATGTACTCGTGAGCTGACATGACAAATGGATAGACATGCTGGGATTGAAAGGAGTTTGTAAGCTTTTTAAAGCCTGTGTCCTAAAAGCATGAAGCTTAGTGATGACATCTCTTTACCTCCGCTTGGTTTCTAGGCTGCTGTTGTTGTGGTATTCAACTTTGCCATGGTTCTGCTAATTTTTCCTGCTATTCTAAGCATGGACCTTTACCGTCGGGAGGACAGGAGATTGGATATATTCTGCTGCTTTACAAGGTGAGGCTGTCTGGGAGGGTTACTTTGTGTCAAACAATCTCCTTGTGATGAACACTTGGGGCTCTGACAGCAGCCCTTCTGTGTGAATAGTTCCCATTGCAGTGAGCAGGAGTTCTGCATGCTTCAGGACTGCAGGATCAAGCCCATAGTAGCATGTTGTCAGCATGGTTTTATTGCTAACAGGTGAAGCATGTTTGCTATCTTGGTTGTCTGCCTGAGTAGATGTAAAACAATAAACAGTGCTCTCTCTGTACCATATAAACTGTACCACACACTCATTTTACTCTTTGGAGCATAACTTTCCAGAAGTTTGTAGCGGACCCATGCTTTGAGAATATCCACAAGTGTTTAGTTCACTGTTTTTATGATTTTTGTAGGATCCCAAAGAAGGGGGCGGGAGGAAGAAGAGTTCATTCCACTTTGGCTGTTTCGGGGACAGGCCAAAATGTGAGGGCCCCCATCACTTGTACTTAGTTATCGTTAGCTCTATATAATTATTACTCTTATACATGGAAACCTTTCAACATTACAGAAAAAAAATCTTCCAAAAGTTTAGAATTGGGAAATGACTTAAGGGTCCCGCTCTTTGTAGGGCTGGGAGAGGTGGTAAGAGGACCATGCCAGAGCAGCACAGATTTGGACAGAATTAGGCCTGGTCTACACATAAAACTTAGGGTGACATAGCTATGGCGCTCATGGGTGTGCCAAATCCATATCCCTGAGCACCACAGCTGAGCTGACCTAAAACCCTGCGGTAGGCTTGGCAGGGTCAACGGAAGCATTCTCCCTAGCATCAACCTAGCTTCTGTCATTCAGGGAGGTGGAGTTACTACAGCAGTGGAAGAATCCCTTCTATTGCTGCAGTGAGGGTTAACACTATGAGGTGACAGAGGCACAGCGGCAGCACCATAGTTATGCTGCTGTAACTCTCATAGTGTAAACAAGGCCTCAGTGATGGGGCTGCAGCATCAGTTCCACCATCCAGGAAATGGGCTCGGCATGAACTCTGTCCCCCTCCCTACCCCCCGCATGCACTGAGCCAGCTTTGTGGCAAATGCTTATGAAGCAGAACCCATGGCAAGGCTACAGTCACTGTCAGGGGCGCTGGAACTTGGGGGTTCTTGCAGTACATCAGCACCCCTGGCTTGAAGTAATAATAGCAACTGAATGCACGACCTCCATCATTTTCAAGGTATACAGTTTTGTTCAATGGCTTTCAGTGCCCCTGGTCACTGGGGGAGCTAATCTGAAGCACTGACTACAGTTCCCCACCCGTTGCAGTTGGTTTGTGCGCAGAGGAGAAGGCACCTTGCATCCTCTCTCCTTTGCACACCCTAAGGCCAGACACAATTTAACCTTTTTATAAAAGGGAGAACATGCCATGTCATCTCTAGCTTTGTTTTCAAGGTACAGGGAGTGGTTGAAGCAAGGGACTGTGAACCCAGAGCTTAGGTTCTATTCCTGGCTTTGCCATAGATTCAGTATGTGATGTTGGGGAAGTTTTCACTAACTTTGGGTCCTCCATCTTTGAGTTTGATTTTCAGAGATTCCAAGCATCCACAGTTGCCATTTACTACCCCATCTGAGTGGCACAAAACATAGATCAGAATCTGGGCCTTTGCAATTTTGCTTTGTTTTGGCAGGCAGCATTCTGAAAATCTTTTTTTGTAGCATTTATGTAACTTCAATGAAAAGTTTCTGATACTGTTGTTCTATTATCAATGCTTCATACTATGTTTATTTTCTCCCCACACTTAAAGAAAAAAAAGTTTTTGATTATGTGAGGTCCATCTTTGTCCTTGTAAACTAGATAGCTGCCAAGTGTTGTATAGGATACTCTAAAACTGAGTGCTTGAAGAGAATACTTCTGTAATTTTGTCTTATGTTGCCCTTCTGACCTGGAAGTTAATCTTCACTTATGCTTACTTCATTTTTTACAACATGCAGTCAGCATATGGCAAGTATTTTCAAACTGTCCCCAATGACAAGGCCCAAATGTTTAACAGCTGATTGATTTGAAATTATAACCTTGAATAGTTCTAAAAAGAGAACTCAGTTCATTGTGTATTTACGTTCTACTCTTCTGAATAGTTTAATCTTTACTATGGTTACAGCAGATGCAAACCCAAATCCATGTCGGTATATGCAAATTGTGGAACTACATGCCTAGCTACCTGATTTGCATGTGTAATTAACTGGCTTGTGTGAACAAATGCTGGTTTCTTCACACAAAGCTTGGTATCTTGTTTTTGTTTTATGTAGGCACAAGAGATACACATGTATTTATGTAGGCACCTTCTTTTCACCCATGTTTAGCAAAATGTTTCCTTAAAGTGCAAAACAAAACGTTCATAAAAAATTATATATAACTAAAGTGTAAAAAACTATTAGTTGTACATGGATAAAGACTACCCTGTCTAGTCTGATTAAAATGAAAATGTATGTGAGTGTAAATAGATGTTTGTCTCTTCTCTTTCAGTCCATGTACTAGCAGAGTGATTCAGATTGAGCCTCAAGCATATGCAGATAATGATAACACTCGCTACAGCCCTCCACCACCCTACAGCAGTCACAGTTTTGCACATGAAACTCAGATTACAATGCAGTCTACAGTGCAGCTGCGCACAGAATATGACCCTCATACCCAGGTGTACTACACCACAGCAGAGCCTCGCTCAGAAATATCTGTGCAGCCGGTCACAGTGACACAGGATAACCTCAGCTGCCAGAGCCCAGAAAGCACAAGCTCAACAAGGGATTTGCTTTCCCAGTTTTCAGACTCGAACATGCATTGTCTTGAGCCACCCTGTACTAAATGGACACTCTCATCTTTTGCCGAAAAGCATTACGCTCCATTCCTGCTAAAACCAAAAGCCAAGGTAACCTGCAAAATGCACATCCATGTCACAAAAATACATATTCCTCCCTTGCCCAAGAGGAAAGGACTTTTGTACTTTGGAGCAATATGAGTTACCTCATTAGAGCTTAGCAAATTACACTGCCAACAGACAGAGATTCTTTTTAGAATATTTATTCTTAAATGAACTCTAAAATCTTAGGACTAATTTCAGACTTGAAGACTTTCAGTTTACTAATGTGTCAAGTGACAGTATTTTTATTACAGAGATTTTGAGTAAAGGGAGACGCTGGCATCTGTAATATAAATTTGTAAACAGTGAAAATAAGTTAAAAGTAGATTTCTAACTTTTATTCCCTTTAAAATGTATAGAGCATGGTCCAACTCCCATTGACTATAGTAGGAATTAGAAGGGGTGCACCATGTGTAGGGGTTAAAAGCATGATACTAAAAAAGTAAATTTCAAAGTAATTCCTCTAATGTGCCCTAAGCAGCATGTTTTCTTTAGAAACGTAGGACTTACTGCATTTCCATTTTCTATTGCAGGTTGTGGTTATTTTCCTTTTCCTGGGTTTACTTGGTGTCAGTCTTTACGGTACTACCCGGGTGAGAGATGGACTGGATCTCACAGACATTGTACCACGGGAAACCCGAGAATATGACTTTATTGCTGCACAATTCAAGTATTTCTCCTTCTACAACATGTATATAGTGACACAGAAAGCAGACTACCCCAACATCCAGCACTTACTTTATGACCTTCACAAAAGTTTCAGCAATGTGACATACGTTTTGATGGAGGAAAACAAGCAGCTTCCCAAAATGTGGTTGCACTACTTTCGAGACTGGTTGCAAGGTAAGAAAATTGCTGAATGGCTAATAGAGGGGTTTGATATCTTTTTGTGCCTGTGTCTTTAATGCAGACCTAATTTCAAGTACATGAGCCATCCTGTTGGCTTCAGTTGGGACTATTCACATGCTTAAAGTTAAGCATGTTACTTAAGTGCTTTGTTGGATCAGGGGCCAAGTGCGTAGTATTATTATAGTAATTCATTCTGAAACCATTTATTCTTTAGTACTGAAAACAAACAGTAACATTTCAGAAAATTGAACATTTCTTAGTTTTGGGTCATCAAATTCTGCCTAGAAATGCATCTCTCCCTCTCCCATCTTTATGTTGGAAGGACTTTTAGGAAGTATTAGTCAATTGAAAAACTAAATTATGCTGACCTATGGAGACAGTCTAAATTTTTCCATAACTGTTTACAGACTCCTAATGTAGCCAGTAATTCCTAGGAAACATGTGCGTAAAAGTGCCAGTATTTTTGTTTGGTTGGTTTTTTTTTTCCTTCTGTGGATATGTTGGGCAGCATGATGAATATGTTGGGTGGCCTGCAGTCCAAAAATGATCAAGCTCCCTGTTGTATTTAACATATAGGGAGGCTGAGAGGAGCTTTTAGTTTTGTTTTGTTTTTTTAAGTTTGGGATTCATTCATCAGTCTTCTGTTACATTCATTTATTGAAAGTTTTGCTTGGAATACTTTGCTCAGAAGCGCATTTAGTTGCAGGAGAAGAAACGGCAATAGTTTTTAACCTGCTTTTCCAAATACACTTATTATATGCTGGTATTCAACTGAGATTTGTTTCTGCTACTGTTTTTTTACATAAAGCAATTTGTAGGTAACAACAGAAAGAAATACAGGCAGTTGTGGGGTGTCCCCTTTTTTGCATGTTTCGCAATGATACAGACATGCAGATAATTTCCTGTACACAGAATAAAGAGATGTGGCATGAGTAGTTAGCTTGAGGGGAGGGTGTTTATTGTAGAAATTATTTCTGTGTCTTCAAGTTTGTGCTGATGCTCAGCGTGCAGTGCTAATGGTAAGTTTGGAATGAGGGCAAGATTGCTGCTGGCAGTGTTGTGTGGTAAACGCTAGGTCTGAAGAACAGCTGTGTGTAACTCGAAAGTTTGTCTCTTTCACCAAGAGGAGTTGGTCCAATAAAAGATATTACCTAACCCAGCTTGTTTTTCAGTGACACAGTAAGGTAATCAGTCATCATACCCATTACAGGTACCTGATTCCTTCAGAGACAAATCTGTCTCTCCACATTTATTTACACTAGAACACCACACACTCCATATTCCAATGCTTAAAGATTCCACTATGTGCTTATTGTGAATCTGACATCTATATGACAAATGAATCTTACGGTAATCACAGCTGCATCCCACAGGGACTCAGAGTTTCTTGAAGACTGCACACCAGCACCAATAACTGCTCTGGTTCCATGTTCAAGAGTGGTTTCGTTTTGCTCCATTTTTTCACTCTGCTGCTGGGAGGATAATACTGAGCAAGGGATTTGGCCCAAGCCACACCTCCTTTTTGCAAAGCCACTACCTCTACAGCTCACCCCAAAACTGAGCAAGCCCTGCACACCACATTATCCACCCTTCCCTTGCGCCCTTGCAATCATATGGTAGCTCTTTATAGGCCGTGGATGTATGTGTAACTCACACACTTTTGAGATAATAGATGTAACTTGCATGACACATTTAACCAAAAAACAAAACAAAAAAACACTAGGGTGGAATAAGCAGGTTCCCCAAACCTGTGATTTGGCAAAAACCTCAACCCTGATGAACTCTTGTTCTTTTTGGGTCATAAATGTGACTATCATTTGACATTTAGAAGGAAGAACTGTACAACTAATATAAAACAACTATATTGTGTAGATTAAAATAGAAGGAGAAAAACATTAAGTAGTATAGGCAAAGGAGAGGAGATGTTTTAAGATTATGGAGTGTTGGTGAAGGACAGGGATCTAAGACCTATATTAGAGAAAGCTCTCACACTTGTAGTAATGCAATTATGTGAAGGAGCAGATAGTAATAATAATAATACCTAATTCTTATATTGTGCTAGCTAAATCCAAGACTAAGTGAGTGGAATGGAAAGGAAGTAAAAAGAGAGCAAAGGCCAGTGAAGCTGGCTGGAACAGGTCTGTTCAGCTTTTTAAAAACAAGGAAGAGGGACAGTTTTAAACTGGATCCTGGAATGAATGGAGAGCTGGTGGAATTGTATGAGAATGAAGTGATTGGATGTTAGAGAACAGGATATGATGATCTTTCTAATGGCAAACTAAGGTCATTTCAGGTGCTTGAACTACAGCGATAATTCCCATAGACTTGACTAGGAAGTCAATGCACAGATTGCAGGCTGAATATGGCCCTCAGGCACTTAAATTTTTGCATGGTGGATTTGGTAGGTAATAATAGTATGTGAACAGCAGCATTTTTTATCAAAGTATTATGCTTGGCGCTAGCCATACAAAACTCCCACTGATTTATTTTCAGTGGAGTTATATGGCTTCCGTCTTCCACAAAATCTTTTAAAATGTTGTCTTGCTCCTTGATTTTCAATAATTCAAGCATTTTCTCTTTTACCTGAAAATATCAAGGAAAGAATTAACGTTTTAATAATTTCATTTAGAACTGGAAATGTGAACTTTGTGTATATAAGTAACTGGATGTAAATGAGGTAATTTATATTCCCCGATTGACTTATAATTACACTTGTTTTCCAAAGGGTAATCATACCCTGTGCTTCACAGTGCCTGCTGTTTGCATGGGTCAGGAAGGAATTCATTCCCTCATCCCCAACATCTCATGTACAGTATGGCAAAATTGGCCAGATGCACTCTGGAGGGAGGGGGTTCACCTTCCTTGTGTGAAACATCAAGCATAGGTCACTGCTTCATGTGACAAATTTTATGTTCCTATGTTCCTACATATGCCATTTTAAAAAATTCCTTCATTTGTATAGCTTTGCCAAAGAAAGGCACCACCGTGTTGCTTTATCTTTCCGTTCCAAAAGATTTTGCTGATCACAATTATTTTTAAAACATACTTGTTTTTTGGTTGTACTTGTAATGTGTAGCTTAAATGTTGGTGTGACCTGCCCATACTGAAGACATTTTCCTTTGAATTCAAAACTTTTATTTATTTAAAAGTGTCGTGGTATTTTTGGTGGTCTGTAAGTTGAAACGATTTTGAAATCATTAAGAAGTTATACACACCTAAAGGGGATTTCTTAGATACTCTTTCTGACATCTCTAGATCTCAGCAATGTACCAGTTCAATAATAAGAAACTGGTGCTGGTACTCGTGCCTATTCCAGTAACAGCATAAAGGGAATAAGCCATCTAAGTCATAAAATATTCAAAATGGATTTGGAGTTTGTGGCAAAGATCCTTTTTTTTTTTTTTTTTTTTTTTAAGTATAAAAGGAGGCAAAAAAGACTAGATTTTCACGCAGGTTAGTTATGTAAAATCTATGCACAGTTGTATACTGAATTTGCAAGCACAAGTTGAGTAATTTTGAATGCATTTGGCTAATTCTGATTATTTGTGTATCTAGTTGTCCCCTTTGTATGAAGTGTATATTAGTCTGAAAACTCTGGCCCCAAATATTGTCTGTTTAGTATAGCATCTTATGCTCACTTTACCAAGGAAAGTCATGTTTATCGTAACTTACGAGTCAGTCTTTTCTTTGGTGGTCTCTCCTCCTCTCCCATGTTCTTCTTGAATAGCGCTCCTTTAACTCCCAATGTGCTCTTTTACATTACTATTCTAATAACACAACTGGTGCTTATAACCATTTCACAGAAGGTTTTAATGGAAAAACCTGTGTTCAGGAAGGAGAGATTTGTATTTTTCCACTTCCTAAGTTATGTCTTGCCCACTCCGAGTGCCCAACAAGCAGAGCTTTCATATTGCATGCTTTGGAGTCACTTAGATGATGTTAGAGTCTCTGGTGTTAAATGTTCTGGGCAAGGGGCTGGAGTACTGTCTGAGCTGGGTTTAGAAGGTTTGCTTTATTACTTTGTTCTGAACCTGTTGGCTTTAGTGAGGGAAGGGGGGAGTATGATTATGGAGGTCTGCAAGGGAGGCAACTTCCAGGGGAGGGGTAAGCATTTGTAAAGGTGAATGAGCACTCAGGCCCTAAGGCTGTGTGTCATTTAGGTCATGTTTTCTCTTCCAACACTCTTATCTCTTTACAGCTGTAGCTAACCTATCAGTTCTGTAATGATGGTTTTGATTACAGCCTCTCAGGGCAGCTGTGAGGTGGGTCGGTGCTTTTCCTTCCCTTCCCAGGACATGCGGTTTGTCATCTGTTCTCAGAGAGCCTCCTTGCACTGGCCTGTGGCTTCCTGTTCTAAATCTGATCCAAATTTGTGCTGTGAGCTATTCCCCCACCCCACCCTGAAAGGGTGGCAAAGAGGAAAATAACAGTTGAGAGTGAATAGGTGTTGGCTGTGATCTTTACACATGCTGGCAGCAGATCCCACGACTTGTATTAGCTACACAAGTTGAACAGATGGAACAAATTGACAAAACCATGTTCACTCATGCTGTGCTCAAGAAGCAGCTGAGTTGTTGTTTGAAGTTGAAAGTTTGAGTGTGGTTTTATTTTCCCCCTTGCAGTGGAATTTCTGGTTCTATCATAGAACCTATTGCTTTAGCGCTCTGCAGTAGCACAAGACAGTTAATGAAAGAACTAATGTGCTTGGCCAGCATCTCATGAAGGCGGGGGGAGGGAGGGAGGGAGAGCAGGAGCAATATGGGGAATGTTTCTTTTTAGATAATGGATTAAATTCCTCCCTGATTTAACTCCATGGTAGTCAATGGAGTTTCTGTTTTGGCCCCATTCAGCATAGGGTGAGATTTCAGTAATATGTGGGGGTTGCAAAGCATGGAGATACACATTTTTAAAAAATATTAGCATTGCACAACTGTAGTTTATTAATAAAGACCTCTGTGAATCCTCTCCTTTTGGTTTACAAACTGAGTGCTCGGACCTAACTCCTAGCCCTGTGAATGGGACAATGTTTAGCTATGCCACCAGGAGAAGGAATTGTGACTGGAAGTCATAATGCCTTCCCAGCTCCCCACTCACTCCTGGGGGTAGTGTGTTACCAGAGCTCTTTTCTGAGTGCAGGTTACTTACCCGCTCTCACGAGCTCAGCTCTGCTGGCCAGCTCCAAAAGCCAAGGCTCCTCCTTCTTGCCACCCCCTTCACGGAGGGGGAGGGATCATAGCAGACTCTGTCTAGCTTGTACTCTCTGCATCTGCACTCCAGCCACAATGTGGGGAGAGTCCTAACACAGCCACGCAGTGAGCATGAGACTGGGGGTGGGTTTACGTCTCCTGCAGCTTCATTAGGGAGGCTACAGGCTGGCCCAAATAGGTATATATGTAAAAAGAGTAATTACTTTTGTTTCTCCCAACTGTAATTTGTTTAAAGAGTGGTTTCTTACTCTGCATGTTTAATCTTTCCACCCCTTTCCCAACTCACTGTAGGTCTTCAAGATGCATTTGACAGCGACTGGGAAACTGGGAAAATCACATACAACAATTACAAAAATGGATCTGATGATGCTGTCCTGGCCTACAAACTTCTGGTGCAAACAGGCAACCGCGATAAACCCATCGACATCAGCCAGGTACTGTCCCGTATGTCACTGTGACCATACCTGTTTATGTGGAAATGCACAAACTAGTGGGAGGTGTAGAAGAAATGGGGATTACTTAGTTGTTTTTTCCGGTATCTGTTGAGTTTACAAAGCCGATCCTGCAGTTCTCACACACATGATTAGCATTGCTTGCTTCAGTGGGATTACTCATGGGAGTAATGCTGCAGGATTGAGGCTGCATTCTGTAATATTCAGAAGCAATTATCACAAATGTCTATCTTTATGAAATACTAGGTGGTGCATACTTAATATTTTTTGAGTCCAGTTCTGCTCTTAAATGCGTGAGCTCAGTTCCCATTGAACACAATAGGAGTTGCATCCTTGTATATGAAGGCAGGCTTGAGCTTTACATGGCCTGATTCTTCTCCAGTTTTACATCAGTTTGAACGCCATTGACTTTGGTGTAAATCAGGGGCAACTCCACTCAAGTATGTGAAGAATCAGTAATATAAGGTTGTCCTCTGTCTATTTTGTTTTTTTCACTGGTGAATAGAAATCTTAAAATGTAGATACCCAACTACTCAATTTGCTCCCAACAGTTTGAATGGAAAGGCACATTTTTAAGAGATATTTTTTAGGAGGGGTGGGTGAAAGGGTATTGGAGCCATCATATACTATAGTGAGGGCTGCCAGCCCTCCAGGATTGTCCTGGAGTCTCCAGGAATTAAAGACTAATCTTTAATTAAAGATTATGTCATGTGATAAAACCTCCAAGAATACATGCAACCAAAATTGGCAACCCCAACTATACTACTCCTGCACTATCATGAGTTAAGGGCACATCAACATTTGAGCTGGGAAGTGTGATTCCCCGCTCTCATAAACATACCCACGCTAGCTGTACTCAAGCCAGCATGCTAAAAATGGAAGGTAGCATGGGCAGGAGCCTGGGCTAGTCACCCAAGTATGTACCACTTTGACTCCCTGGGTACATACTTGGATGGCTAGCCCAAGCTGCTGTCTGTACTGCCTCGGATACACTGCTATTTTTAGTGCACTAGCTTGAGCAGAGATAGCATGAGTACGTCTATGTGAGCTGGGAATTACACCTCATTAAGCAACCTGAACACAGAGCTCCTTTTTATATAGTACATAATAGCATACAGTTGTATTTGAAGATTTTTATTATGATCCCATTTGGAAGACAAAGCCTGGTGTTTTTGACTGTTTATATTAAAATTATACTTTTAAAAGGCGGTTCAGAAAAAAATACAGTAGTAGCCTAGGTTCTCTTCTCTCAGAACTATAGCTGACTTTCTGTGCTTTCAGGCAGAAAATAGTCACTCTAATGATCTTCCCGGCAGCTCTGTTTATTGTCTTCCTTTTTTTGTTGGCATTAAAGGTGACAGATTTACGGAGTACATTGTTCAAAGTTACTATGGTGTATAAAACACAGTGCTTTACAGCAGCATGCTGTCAAGTCGAACAGGAGTTTGAGTTAGGAATTAAGCAAAAGAAGGGAGTTGAAGAGGAAACTTAAGTGAGATGCCCAAGTAGTTTTGTTCGGTAGTATGTACCAGGTACATCACGGAACAAATGTGATTGGACCATAGCTTCTGATATAATTTCCTGTGCCTGGGAGGGAGAAAAGTGTCGTGCACCCACAGGGGCTGTGAGCTGTACTGTGCAATTCCAAAGACAGCTTGAAGACATATCGTTGTTGCATATCCTGTGGATTAATTGAATCCAGATCTTTGGAATCCAGCTTTTTTTTTTTTTAAACTGCTGTCACTGTTGTTTTTCATTTCATTAAAAAGACCTGAAACTGGAGTCAGTCCAGAATTTAAAATAAACTAAACAAAACAAAAAAATCATAATGTTTTTCATCCAAGACATCCTCTGGCTGGGTAGTATTTGGCTACAAAACCCTGGAAATACACCACTGCTGTTTACCCCACAAAAACATTTGCCCACAATGACCCAAGCCGCACAGTGCACTCGTCTACTTTCTTGGCACTTGGCATTTTCTGAATACATAGGTCATAGGAGGCAAGTGTTAGCAAAATTTATACAGATGTTGTTTTATTTTTATAGCTCTCCTCCATTTACTGGGTGGCATTTCCTTCAGTGTTAACAACAGAGGTTAACTGCACACAGACGTTTATAGGGACTCTTGCCAGATTTTTTTTTCCCCCTCCTTTAAATATGTTTCTCCAACTTGGTCATTTTTCCCCCTTGGCTGTAGACAGTCTCTTAGAATTCAGATTTAATTGGTTCAGTCTATTCTGGAACCATCTGCTGGTTTAATGTTTATAATAAATATTATATGCTTTTCACAAAATAAAACAAAACACTTTTCTAAAGTTCAATACAGATATTTAGATATTTGCTCACTCTCAAACAATAGTCTGTTTAGTCACTTAATGTGAAGTCACACACACAAAAAATGATTCTGTATGTGTGTTGCATATTCCAGTTTTTTTGTTTAAAGCTTTGCAGCAAGAGCTCTGAAAGCAAAACTCCTTTCTGAAAGGCTTCTAATCTTTCCATTTTGCAGTTGACTAAACAGCGTCTGGTGGATGCAGATGGAATCATTAACCCAAATGCTTTCTACATCTACCTGACAGCCTGGGTTAGCAATGACCCCGTGGCCTACGCTGCCTCTCAAGCCAACATCCGGCCTCACCGTCCAGAATGGGTCCATGACAAAGCAGACTATATGCCAGAAACAAGGCTGAGAAGTAAGTAACGTTTAATCTTAATGTCTTATAGTTTATATAAGTACCTCACCCCTTCCTTAAAGGCCCAGTAACTCTCTAGTTACTTGACACTGTACAGGTCTCAGAAGCATAAACGGAACAATATATTGTGTTACTTTAAAATCTCAGGAGACAGATGCAGTTGTGTAATATAGTATAATGTGGTACCACTGCAGGACTTTGTCATGTTGAATAATTAGTTGTATAATAGTTTATATCTAAGCTCTAAAACTTGCATTAGACATTTCTTTTTAACACTGCTTGTTAATTTTGTACGCAAGGGAAACCTTCAGAGTGCATAACATTCTGCCTTTGCCATTCCAGAGTTTCATCATTGAAAATGATATCATGTTTATCCTAAATTTGTCACCCTAGTGTGGAAGAAATTTTTTGCAAGTTAGGTCATTCATATAAGCCACCCATACCTGTACTGTGCTAGAGCTGTTTGGGTAGGGGAGAAGTCAGTGTAAGAGTGTGTCATCCTTCCTTTCCACCTGCCCCCATTCACCTTTTTACATTATGAATGGTAATCCCGAGTTGATTTTCTTAGCTTTTACACTGGATTTATTGGGTGGATTGCTAGTTGGTAACTGAGGGGTGGAAGGGGAAGGAGAGGATTGATTCTCTTGGAAATGTGATTGGATAACAAGCAAGTTGTGCTTCACTGTATCCGAACCCTAGAGCTTTGTGGCAGTCAGCCAAGTCTTGTCTTAATGAAAATTTATAGTTGAGATTATAATAGGGCAAATCATGTTTAGCAAGTCAACTGAATGACCCTGCAGGGTCTGGAACACACAGCAGCAGTAACTAAATGCTTGTTGTGGAAGGCTCTTTTTTTCTTTTGGTATTACAGTAGACTTAGCATTACATTCAAAAAGAAGCATGGAAAATTTAAGTTTGTCAGATCATTAAAGGATAAAATGTTATGTATTTCCTCAATAAGCCCCTACTGTTAGGGGTTTTTTACTTTTTTTTTTTTTTAATGGATAGTGGCTTTTAAAATAAACAGCTGAAGTATTACAAAATAAAAAGGCCTGATTCACCACTGCATAAATCTAGTTTAGAAGCAGTTTAATTCCACTGATTTTAGATAAATATATGTTGACTTCACAGGAGTTACACCAGCATAAAACTGGAGTAACACAGTTTTATTTGAAACTCATCTTCTTTCAAACAAAATATAGGGAGAAGTGTTTGAGAAGGTTGCTCTTTTATTTATTTTACATTACATACAGTGTACTGTGGACAGACAATAAAGTGATATGTGCCACAGTAATTCTAATATAATATTAGATACCCATTTACATTAAATAATATCATCAAGCTGGTCTTGAGTATGATGTACAGTGTAATCATTGAATTACACTGCAAGGTGTGAAATATAGTCACCTGTTTTAAAGTTGCCACAGAAGTTCTGGAGTTTCAACAAAGTAATTAATTTGTGACTCATATTTAATACTTTTCCATAGAAAACAAAGTGCTTTAATCATATTTATTTCTCTGCATATTGTTTTTTCTTCCTCTACAATCCGTATTTAAACATTATCGTCTTTCTCCTAGTTCCAGCAGCTGAGCCCATTGAATATGCTCAGTTTCCTTTCTACCTCAATGGATTGCGTGAAACTGCTGACTTTGTGGAAGCTATTGAAAAAGTGAGAGCTATCTGTAACAACTACACCAGTCTTGGGGTCCCCAGCTACCCAAATGGATACCCATTTCTTTTTTGGGAACAGTACATTGGGCTTCGTCACTGGCTTCTCTTGTCTATTAGCGTGGTTCTGGCTTGCACATTTCTGGTGTGTGCCCTCTTTCTCCTGAACCCCTGGACGGCTGGGATCATTGTAAGTTTATTATAAGGGTCTTTGTTAAAGGCAAATTCCTTTCAGCCTAGCTCTTGCTGCAGTCAGAAAGGTTTTGTTTATGTCTGGGCCTCTGGTGGAGTATGTATATTGCATCATTCATGATATATTTATTCAACTTGAGGGGGTAGGGTTCATGGTAAAGGTATAACCCTTAATAACCTTAATCTTTTGACCACACTCTAGTAGCTTTAAAGTTTTTTTATAAACATAACTAAACGTTTGCCCCTGCTCAGATACTCATGAACATGAGAAATGAAGCACAGAGGAAAATTGGAATTTTTAAGTAGCTATTAAAAAATTCTACGTTCCTCACACCCCCAAGTTTGTTTGTTTTTAAATCAAACAAAATTATTTTTCATGGCGGTTTCTTATTTCTACATCTTGCCCATAAACACTAAATTGCTGTACTAACTTCTGGATGTGAATCTTAGAAGGATAAGAAGGGTATATGGCTAGGTGAACAGTTGTGCAATACACACTGAGAAAGGAGTGTATGTCTTTAAGGAGAAAGAGCAGTAAAATTATAAATGATACAGAATACTCCTTCATGAATTCCTTGCAATAAACATTCATGTTAAATTGAATGATGATGTTCCTGTGTTTAAATTCCATAAACTATTGTATAGCTTATAAAATGCCAGAAGTAGAAAAGCACAGAGCAGTCACTAGTTTTTGTACTGTACATTTGTGCAACAGGTATGTTAAAAGGTAAATGTTTAGTCTAGAATATTTTTCATAGCACTCAATCAAACAATTTATGTTATCATTCGTGATTCATTAGCTTATAAAATCATTTATTGTAGCACTTACATTTTTTCTTGGAAAAGGGGGTTTATTTTAAAGAGTCCGCCATCTCTTTTAAAAATGTGTATTTTTGGCTCCAGAAACTTTTAAGTCTACTCCACAGATTTCCCCCCACCTCTCTCCATTTTTTTTACAAGATAGATGAAAGAAAATAAAAGCTTTCCCTTAGATTTAACTGTTTGCTTTGTCCAGGCCAATCCCCCCAAGTTTCTTCAAAGCTAAGAGACACTCTGTAACCTGACACTCATCAGCTGATTATGGCATTCACTTTCTTCCGGACTTTAAACCTGCCCTTGAGTCATCTTCACTTACTCCATGAATTCTGCAGAAAGAACCCAAACCAGCTGTTTAAAAGATGCTTTTCTACTTTTAGGGCTCTTCCTTTAATTTTTAAGAATATTGTTGGGGAAATGGGTTAAAAAGCAGAAAAGTTATATTCTGATGGATGGGGATAGGGAGGAATAATAAATTATGTTTTAGATAGTATTGACAAGAGGTAACCAATAGAAAATTGATGGTTGCTGTGCCCACTGGATCCTGGGGGAATAATTTTAAACTGACTCATTTCAGGTCATTGCAATTGAATTCAATGAAATAAGGAAAAATAGTTTGCCTTTGGAAGGTGAGAGAAAGAGTGCTGTGAGGGTTACATTTGCTAGTCCCACATTGTTTTGAAAGTCCTTTCCTTCGTTTATATAGAGCATAAGAAGTTACTAACAGCTGTTTGAAATCATTTAGGTGGTGGTGCTGGCTCTGATGACCGTGGAGCTGTTTGGCATGATGGGTCTAATTGGAATAAAGCTGAGTGCAGTGCCTGTGGTCATCCTGATTGCTTCTGTTGGCATAGGAGTGGAATTCACTGTTCATGTTGCTTTGGTATGTAAAATTAGGCAGCATTTTGAAAGTATTTTGAAAATCTCTCCAAGATTTTTTGAAAAGGGAGCTTGAAGTTAGGCTCCTAAATCCATAGTTAGGTATCCAAATGAGTGATCTGATTTTCAAAAGACAACCAAGCTCAAACACTGCACAAGAGTTAGTGTGCCAGTTAGATTGTTGCCTGATAGACCATAATTGATTTGAAAGAATAGTTACCATCTGTTAAGTCAGTGATGCATGAAATAAGATTGGATTCAACAATGCACTTTTAAGTGCTTTTAAATATGATTTTACGGGTCTCCAGTTAATATGCAGTAGGTATTTCTATGATCCGTATCAATACTTGTACTAAGCAGAACTGTTAAGGTCTATTTAAGACCTTCACACTCTAAGGTCTGGTCTACACTAGGGGTGGGGATCGATCTAAGATACGCAACTTCAGCTATGTGAATAACGTAGCTGAAGTCGACGTACTTAGATCTACTCACCGCGGTGTCTTCACTGCGGTGAGTTGACAGCTGACATTCCCCCGTTGACTCCGCCTGCACCTCTTGCTCCAGTGGACGCAATAAATCAACCCCCATTGGTTCGATCGCTGCCCATCGATCCAGCTGGTAATGTAGACAAGCATTCCGATACTACCACTATCTTGGTCCTTTCTTTTGTCTCTAAGTGCTGCAGAGGTACATAACTATGCACTCCTTGTTGTGTCTAGATGCTGCCTATTATGGCAAATTTAATACTTTGGGGGAGATTTTCGTAGGCACAAATGGCAGTTAGGCACCATTCCCATAAATATTCAATGGTAGTTGGGTGCTTGCCTTTGAAAATCTCCCATTAGGTGCCTTTCTTTCAGAACATATTAGTTGTTAGTAATGGTCCCAGTCCTGCAGTCCATAGGTAAGCAGAACTCCCATTGATTGACTGAAGAGTAATGCAGAAGAAACACAGAGAGAGAGAGAGAGAGAATGTATAAACACAGTTGGAAACATTTTCAAATTGGGTTCCTAAATTTAGGCAAATAAATTAGTGGCCTGATGTTCTGAAGTGCTAAGCAACTGCATCTCCTGTTTAAGCCAGTGAGAGCTGGCATCACTGAAATTCAGGCCATTTATTTAGGTGTCTAAATATGGAATAAATATGGAATAAATAATTTTGGGTGTTGAAGTTTGAAAATTTTGGTTTGTTATGGAAATGTTGATATTTCTATTGTAAGAGTTGCATGTAGACTTCCATCGTAAGCCTTATTTTCTACACACACACCCCTAACTTTTGGTTAAACAATTTGTTTGCAAATTGAAATGCTGAAAATAGCATATGAGATTTTTTTTCTTAGAATTTGGAAAATACGGGATTTCAAAAGTTTACATCCTACTTAATCCAAAATTACACGTGATTTAAATTAATTCCCAGTGTCTGATGATCTCCCCCCCGCTCCAACACGTTCTCAACAGTGGTTGATTTTCACAACTCCCAATGTTACATACAGAGAAGGCTCTTCATACACTCAGCACGGGGTCATTCCCATACATTTTTCAGGAGAAGATTATTTAAGAATCACCATCCATATGGAGTGAAACAATACCATAGAGAATAGAAAGGGATCAGCCTGGACAGGCCAGTTTAATTATTGTAGGAAGGGTTATAACTATACATTAATATTTTTGTTTTTTCAAAAGTACCATCAGAATCCAGTAGGCTCAAAGAATGAGAGGGGGAAGAGAAGTAGACTGGAGAGAATGGAGGTGGGGATTAGATGTGGTCCACAACTACAGAAGAGAACCTTGGGTTGAGGAGATGCAAACTGCTGAGGGGATTGCTGGGGGAGTGAGAAGGCAGCAGGGACTAGAGGGGAATTTTGAGGATTAGAAACTCAGAAGCATGGTAGGGGTGCAGCAGGCTGAGGTGCACAATGGCAGTGAACTGTGAGGTGCCCTCAGTTTTAAGTGGCGGGGGGTGGAGGGAGTAGATTTAAGAAGGCCTTATGGATGAGGGGTAATATAAGGAGAAAGGGACAGGCAGCTGGAAGCATATTTAGGCTTGTTGAGATAAAGCAGCCTGCTAAGGCTTGTGGTGGGATGGTGAGTGTTTCAGTGATGGTGCATGTTATAGGGAAACAAATGACAAATTTTAAATAAATAAATAAATAAACAAAAATTGGAACACAAAATTATAAAACGCTTGGCTGTCAGTTCTAAGTGGAGAGAGAAACCAAACTAATTTATGTCACATTTTTACCTAAATAAAATCACATGTGGGTAAAGTTTCAGTCCCCAGCAAACTTAAAACCTCTTTTTTCCCCACACTGACATTGGAAATAAAACCCTTCAAAAATGTGTTTTACAATGAAAGCACCTAATAGATGTTAAACTATAGCAGCACTGCTGGCCAATGCATTCATAGAACTAACCGAATATAAATAACCCCATCAGTGTTGTATAAACAAAATGTGCAATGCTTATAGTGTTGATACAGGATTTAATTGTACTTGTTTAAGACAAATTCACAATCCACTTGTGGCTCAGTTTTTCTCTGCCAATTGTGAGCTGTGACCTCATTTTTTTTTGAATTCCTCCAAATAAATTCTGCATCAACACTGCACTCATTGTATTATGTATCCTTTAAATACACACCTATCCATGTGCAGTGCATATATTTTGTTACTATGTTATGGGTCTGATCCCACAGCCCTGACTCATATGAGTTATCCAGTACACATCAGCTCATATCCTGTGCTGTATATGGAAATCCATTTGTTATCCATAGCTGAGCATGTATATATAAAATGTACTAATCCTGGATACCTTAGTTTTCCATGGTTCACTGTTATTCTTATAAATCTTGAGTACTGAAGTATGTTATATGCTGTGAGTTGCTTACTCAGGAGTCATGCGGAGGAGGATAGATTCTCTATAAATTACATCGGTGCTCAGATCACTCTAGTGATGAGTGGCAGGATAAAACCCTGAAACAGATGTATAGTTGTTTGGTTTTGAAGTAGTAAAAATTGTAAATATATTTGCATAGGATGGAATATAACTAAAAAGAATAAGAGGATGATAGTCCTGTAGTGCTTGTTTATATGAGAAGACCCACTGAATACTTTAGGTCAAATCCTGCTCATCTCATTCAGTTAGGGGCTGATTGTGCATAAAGATCTGCTAGCATGGGGTCCTGTGCCCACATGGAGAGATCCACTGACATCAGTGGAGAATTCTGCTTTAAAAGTGTCAGAAAGATACAGCCCATTAATAGGATGCTGAATTCAGTGTTACTATGCATGTGAGTAAAGGTTGCAGGATCACGTCCAAGTCCACAACAAATAATAATTCAAGTCATGTGGTCCCTGCTACCACAGAATTCCCATGATATCAATGGGAGTTTTGCCCAGGTAAGAACTGCAAGAGTAGTCTTATAATTTTTACAGGAGAAGTTCTTTCAAAATTAAACAAATCCTTTGTGGGTGGAAACAGGCAAACAGAGCAACAAACGAAAATCCTTATGAGGTGGGGCGGGGGTTGTTTCAGAAAATTATTGCTGTGGCCCTGACCCTGCAATCAATCCTCACTCCACTCCCATGACTTCAGTAGCAGCTGTATACAATGACTGCAGAATCAGACCTTGTCTTGAACTCTAGGCAGCCACAGAGATATTTTAATAAACTGTAAATTGGAGTAATTAGCTGGGGCAAGGGGAGGAAACCTGCATGCTTTGGGAGAGGCTGAGAGTTTTGAAAGACTGTGTACAAAGAAATGATGACATGGAGTTTATTTTTTTATAGGCATTTTTAACCGCCATAGGAGACAAGAACCGCAGGGCTGTCCTTGCATTGGAGCACATGTTTGCACCAGTATTGGATGGAGCCGTATCTACTCTGCTTGGAGTGTTAATGCTTGCAGGGTCCGAGTTTGATTTTATTGTCAGGTAAAGCATCTCTTGACTTTTTTTATTTTATTTTTTTTAACGTGTTGATGTTTGGTCATTTCAGTGTATCTGCTGTTTTACTACTGTGCGTGCTTACATGATGGTCCTGCTTTACTTTTGCTTTATTAACTTCTTGTTACATGCTAGTTGCACTAATACTTCCTTTGCTGACGTTGGATTAAGTTCCAGGAAAATTAGACTCCAGGCCTCAAATGAAACAAAAGGGGTCCTCTATTGCCTCTTTGCTCAGTTCTGAAATAAGTTAGCTCCAAATACCTAATATTGTCCAATGGTTAGCGGGATTTGACCTTTAACCCAGACTTTTCATATGTACAGCATTTTGTGTGGAAGGGATAGGAAGAACTATAAACATCCTGAAACCGACACTCTCTTTCCCTCCCGCTCCCCTGTTACCCCTGTATGAAGTTTGCAGCAGGTTTTAACTGACAAAAAAATTGAAGCCGTTTGGGATGTAGGAAACCATAAGCGTGAACACAGAAGTTTGTATTAAAATTTGTAAAGCAAAGCCTGAGGACCTGTTTACAGCTAAAGGGAGGCTGTTTCTTGTGGATTTAATTAAGAATGTGAATTTGTCAAGTATGAGAGGAGAGCAAGTTTTTCTGTTGAAGGGAATTTGAGAAGTGCAGTGAAATGGATCCTATTCTACTCCAAACAACCTGTGGAGCTCTGCAAACTGGCTAATCTTAGAAGTAACACTGGTTCTTTGTGGCAGACTATTGCCCAAAAAAAAAAAAGCAGGACTGGGGTAGTGCTGGACCAAACATTCATGGTCTGATAGATGACTGGACTGTTCAGACTGAAGTGAGCTAGATAAATAGATGTAAACTAAATCAGGTCATCTAACAAAAAAAATGTCAAGGCTATGACTGAGAGACTAACTATTAAGTTTTAGCTGTGTGTGTGTGTATGTAAGAGAGAGAGAGAGAGAGAGAGATCTGGAGACGGCAGGGAAAGGAAGGTTATTTCCTTGCCTAACAAGAATTGCATGGATCATAGCTTCATGGTCTTCATAACTACACACTATGTACCCTTAAGTGCAGCTTCCACCAAGTCTTCTGTGTGTCTCAGTTTTTGTTGGTGGTGAGGGAATGAGGCAGAACTATTCAGTTAGGGCCTGCTCCTATAACATGCTGAGCACTTTGCAGGATTGGGTTTTTCCTGCAGATTGAATTAAATTTACAGTAGCATGTTTGTTGTAATACTCTACATATTGAACACATAAGCAGATAGTGTGCACATTTTCATGACATAGTAAATGGCAGCATGTAGTCTTGTTTGATTCCAAATTGGGATTTGATATTTGCTTAACAAATAAAACGAGCCTTTCACATTTTAAACTTTTGTTCTTTAACTTTGTCTTTGCCCATCAGTTTCTTTTTTTCTAGCACAATCTGGCTTCAGTTCCCCTTGTTTTTCTCTAAGACAGATGTAAAATAAACGAGCAAATCTGAAGTACTGTTACAGTGAGTGAAGAAGACTCCAAACTTCCGGAAAGGGATAGTTTAGCCCATCAATGTGTTTAGGAAGATTAAGTAAATTAACAGACATTGTATATGCTAAGTGGCCAGACTTGTAATCAGCCTGTTTATTCTAGTGTTAGATGGATGAGATGCAAATGTGTTTTAATGCCTGTTGTTGATACATGTCCCAGCATGAAGTTCTGGTAGTTTATATTAGTGAAGGAGATTGGTTCCTTGATTTTGGTAATGCAGATCAAAAATTCCAAAATGTTTACAATAGCAGGATATTTATAGTTTTACAGGAATCTAATATATTTGATCAGATGTGGAAACATAGGCAATAAAGTTTGTCGCCTGCTAAACAATGTTATCAGCAGTGGCGCTATTATTAGGAAACTTGCCCCTACTTTTCCTCCTGCACCCTGACCATCCAAAAATTTGTCCAAGACTGAGCCCTGGAAATCATTAGTTGCAACGCAGCCTTGAGTTTAGTCTGAACTCCAGCTGTGCCGAATACCAACTAGTAAGGCTTCCCTTTTACTGACAGGTTTACCTTGGTATTCATGAAGGATCCCAGACCTTAGCCCTCAATGGTGGGAAAGGACAACCACTTGTGCACTTTCCTCGTCCTCCATAGTACTTCAGCCTTTATGTTTGAATTGGCTGACGCAAAACAAGAGTATTCAGAGATGCTAAATTGTTCAACAAAAGATTAGCCTGCAATGCAGCTCTGCCATTGTGGAGTGCTCTTACTCAGTACAATGCTGAAGCTTACTACAGAATGGGCAGCATTTTCTTGGCAGAAAGCTGGTTCCTGTGTTCTAAAAAGGTTGCAATTTGAGCTATTTGGTAAAACTGGAACTCACAGAATTCTAGGCGGAAAGTTGTGATTAATGAACGGCGAGGGAAAGCCTTACCTGATACACTAGAGATTTAATTAGAGATTCCACTGTTAGATGCAGAAGCATTTCACAGTGGATTAGCTGCTGGGAGAAGTGGGCTTCTTTTCCTTCTTGGCTAAATTGTTTAAATTCTACACCCTTCACTTCATTTGTTTGCTTCTGCTGGGTTTTCGCTAATGGGGGCCCCTTTTCATTGTATTTGTGCTTTCAGTCCATTCAGCCATTCAGTTCACATTCCATATTTTTGTGTTTGTGTAACACATTTATAAATAACATTACATGCCACAAGATTTTGGTAAATTAACAAACTGATTTTTTTTCCTTCCTTTATCAACTAACACTCTGGGTTGTGGAATGTAGCTTCTCTAATTCAAAAGGTACTAAATAAATACATTTATTAATTAAAAGTCATGATTTTGTACAATATTTTTAACGTTTCTGAGACTTGTATTAGCATATTTTTCTTTTTAAAAGTTACATTATTTTGGGGAGTAGTATGCAATCTTCTGTATGTCTAATGGTATTCATGGCCCTTTTCTCCCTTGTTTTAAACAATATTTCAGGTATTTCTTTGCTGTTTTGGCAATTTTAACTATTCTGGGAGTTCTAAATGGATTGGTGCTGCTTCCAGTTCTTCTTTCGTTCTTTGGACCATATCCTGAGGTCAGTAGTTACATTTATGAGCAGAAGAAATGAATGTGTCCTTTTTTTCTTTCTTTCCTAGAAACCTATTATTCTCTTTGTAATTCTGATTTTTATTTAAGTTTCTTGCTCTTTTTTTGTTTTATTTAAAAAAATATATTAAATATGGTTTCTTTTCTTAATTTGATATTCTTGATTAGTAATCAGAAGGTGTCTTGTATAATAACCAGTGGGTTGGAAGTTGTCTCTTTGATTTAGATACAAATGCATGATTTAATTAGCTTTATTTTTAAGCAGAATTTCATGTATTAACTATGCCCTAGGAGCAGGGATTTCCTCAACTTCTTCATTCTACAGGCCATTTTGTGAAAGAGCTCCTTTTGTAGACCTATGTTTCCTCCTAACACTCCGGCCCCTCCATTGCTTCATTCTCAAAATATTTAACTCAGCAGACCACCAGGAAGGGCTCCACACACCAGTGGTGGTCCACAGACCACAGCTGGAGAACCCTGGAGAACCACTGCCTTAGGCCACAAGTCTGCAAAAGGATCCTCCCTTATCTGCAAGAACACTCCTGTGGTATCCTGTTGGCTTTAGTGAGATCCTGGTCCATGCAGTCGATCCCTTTGCAGGATCAGGGCCTTAAAACGTGCAGTGCAAATCCAGCAAGAGAGCATTCATAGCTTTCAAACTTCCACTTGATAGCTCATTGGGTATATCACAGTTACCCCTCTAAGGCATGATCATTGAGTTTTCTCTAGTGTTATTAAAAGAGAGTAACTTTATGGCTGTGTGTGTGGAGATACAGATATGGGGGAGTGTGTGTGTGTGTGTGTATATATATAACTCTCACACACACACACACACACACACACACACACACACACAGGGCCAGTGCAACCAGTAGGCGAACTAGACGGTCGCCTAGGGCACCAAGTGATTGGGGGCGGCAAAAGCGCGCTCCAGGGAGGCGATGGAATGGAGGTGAGATGGGGCAGAGGGGCGCAGGGAGGGCCGCCTGCAGAAAATAACAGGGTGGGGGGGCAGCGCACAGGGGAACCGCTCCCCGCACCAGCTCACCTCTGCTCTGCCTCCTCCCCTGAGCACCGCCCCGCTCTGCTTCTCTCCCTCCCAGGCTTGCAGCGCCAAACAGCTGATTGGCACCACAAGCCTGGGAGGCGGGAGAAGTGGAGCAGCGGCGGCATGCTTAGGGAGGAGGCGGAGCAGAGGTGAGCTGGGGCGGGGAGCTGTCGCACAGCACCCCTGCCAAGGTGGAGGGAGGGGGCGGCTGGGAGCTGCTGCAGGGGGGCGCCTCAGGGTGGAGGGGGGGGCAGGGAGCTGCCGCAGGGCTCCTGGGGTGGGGTGGGCAGGCACAAGGTGGAAATTTCGCGTAGGGTGCGAAACTTCCTTGCACCGGCCCTGCACACACACAGAGTACTTGCTATTATGTGTGTATCCATCTGTCTATGTACAGACACAGAATCATATTTTCTAATGGATACACAGTATACACAGCCATGGAATTACCCTTTTAATGACATACCAAGAAATATATGTAATATACACACTTACACATCCAGACGTTGACAGGAATATATATAATTATGTTCACATCCACAGACAGCGATTGTGATTCTTTCTTTTTGGTACAGCACTGTGCACCGTAACAGAGAATGTAGCAAATAATAAATAACAAAATGGTTTTGGTGACAAGAGTAAATGTAGTTTGGTGAGGAACATTTTTGTTGAATGTTAGTAATTATACGGGGTCTTAATTATCATTATTAGGTTTCTCCAGCTAACGGACGGAACAGATTGCCTACTCCATCTCCTGAGCCTGCCCCTAGCATTGTGAGGTTTGCACTGCCACCTGGACACACAAATAATGGATCAGATTCATCTGATTCCGAGTACAGTTCTCAGACTACAGTGTCAGGAATCAGTGAGGAACTCCATCAGTACGAGGCCACTCAGAGCTCTGGTGCACCAGTCCACCAAGTAATAGTGGAAGCAACTGAGAATCCTGTCTTTGCCAGATCTACTGTAAGTAGCCCACATGTTGGTTTGGGGGACAAAAGGGAGGAAGTTACTTCGTTTTGGCTTTTTGGAAGAATTTGTCTTTTTCAGTTTGTATAGCAATGTTTATATTTCTGACTTCTTTTTTTTTCCCATTGTACTTCTGGCTGCAACTGGCCCAAACTTAAGAGCACTTCCAGATGATGGGTGCTCAGGCTTTTTCACCCCTTCATTTAGGAAGGAAATTTAGATAAAATGGTGGTATCAAAGCACAGCGCATTTTCATCAGTAAATGCTTTGCAGTATACTGGCTTGAGCTGGAAGTGCAGGACTGGCAGGTCCTTTGCTCCAGATGACCTCTGTGAAAGAGAAGGGAAGGGACTCTGGAATTAATGTGTCTCCACCAAGAGCTATCTTCATACTATACATGGGCTATCTTCATACTATATTTCTTTTCCAGTAATACATTTTAGAGGATAAGGGCTGGTGCAGACCAGGGAAAGAGTGTCTCACGGTTTCTCCAAACCTTGGGTCTGCTGTGTGTCAGCACAGTGCCCAAGCCTTAAGCCACTGGGCCAGCATAACTTTCCTTTCAAAGATAAACTAAAAAGCTCCGTCTCCTACCCCCCAGGATGCTGCACGCTGAGCTGCAATGCGGATCTGTTTTTGTTCAGCAGAGGCCTAAAAATAGGTACAAGCGGAGCCACATTTGAAGTTGGTCACGGTTTATTGACTGATGTGGCCGCTGTGCTTCACGCTTTTTACAGAGATCCAGAAACCAGATTTCTGCAGTCTATACAGACTATCCCACTAACATCCTGTGTATGTACCCCAGCTGGAAGAGAGTCTTTGCCAAAGCCCAGCAATTTTGGTTATTGAACCACTTAAGTTGTATTGCTTGCTATCTATCCCTTTCAAAAGACTGAGCAGTATGTGGGAGGTATACATAATGCTTTCAATGACAGTCCTGCGTTTATCTGCAAAGTTGTACTTCCCAGCGGCTTGTAACAATTTTGGGAGAGAACTGTCTTTGAAAAAGGCACAAATAAGACTCCAGAATGCTTCACTTCTAGAGTTAGTCCAGGACCGTACACTTCAGAGTTGTACCAGGGAAAATATTTCCATAGCGTGTGCAACTTCTGTTTACATGCTTTAGGGCAGAGATTTAACCGCGTATCTCATTTCATTTCCAGGTGGTTCAGCCAGAGACAAGATGTCATCAGCCAAGTCCAAAATTACAGTCTAAGCCAGAAGCCGGGTCCCAGCAGACATGGCATCATAACAGACAACCTAGACGAGAACTGAGGGAAGGAGTACGACCGCCCCCTTACAGGCCGCGCAGGGACGCTTTTGAAATTTCTACTGAAGGGCATTCTGGACCTAGCAATAGGGACCGCTCGGGCCATAGGGCTCGCTCTCATAACATTAGAAGCCCAGCATTCACTGCCATGGGTACTTCAGTGCCAGCATACTGCCAGCCTATCACTACTGTGACTGCCTCCGCTTCAGTTACTGTTGCTGTACACCCTGCTGTGCACAGCCATAACTCTCATGGAGGAGGCTTTCCATCTTACGAAGGATACCATGAAACTGACCATGGAACATTTGAGGACCCCCATGTGCCTTTTAATGTACGTTGTGAGAGGAGAAACTCTAAAGTAGAAGTAATAGAACTGCAAGATGTTGAATGTGAAGAAAGGACAAATGGCAACAGCTCAGATTAAGGTACATTTTTGTCCTTCCCAGACAATGGTGTGGGGCGGGGAAAAGGAAGAAGACAAGAATTTCTAAGGTATCTTTCCTCCCAGCTGCTTTACCCTCTGGGCAGCAATGACTGGGATTTCCCACCCATAAATATCAGTGCATTTTGCATTAGAAAACTAGCTTGGGTGAAACAACAATACTTAGCCCTTGACCTCTTCAGAGTTCTGTGCAAGTATTAAAGTAAATAGTACTATCCCAATTTTTCAGGTGGGGAAACTGAAGCAGAAAAATTGGATGTATCCACGGTGCAATCAGGAAGTGTAATTGCAGTACCTGCAGGCATACCTGAGCAGCTTTGATCAAATTAGCTTGCTAAAAATAGCATTGTAGCCACAGTGGCACTGGCAGCACCATGAGCTAGCCATCAAAGTACAGTCCCGCCCAGGATGCTGCTCATGTACTCATGGGGGCTAGCCTGTGCCACTGCAGCTACCCTGCTATTTCTTATGAGCTGGTTAGCTCAGAACTAGCTTGCTTATGCCAACACGCACTGCAATTCACCTCCCAGTTGCAGCATAGAATACCCATTGTTTGACTTTCCAAGGCCATGGAACAGAAGTCAGAACCTGGATTTCCTGGTACCCAGGTATGCTCAGATCATTCAAACAGGCTGTCTCCTAAAATCTCACACATAACAACATTTGTTGGGAAGGAAAACCACCAGTTACTTACTTTCAAAAGAAAGTGACCCTTGAATATAATGTAGTAAAAAGAATATAAACTACTTAGCCAAATCCTCTGGTGCATCAGAACTTCTATGGTTCTGCTGCAGAGTGCAAGGCAGGCTGAAGGAAGTATTTGTACGGAGATTACCCACATTCCTGCACAGTGCTGCTTTAAGTGGGCTCAGTCCAAGCTCTCATGAAATGGAGTTCTGTGTATGTGGGCATGTCCAGTGAGTTGCTGAACAGGAACTGAACAAGTCGCCCTGTACGGGTGGAGTGGAGCTGCCACTATTACAGGCTTTGGGCTGTGGTAACCATCATTGAGTTGCTCTGTGAATGCTCCTTAGGTTTGTCAGAGATAATTCCTGACCCTTGAGGATTTGACCCATAAAATGAAAATGAAGGTAAACTCTTCCCCCTCCTCCATCCCCAATGGCTTTGAGGTGGTAAAAGAAAGATGTAAAAATGAGAGGTGTATGTTTCAGAAAACATTTTTGAAAGAAATGAAAATGTTTCATTTCATTCAAAATTTTCTATAATTTGGGGGGGGGGGTCCACACATACACACACACCCCCAAAAAATAGTTTTGGAGGAGGTCACTTTCTCACTGTTACTTTTTTCCCATCTGAAAAAAGGTGTGAAAAAGTATGTGTGTTTTGCCCACAGAAACAAAATGAAATTTTTTGAAAAGTTTCAAAGTGTTTCATGACCACACAAAAAACATTGAGCAAAATGAAAATTTTCATTTTGGATGAAAAGATATTTTCCATCAAAAATTTCGAAAGGGAATATTTGACCAGTTCTAATTAAAATACTTTGCACTCTAAAGCGTCTATCCAAAGATTTCAAAGTATTTTTATAGTTCTGTACGAATATATCCTCACAGCTCTCCTGGGAAGATGGCAAGTAGTGGAATCCCAAGGAAGTGGATTCTGAGGCAAAGAGAAGGCCAGGTTCAAATTTTCCAAAAGTGGACACTAATTTGGGTACCTCAGTTGGTGTCCAATTTGAGATGCCTAAGACCTCATTCTCCTGCAGCTTCCATTGACTTTAATTGGAGTCAGGTACGCAGAAATGGAGGCACTCAAAATTAGTGGACATTTAAAACATGACATCTGTGACAGAGATGGGAATAGATTCCTGATTTCCTAACTCTTGGTCCTGTACCTTAACCACAAGAATCATTACATGCATTTTGGGTTGGGTTGGTTTGGTTTGGTTTGGTTTGGTTTATTTTTCTTAAGCTTTAAGTGAACAGTTGTGTTTTCTCTCTTTTGTAAAGGGTAACAACTGAAGCAAAGAAGAGGCCAAAGATGGGGAAACCTCCTCTTTCCAGAACTGCTTGAAGAGAACTGCTTGAAGTTATGGAAAAGGACATGCTGCATCAGGATAACAGTTCACTGTTACTGTAACCTATTGTATTATGTTGTTAAATATTTCTATAAATATTTAAAAGGTGTACACATATGTAATATACAAAGGAACAATGTAAAGTAGTATAATCTGGAGTTAACTCTTGTTAATAGAGTGGGACAATATTGTTTGTGTTCTGTACTTATTGTACATTGATCTCTGTGCCACAACTAAGATTAATCTAGTCTTAAATTTCAGCATATGTTGCTGCTGCTTAAATATTGTATAATTTACTTGTATAATTCTATGCAAATATTGCTTATGTAATAGGATTTTTTGTAAAGGTATGTGTTTAAAATATTTTAAAATTTGCATTTCACAACCCTGTGGTAGTATGAAATGTTACTGTTAACTTTCAAACACGCTATGCGTGATAATTTTTTTTAAAATGAGCAGATATGAAGAAAAGCACGCTAATCTTGGTGGTTTAAGTAGGTTTAGCTATGTGCAGGTTTTGTTTTGCTGTGTGCATGTGTGTGTATGTATGTTCCCAGTGTATGGTAGTGTAGGTTTTTTTACTGTATGGTAACCCTTAGTGGGCTTATTAACTCACTGATGCTGTCAGAGTCAGGATTTCCCTATTGCTAAGTGCTAGTGAAAAATGCCTTGGCACGGAACAGAATCTCCAGACTGCTATTGTCAAATGGATGATTAAAATAGAAGAGAGGACAGGAAGTAAGGGCATATGGATTCTATTACTAAATCTTCCACTGACTTGCTGTGTGTGACTTTGGGTAAGTCACTTAACCTCCCCATGCCTCAGTTTCTGCATCTGTAAAATGGGTATAATAATACTTACCTACCTCCTAGGGGTGTTGTGAAGCTTAATTACTGTTTGGAAAGTGCTTTGATATCCTTTGTTAAAGGTGCCATGTAAGTGCAAAACATAATCATTTCCCTTAACTGCAAAGGGTGTTGAGTATTGAAAGTTGCTAAAATCCAGTTAGCATATGCCTTTGTATGTACTGATGCCATATTTTGATATTGATATTGTAAAATAGAGTGGTACTGGAATAATATGGTTGTTTACTACAGTAACTGCACAGTTCAAAGCAATCTGGCATCCCTCATCACTTTATTTACATGGCAGAAAGCAAGTTAATATAAAGTGACAAAAATTAGAAATTTTTTTATTATTATTTTCTTCATCTATTTTCACTTCTTATTTTACTGATCTGCTTGATCCAGGACCATAATGATTGACACCTAAGGCCTGGGGTGATTTTCCACCCACCCCGCTAAGGTAACTCTTACTGCATTAGTACTTGTAATTAAAATAGCTAAACTGAACCGGGAGCCCTTCATGAATCTAATTTAGCTTCTTTTCTTTTTTTAAAGTTAAAATTGAATTTTTATTTATTTATATATATAAAACAAATATTCAGTTTAGAAAAAACACAAGATCTGTGTTTCTAAATACAATTGGCCACTCCAGGCCAGGCATTGTTTGATTGGAATTTATACTTCTCCGGTAGCTGAAAGGCTCTTTTCCTGCAGCCCTTCCCAGCAAAGTGGAGGACTGTGACTATCATGCACAAATTGTCATGCCTTTTTTGCTCCCTTGAAAACACTTTGACATGAGGCACTTGTTTACAGGTATCCAATGTGAACACTAAAAGAACAGCTGATGAGCCTGGCATTGTCCCATTGGTACATAAGCTACTGTTTAGATGCACACTAAGGGTTAATCCCGTAACTGCCTACTGGTCCAGCTCACTGTCTAACATGAAAACTCTTAATGACAAAAAGACAACAGGCCCCAATTTAGCACTAGCAGTGTAGTGACCTCAGATCATAAAAACTCTGCAACAAAACTGTATGATACTAATTGGAAGCTACCTTCAACTGCCAAGTGTACGTGTTACTGTGTCAGAGGTCACTATGGCTTCCCACTGATATTGCTCTGGTATCAGTCAGTCACTCCCCCACCCCTTTACTTTTTTTTTCTTTTTTTTTCTTGTAGATGGTGGGAGGGAGGGAGCAAGGAAGAGTTTTGATGTCTCATCTCTTCTCCCCTTCTTCCCCCCAATTCCTTATTCTGTGTGTTTGTGCGTGGGTGAGCTGTCTGCTTTCTGCACAATGTAGACCTTTTCTCCTATAGTCACATTGGCAAAGGGAGAACTCAGTGGCTGGCAACTTTGTGTTTTATGGTTTGTTTTTAACTTTTTTTAATCGTGGGTGATATTTATATTTTTGTATCATAAGAATGTTTTCTTACAGTATTTGTCATGCCAGTTTATAACAAACAAAATGCAGGGATTTTATTTCTATTGGAAACACTATTACAGCTATGTTTTTACTTTTAATGGAATTTTTATTTGTATAGAGTGCTTACTAATGTTAAATAGGAAAGAGTATATAACATTTACATTAAGGACTCATCGTAGGTTTTAGTGTAAGGAGTAAAAAGGACAAAAATATTCAAACTGGGTCTCATTGCCTGCCTATTTTGGCAGGAGTGGGTTTGTGTCATTTCAGTTACAAAGATAAAAGTATGCCATATAATTTATTTATATGAAAATTTATTTTTGTAGTGTACATAATAGTCATCAAGTCTTTTGACAGAAGTATATTTTTAAAGAGTTTATATGTAATGACGATACCATTATGTTTTGGAACATTGCTGAGACATGATTACAGTGCACACTTTTCATTTTAAACCCCATTGCGGAAAAAGAAAATGTTTAACAGTGTTGAGAAAGAGAGTGTGAATATTCATACGATTCTGAATTGTGTTTTAGTTACCATTTGTGATCTAGTGTGGTTCTCATTTTAAACCTGGAGTGGCAATTGTACAAACTCTCTAAATATTAATGTTCAAACACTGATAGAAATTCTAACATGAATAAAAAATATTATAACTTATTGATTACGTATTTGGTGTTTGTAGAATGCTTTTTTTACAGTAGCCATAATCTATGTAACGGAAAAGTAGCAATCGTTCTTGGAAGTGTAAGTCGTATGATTGATCCAATTTACTAGATTCTACAGTCAAAGGCTTCAGAATTAATGCACCAGTTCTTACTTTTTATTACCAGAGTTGGGCCTGAGCCAAACATGAAAAACTGAATCCTGCTTCTGAATTTCAGATCTCTGTAACTGGCCAAATCAAACCCAAGATCTCGAATCTCCCAAACTTGGGGTTTGAAACTGGGATCCTCCAGTGTTCAAAATATTTGGAATCTGTGTTCAGATTTGGCCCCTTCTGGAGGTAGATCCAAGCTGTAAACTCCAATCCAAACTACAGATGCCAGGTTTTGGTTTGGCTTCCTCTCTGTTTGCTCCTACCTCTCTTTGTATATGTAATATTAGGCAAAACTAGTCTATCACCTGTGACACTGTGGATTATTAATTGCATATTTTTCAACCAGAACATGATTTTGCATAAACATTTAAAATATTGGAGTCAAATAGTCTTCAACACAGGTTATTTCTGCATAGGAGACTAGAAATTATATATTTGGCTTTGTATATTTGGTTGTTCGCCAAGGTATAGGGGAGAGAGAGAGGACAGATTTTGTCCACTCTGTGGAACAGTCAAAGGAGTTTGAGTCGTGAAACTTAACTTGCCCAAGAGGTCAGGGTCTCTTCAACTTCCTGGCATCTGTGCCAGTACTAGTTTTGCAGGAGTTTTGCCAATGCCTGCCTTCCAGGATGCTGCTTCCCAAATCACCCTGTCTATTGTTTAGGAAGGGAAGAGTATTGTTATGCATTGGAGAAAACTAGTATAGATGGTGACCAGGTCAGCATTCACTCACACCAGGAATCCCTGTGTGGTTTGTAGCATGCAAAGATGCTATCTAATCAAAGTTCCTCAGGGCCAACAATCCCCCAGTTCCACCCCATATTTACAAGCTGCTTGCAATACATCCACGGTTTGATTCTCCACTCACATTAGTGGAAGACATGATCAGGCTCTTGGTTTATTCACATTCAGACTTTCAGTGCCAAATACCTATTTTCCTTTTTTTATCCAAGGTGATATTTATAAACTGTCTGGAAGATGAATTGTAAATTATTAATTTGGTTATAATTTAAGGATCTGGATGGCAAACCGTTACTCACATGTACTGTCATTACTCACATAAATAGTTCCGTTGCAGTCCATAAGACTAATTGCAAGAGCAAGGAGTCAGAAAAGGTTTGCATGGCTAGGCCTTATATGTATTATAACCAGAGCTAGGAGAAATTGTGTGTGCAAATAGTTTTGTTCACTGAAAAATGCAGATTTAGGTTAACCAAAACTATTCGTGAATTCAGGTCAAATTTGGTGAATATTTTTGGCCAATGTTTTAACTTTTCATTTAAAAAAATACACTTTGTTTCAGAATTTTCCCAAATTTAATTTAAAACACATTTTTAAAAGTTGTTCTAAAAAAGATGTAAAACTGAAAAAAATCATTGTGGGTTAAACAAAATATTTTGCTTCAACAAAAATAGAAATTATTATTTCATTAAGAAAAACAAAAAAATGTTCATTTGCGTTTGATCCAAAGTGAATTTTTTTAAAAATTTTCAATTCAACCACTGAAACCAAAAAAAATCAGTTATTCATCCAGCCCTAATTATAACCCACAATATAGTCAAAGGTAAGTAAAATCCTGACCAGTTGGTAATGCTAACAAGGCTTTTCCAGTCCCAGTAATTCATGAGAAAACTGGAAAAATATTAATATGCTGACAGCCAGTCAGAATGGAGGATTTTTCTTTTAAAATCCCATTTTGCATTAAAAAAATAGCTATTTACCTTGTATTACTCTTCATGGTTATATTTCTTATAAATGACACATTTTCTTACTTTGCGTCTTATTAACCTCAGGTGAAACTTTACTTAGATTTTTGTTAGAAATCAGCCGTATTTATTCAAGGCTTAAGTAAATATGTGGCTGAATTTTTGTTGGCATAACGCATATATTTAACAGCTCTAGGAATGTTGCGTGCTGCTAAACTGCAGCAGCATTGATATATAAACAGGTGTTTCATTTTTGGTAACTTACCTCCCTAATGAGAATCTGAGACACCAGCTGCTTATATCTGAAAATCATCTTTGCCAAATTTTAATTACTTTTAAACACTGACACAAGTAATGAGAACAATTACTAGTTCCCTAATCCATTTAATTATTCCTATCCTATTTGTTGCAGTCATGGTGGACCCCATTACTGGCCCAGGATGCATGCCAGGAAACAAGTAAGTGGCTTAAAAATACTTTCCCATTCTAACTTTACATCATCAATTTTAGCTAATAAAAATTAAATAAGAGGGAGTGTGCACTCTCAGTTTCTTAAGCTAGAAAGCTGAAGGGATACTGTCATGTTTGGACAGATCAAAGTGAAAATGCAGTCAACCTGTGGGGGCATAGCACAAGTTAAGGAAGCTTGCCCCTCCCACTTTGGCTCTATTAACAGTTGAATTCAAATCAAGGCTCAATCTCCAGTAACTTCTTTGGGGAAATCTCACATCATTTCACTACCACCACTGCAGTTTCATCAGTGGGAACATAAGTATAGACAGAGCACTGGCATTTTTATCATTGTACCAGCTAAACCTGCTCTGCTCAGATTTAGTTGATACATGCTAAAAATCCTTGGGCCGTGTGCACACTAGCACTTCCACCACTGTCTCCACTGGTGCAGCTCCACTGGTCATAGTGAGACAGTAGTAGATTCCCCAGAAAGGCTAATGTAGACACAGCACATGCTAATTCAGAACTATTTTTTAAAGAAGGGTTTTGCTCCAAAGATGCTACTGACTCCTGGCTCATTCAGTCTGTAGTAACACTGGCCCCAGTCCTCCAAGGTATTTAGGCATCTAATTCCCAGTATTATGTGCTTAAATTCCTTTGAGGATCTGGCCCAGTGTCAACAAGAGAGGCTAACTGAAGGGCAATTACAATAGATAACAGACACCCTAACAGGTTCATGAAGAAAGTACTGCCAGACACCAATGTGCAAATGAAGTCACTTTTTATTACTGCAACAAATAGCACTAAGAGACAGAGCTCAAGGCATAGGGTAAAAGCAAAATAAGATGACAAAATGTAGCACACAGACAATCACTGCTCACTTCAGCACCCGGCCTCTTGTGAGGAGACAGTTTCCCAGAATTCCATACTGCCTATTTCCCAGGCTTTAGCACTCAGCTTAGGAACTCAATTCCCAGGATACCCTTCAACTGAGCCTCCACAACCCTGTATAAAGCAGCTTTTAAACCAGGCCAAAAGAAGGAATCTCCAGAAGCAACAGGTGAGTAGATTCACCCATCAGGTAAAACAACATATTTAAATTGTGTTTTAAAACGTGGGTGTAAAGAAAAGGTTTTTAACTCAAGGAATTGTTCAAATGACCAGTCCTGGCATTTTCCTCTCAAACTTTGGGTTTTGGAAGCACCAGACTTGTAAAGAAAAGGTATCTGGGTAGCCTTCTAAGAAAAGAGGAGACAAAAACAGGAAACCAAGCATTTATTACTCAATATGCATGAAGGAATAGAAAAATGGAGGTTGTTAAGTACCCTTTTTCAACCCAGGCATATGTTACCACTGGAAACCTCTTCCCCTTGTGTCATGAGTGTATGTTCTTAGTTCGTTGTACAGAGGAATTGAAAAATTCTGGGTTGGGTTGGAAGCTAGGGTCCTATTGCCTGAATGAGCTTTGGATCAGGTCTCTAGTTTCCCACTTAGGAGGCTCCATTACCTCACAGACACTTGTACAGCAATTATTGTTTACTGAGTACATCAATTAATTTTTCACGGGTCACCAAATATATGTCAGATGACAAATGACCTTTAGTTACCACCAAGCTGAGCTGGCTTCAATCCAATAATCTAGAGGTGAAATTATCCAATTATCCTTATCCAGTTACCAAGTTCCTAGGACATTCATAATTTTAAATACAAAATTTACCTCTGTGAGCCAAACAGTTTGTTCTATCAAATAATGTGAGACATAAATTGCTTATTAGTTGTTAAGGTCTGGAGCTGAGCTCCTTATTTCAGTAGAACTACTGGTGTGAATAACAGTTTACCAATGTGAATAAGGGCCTCACAATCTGGCCCTAAATAACAAATAAATGGGATAAAAAAATCCAGTCAGGCCCCCATTTCATGGGGGAAAGTAACAATGAATTATGTCTGTTTCCCAGTGAAAGACATCATATTAATAGACAGCTACATTTTAGTGTAGAATATTTGCTTCTGTGATAGTTTTTGAGACCTGCCTGTAAAATAATAGAAGATTCTAATTTAACAGAATAAACAACCAATATTTTATATTTAAATAACCAGATAAGCATAACATACTTACCTGGTCACACATGTTGGAGTGTCTTTATGTTTAGTTATAAGGGTGGGAACTAAATGGTGGTAACAATTTTTATTTTGAATAAGTATTATAAAGCTTTCTGATCAGGCATATAGCAAAATTATTTTTGTTCTGGTTAGGCTCTGTTAACCTGTGAAAGTCACATAGTGAAAACTGAAAAATTCTGGTGGTACAGATACTGAGTGAATGAGTCTAATTTATCCTTTATATAACCCTAGTAAAGTCAGTGCAGTTATAGCTGGGATGAATCTGGCCATTTTATTGAATGAAGAGATTGTGCTAGAGACCTACTAAAAATTATTGAGACCTTTTGAAGTTTCAGGAATGGGAAACCAATTAGGAGTAACGGTTTCTGACTTTTCTTTAAAAATAAGCAACTTTAACATTGTTCTATTTTGTCAATTTAATTTTTTCAAACTGTGTCTCCATACTATAGCCAAGCACTTCAGAGTAACTTGGAGGAAAATATGTGTGTAGAAGTGTGAGGGTATTTTTTACATACACAAAAAAAACCCACATTTGTCTGTGAGAATGTTAATCTATTTTAGAAAACAAATTCCAAATGAATTTTAGCACACAGATTTAAGCCAGCTTCTGAGAATGTACTTTGGAGCATTAAAACCTTAATGCTAGAGAATGCATTACAGTCCATTGAAGCAGTAGTCCACAAACTAAGAAGGATTTACACGTTAGTCACTTATGGTTCCTTAGGAACTATTAAGGAATTTTTTTTAAAAAATTCTTTATTGAAATGAGCGTACCAGGAGTATCATCGAGATTCTTGCTTTATGTAATGGGACCTAGATTGTAAGGCTGTGATTTCTTGAAGTGTTTAAGCACATGCCTAACTTTAAGTGAGTACTTCTATTGACTTCAGTAGGACTGTTCATATGAGTAAAGTTATTCACGCGCATGATTCAACCCACCGAGTATAATGAAACAGTCTTTTTTACATCATTGTGTCCAGCTAAAGATTTCAATTTTTTCTCAGTAGTCTTATTTCTTCTCCTGTAAACTAGTTTTTCATTGGTGATACTCTGTGAAACTTCTCAAACTCAGTCACGTACTGCTGGGGGCCTTTCTGATTTCCATTGTCATGTAAGACATAAATCTGCAAAAAGAAAACTAATATGCAGAAATGTCTGCTTCTGAGAAGAAGCCACATCACCTTCAGGTGGGGTGTCCAAGAGAACCATTCTTGTATCCAATAGGGAATTTTCATTCTATGCCAACAATTCATTCATAATTTGTTTAATATTTTCTCAATATTGTATAGTATCACATAATTTCACCATATGTGTATTAAATCAGAATTTTCTGTATTACATTTCCAACATTGGTCTGTCTCTGTTTCCATTTCTTTGAAGTCTTATAAAGCCCACAATTCAAGAAAAATATTGTACTTTAACTTTTATGACCCAGATCCTGCCACTTAGGCCTATACAGGGAAGGGACCCTCTGCATAGCGATCTCCCCTTTTCTGCACAGAAGTGAGACTCCGCTACCTCTTCAACATTGTTCTCCTCACATCTTTTCCCCAGCCACTGTGGAGACTTCTCCATGTAGTCTGGGCTCTGTCGAGATTGGGAGGACTGAGAGAAAGTGTAGCTGGGAGGGGATCAGGGTGGATGTACATTGTCCCCACCACTGGCCCTATAGAGATTAGTCAAAAAGAGATAATTCATCTGTAGGATTATCTAAGCCTTATTCTTCTATGGTGACTCTGGTCCTGAAGGCAGCTGCTGCCAGGAGACATCCATGGCACCTATCTCCAAGGGTGCTGTACTGTCAAGGGCCCAATAGTCAGAACTACTGTAGAAACACAAGGCCTCCTGCACACCCCTGGAAATGCCAAGTCTCGGGGGCGTGCAGAGGGCCGGCTCCAGGCACCAGCGAACCAAGCAAGTGCCTGGGGCGGCAAATGTAAAGGGGCGGCAGGACGTCGGGTTCTGGGGCGGCAATCCGCCCTCGGCAGCAGCGGGAATTCGGCGGTCACTCCGCGCCGGGACGGGACTCTTCTTCGGTTGCCAGTAGCAATTCGGCAGCCGCACCATAACTCCGCCTCCGTGTTCGGCGGGCAGGATTCCGCCACCGCATTCAGCGGCAAGTTTGTTTTGTTTATTTTGCTGCTTGGGGCAGCAAAGACCCTGGAGCCAGCCCTGGTGTGCAGCAAGGACCCTCCTGGGAGGGTTCCATGGGAGAGGATGATCTGGGCCTGTATACTTTATTACGTTTTGTGTTAATGCTCACAGATTCTCCCAATATGATTGGAGTCCCTGAATATATTCCCCATACAATTTTGTGGTTCCAGTTTTGCATGAGTTATATTAATAATTATATTTCAAGCATAAACAACCATGTTAGTTAATCACATACATTTAACATAGAATGTTCTCTCCTGTTAAGTAACAGTGGTGAATTTAGATGTCCAGGACAGGAAATAATTTAGACCCCAATCCTACAAACACTTGCACATATGCTTAACTTTACTGCTGTGAGTGGGACTACTCTCATTAGCACAGTTAACCATATGTGTAAGTGTTTGCATAATGGGCAAACTTAGTGTTGTAAGTATTAATTAAAAAATGAATAAGAAAGGAAATCCAAGGCCTCTGTCTGAACTGCATTGAGCTAAATTCAGTGCATTTTGGGAGAGGAGATAACAGAATATGCAGTACTATATATACATACTATATAGCACGTGTGTGGGCTCCTTGCTTGCGGAGGCAGCCATGCACCATACCAACCACAGAGGTTGATATATTTATGTTTGCCTGCAACTTCCCAATGCAATAGCCTAGAACAGCCAGAGGGCAGTGTACTCTGATCACTCATTCCTTCCACCATCATGCATATACTTGGGGTTGAGGGCAGGTAGGGACACTCATTGGAAGACTCATGCATTATGGGAATTCCCCTGGAGGCTGGTTCTGCCAACTTCATAGGCCATTTTTGTCAACAGAGCTGACATAAAGGGGCTATGGCATAACTGAGAATCGGGGTGTGAGTCTTGAGCTGCTAAAAAGATTTTAAATACTTTGATTCAAAAAGATCAAAGCTTACCTATCAAGTTAACACTGCTTGCCTTACATTTCTTGAATTCTGAATTGCCATTACAAAATGGTATCAGGATTGTAGTGCAGGAGGTTTTAGAAAACCATTTTGGCAGGCCCAGAGCATTTTTAATGTTTTACAAGTTGTTAGAAAGTGTCTCAGTAGGTGCAGGATACTCTGGTATCTTTGAAATCTAAACACCACTAGAAATCAGCACAGGTTGTACAAACAACCCAGAGGTGGACTGGGGCCGCATGGTCCATGTCATTCCCAGCTTACTTAGAGACTTCTCTATTGAACCATTGTTATACATTGTTCACTAGAGGTGACTGAAGTTTTCTGAATGGATTTTTTTTAAAACAGCAGATTGATTTGTTTCAGAACTGAACTTTTTGTGAAAAATGTTTCATTTTTAAAAATATTCTATTTTTTTCAGCAAAACACAAATTTAAAAATTGTCGGTTTTTGTTCAGTTTTTTTTTATTTTTCACACTTTTAACTTCTCTATTCCCTTTTTCAGTGGAAAAATGGAAAAAAGGAAAAATGAGTAAAGGATGACAGAAGGGAGAAAGTATAAATAAAACACTTAAAAATCTCAAAATAATTTTATTCTGAAAGTTATGTAAATTATTTGAAAAAAAAAAAAACCCTACCATTTTTCAACCAGCTGTACTGAAAACTATGGACTGAACCCAACATTGGCATCTGGACTTCACTTCATCTACTCCAGAAAGCTGGTGGTGAGCTGAAGATTTCCACCTGCGCCTCCCCCTCCTCCTACCCTCTCTCTCTCACACAGAGACACACACACACACACGCACTTATTTTTAAAAAGGAGTCAGATTCACTGTGGAGTTTTAACAGCATCATCTTATTGTCCCTCCCCAAAGTCCTGAAGCCAGACCTAAGTAAAGGAAGGATACACACTAGAAGCATCTGGGATATAGAGAGAATGGAATGACTAGATCCAGAATGGGTGGAGAGAGACTTGGAAAGTTCAAAAAAGGGGTGATAGAGTGCCAGTCTGCACCCCTATGTTCATCCCTTTTACAAGATTGATACATTTTGTACAAAGTATGCCTTGTGAGGTATCATTTGAAAACTCATAATTTGCTGATCATTATTATCCTGGTAAAATGTGTGGCAACATTGTATATTAAAATTATAAAATTCTACTGTATGATATTACTAATACATGTTCCAAGTCTGGAGAGCAGTCACAAACCAGTTCCCCAGACAAAAGACTAGCTGATGCCTCAGCCGGAGTCAACAAAATCAAATGGACCATCACCTAGTTAAGTGGCCATTCTTTGACAGGAAAGATGATGTGGGAGAAAAATCTACATCTTGATAAAGAAACAGCTTGGGATTCCCATTGATACAGACTTTCTATTTCCTGAACTTCAGCTGGAGATGATGCTTGAAGAAGAGAAAGAAGGAAGAGCAGATGCCCCAAATTATCTCTTCCTTTCTCTCTACCCACTGCATCAACAACACCTGAAGAATAAGGAAGCAGTATTAGACTGGGGGAGGGATCCTGGCTGAAAGAAATTCAGCCAGTAAGAATGCTGAAACATGGTGAGAGAGACCTTTGCTTTGAATGCACTTAGTTAAGTTAGGCATTAGTTGTGTTTTATTTTTATTTTCTTGTGACCAATTCTGACTCTTATGCCTCATTACTTGCAGTCACTTAAAACCTATCTTTCTGTAGTTAATAAACTTGCTTTACTGTTTTATCTAAATCAGTGTGTTTGGATTGAAGTGTTTGGGGAAATTCCATTTGGGATAACAGAATTTGTGCATACCATTTTCTGTTAATAAAATGACAGACTTTATATGAGCTTGTATTGTCCAGGAGAGAGCTGGGCAGTACAAGACATACATTTCTGGGGGAAGTCTGAGACTGGGAGTTTGCTGTTGTTGCTCTGCAGTATAATTCATGAGTGGCTGGCTATAGCACTCATACAATATAACTGGGAGTAACTTACATGTTGTGTGAGAGCAGGCCAAGAGTGGTAACTCTCACAGCAAAGCAGTGTAAGAGGCATCACATGTTGGAGAACTGACAGGACATAGCTATTCATTGGTCCAGATTGTAATGTCACAGAAGGAGACTAGAAAAGACCCCAAAAAAAGTGAAAGAGTGGAAAAAGCCACCAGCAGGTGATTAGGTAGAAAAAGGCAAAGTGTAAGAGAAGGAGCAGGGAGAGAGTCAGGGGAAAGAGTTGCAAAGCAAGGGAATCAAGAGCATGACAAAGAGTGGGAGATCTAGGAGGGAATATTGAAAAAGGAAAGTGAAGAGCCTGATCCAGCTCCCATTCAAGTCCATGGGAACTGGATCAGACCTTAAGTGCAGGTAAAACAGACACTGAACAAGAGATGTAAAAGAGTTGTCGTAACTGTGTTGGTACGAGGATGTGAGACCCCCCCAACATGGGTGAGGTAATATCTTCTATTGGACCAACTTCTGCTGATGAGAGAGACAAGCTTTTGAGCTCCACCTGAAGAAGTGCTCTGTGGAGCTTGTCCCTTGACAGAAGTTGGTCCAATAAAAAATATTTCCTCACTCACCTTGGCTCTCTGAGGTAAAAAGTGACAGACAGGTAAGCAGTAGAAAGAGGAGGAGGGAAGTAAAGCAGAAAGAGAGAAATAACAGAAAATGAGGGAGACAAATTAAAAAGAAAGTGTGTTTAATGGCAAAACATTACTGAAAATACTCATTTGAGTTTCTATATAAAATATCATTGGGGACATGATCATGTAGGACAAGGAGGCTTGGAAGAGTTGGCTGTAAATGGGTGGTGGGCATAAGAGCCCTGTGTTCCAATATATAGGGGAGGCGATAACCTGCTTTAGGGGACTTTTTTTATAATGTTGATACTGGCTTTTTGAATGTTTTTCTATGCAGTGTGTATGTGCGGATGATGGGAAACGTGAGTGTGTAGAAGGAACTATGGTTGCAGTGTGTGGAATTTGCTACTGGCAAGTTATTCTAGCACAGAATCCAAGATAAATACCAGGTAGGCTTACTTTTTGCATACACTTTTTGTTCTCAAATGCAGGAAGGTGCACCTGGTGTTTCAGAATTTTCTTATGCCCCTCATTTAACATTTTGTTTCCTCGCCACTTTTGTTTGGCGAGCTGTAAACCTGGTGAAAGAAAACTAAGGAGAAGCACCTACAAAAGGTGGCATTGTTGCTGGCTTTGGGGCTGTCCTTTCAGCCCCTGTTGGGGAGAATCTGTTCCCTTGGACACTCCTAGGGGCTTCCACAGCCTATGGATCACTTCTGCTACGCCTCAATTATTTTGATATTATTGCACTCTTGGGGAGAGTACCAGGCAAATTTGAAGAGGTTTGACTTATTTGAAATAATATGGCATAGTTTTCATTTTCTGAGATCTATTTAATGCAAATGTAATGGGGGAGGAGGTCTTTGGTTTGGGTGGACACATATGAGGTGTCAGAATAATTCACTCATCTTTTCCTGGAATCACCCTTTCCTTTTTGATAGTGAGGACTAAGGATCTTCACCCCTGTCTTCAGTGCTGACCATTTGACTGCCTGTTGTCTTGGACTCATCAAAACCTCAAGCAACAACATTCTATTAAGAAGAGTCACCATCCTAGAGAGTTTTCTTTCAAAATTCTCCAGATCTCATAAGGAGTTGCTGAGAAGAAAGAGCAAGTATTAAAGGGACTGTACAGTAGTCACTACAAGGAGATTAGTTTTTAAATTTCAGATTCCCAGTTGCAATTTTTATTATAAGTATAAGCTTAGAACACAGGACTTTCTGATTGGCTGTCAGTAATATCATGCCCCGGCCAAGAATACCCAGTAAATGAAGAAATCTGTTTAATTTTAGAAGGTGCATTTTTGAAAATCATCTACTAAAATGAAGCCTTCAGTCACCAAGTTATCATCTTCAAGGTTTCATTCTTACATACCTAGAAAACAAACAATCTGGGTAACAACCCAACCCTGTGGCAAAGAGGTTTGGAACTCTGCCTTCCCAAAAGCCTTTTGCGTCTTTTGTGTCTCAGCTTTTATCAAGTCTATCTGTTATTTAACAGTTTTCTATTCCTCCGCTGCGAGAATGATTGGGCCTTAAGTATGCAGCCCTGCCTCATTATTCCTCCCTCTATACTTGTGTGAGACTGAGTTTACTGGCTGCAAGACAAGGAAAGCCTCTGCACCCTGTTACACTTCATCTGCTCTTTAATACATTTAGCTGTTCTTGTGGTGAGCCATTCGATATCACTTACGGTTTTTCCATGCTTCAGTACTTATCTCTTTGCTTCTTCTCCACTTTCTTAGAATGTGCCCAGGTTTCTGTTCTATATATTATGGTTGGCAGTACAAAAAACTAATAATATTCAAGTTTCTAGGACTGAGCATGTTAGTGAACTAGACTTTCACCTCTGGAGGTCATGGTAAAACTCCTGTTTTTGTTACAAGCAAAATGGATTAGAATTCTGTGTAATCCATGAAATAGTCCCTCTTTCGCTCTACATTTTGCCTCAACATCTTTGGCTAAAAATTTCAACCATAGGAGCCTAAAGTTATCAAAAATCCATATTTAGGCACCTAAGCAGGTGGTCTAATTTTCAAAAATGCTGAACACTTAGCTCCCATATTGGTTCTTGTTATTCCATTGGATGCTGGCTCTTTTATTCCATCTTCATATGTAAGCTATAACTGTCAAAGCATATTCTTCATGACAATTTGTTCCAAAGGAAGTGGGTTCTGGAAATAAATCCACAATGGTAAATCATGGGTTAAATGGGGGTACTTGTTCAGCATTTTAACTATTACCCTATACTTATCACCCCCTGCTAGTTTTATTGAAGAACATAGATGAATGTATTGATACCCATAAGAAAGAAAAATAAATTGACCCTCCAACTACATATTACCAAAAGCTGGGTAGTAGTCCTTTGTGCATAATGCTGATATTTCAAGATTGTTCTTTATACCAACATTTTAAACTTGTAAAAATGTCTATCTCTTGCAATGTGTGTGCTATTACTGTCTGTCCATCTTCTATGTTCAGAACTTGCATTGCTAAAACCAATGCCTGCCTTACATCATTGTTTCTCTATCCCAGTGGCCATCTGACTCTATCCAAAATGATTTCCTTGAAGAATAGTGTATGGACACCTATTGTACTTATCAATCTTTAATGGATTCAGACTACCCAATTGTAACAATACAATAAAGTGCTACCTATGACAGCTCAGATATGATGTGTTTTACAATGCCATTAGTTTGCCTTTTCCAATTTTCAGTCCTCACAAATGTCAGGACAAAATGACAGCTTAGTCTAGTTGTAAGTGTATTATTATTGCCCCTTTTAACTAGGTGTTATCAGACTTTCGTGGCCTTTGCAGCAGGTCATTTTCCCATTGGAAGAAAAATTGGTGATACTGAGCCAAGATATTTTCTAATGTAATTTATTTATTTACAGAATGAACACAGTCCTCTTTCCATTAACAGAAATGGTCACAAATTGCATGGTAATTTTTTTCATAAACCTCAGCTAAGCCACTCTCTTGTCACCTAGAGGCATCTCTCTCCCAGACTCTCCCACTTAACATATTCTTCCCTTATTCCAATTTGAAATTTTTCAAATTATTTGTTTTGCAAACATTTTGTTCCAATTGGAACAGAGAGTAAATTTGAAATTACTTAATTCAAGCAGGAGGGAGTTGTCTCCCCTCTTGGTTAACTGGTAATGTAATGCAAGACTTAGTTTTCCATTGATAGTCTTGGGATGAAGCAAGGCTAGACAATTATCAGAGACTATTGCAAACAACTAAAACCACTCGGCGGTTAAGACAAGAAATGGTAGTTTAAAGTAAAACTGGTAAACTGTTGCTACATTGTTTCTTTGGGGGTAGAGGATCTAGGATTTCTGTAAGTAGCCAGTGTCAGGGGCTGGCTACCATAGGGGAATGATTCAAGGAGACTCTGGTGCACCTATTGTTAACCTGCAAGGCAGAGACAGGCTGGCATGGCCCAAAGCAGAGTGATTGAGTGGCTGAAAAGCTGGTGGTGCTAGGGAGCTAACACCCTCTTACCACAAGCAAGATTCCTTCACACCAAAGGCAAGGGGTAATAAGGTGACTCTCAGTCCTGGGTGCTCCAAGAACCATCACCGGAGAAATCAGGCACGAAGGGAAATGAATTAAAGGCTAAGTCTGGGAAAGATCCTGAGGCTGAAATCAGCTGACTTGGAGCCTCATCCTGTGAGATGATGCATGTTTCCTATGATGTGCTGCATGCTCCCTACTCCCATTGACTTCAGGAGAAGCTGAGGGTGCATAGCACCTTCACCAAATTGGGCTAATATATCTACCAAATTGGTTGTTGTGATTCACAGTAGTACTGTGGTAGCACCTAGGAGCCCCATTCACGCACCAGGATAGATGCACACCTTAATCTATAAAGTAAATTACCACAGTTGTGTGAAACCTACGAATTCCAATTCATTTGATTTCAAAAGTGACTCTGTTGGCTTGCTAGGATCCATGATCTCTGAGTTTCCATCGTGGTTGCACCTCTTTTGACATATGGAATCCTGGAACCACTTCAGCATTTAACTGTGGGACTCTCAAACTCTTTGTAAGGGGTTATCCTTTGTGCAGAGTAATCTCAGACTCTTATTCAGATGTTGACCCTAGCTCCCCTCCCATCCATACTCAAATCCTTTCACCCTAGTCTGGCACTACTTTAAGTCTGGGCTAACTGAGCAATAGACTCGGGTATCACTTTCACTTGGACTGGTAACCCACCCACTTTGCAGTGAGGATGCAAACTAAACCACTTGAGCGCTGACAGTCCTCCTATGCCTTCCCACAATTCCCCGGTGCACCCAGTCCTCCTATGCTCCCACAATTCCCTGGGAAAGAATCAGAGTAACTCAACTTATTGAAGCACAGAGAACCATAGCAGATGCCCCAGCAACACACAGGTGAGTGAGTGAGCACCTGTGAGGACACTAAGTCACGTTTGGCTTTGAAGTGTGGCTGCTCACACCCAGGCTCAGCTAACCCTGGTGTTGATCACCCAGGCTAACTCTGCAGTGAAGACATACCAGGGCCGGATTAAGGCATAAGATAACTAAAATACAGCTTAGGGCCTCGGACTATGTGGGGGCCTCTAAAGAAGAAAAAATTGACTCCATTTCAAATTTTATCAAAATAGGTTGATAAATAAAGGAGATATGGGAAAAAGAAGATTTTTAAATATACACATTTTCATTCAAATATGACAAACATACACGTCTGGCTACCAAATACCCTTACCATGCCCTAACCCCTCACTAATTTGTTGATTATTGACAGGTGGGAGGCCAGGGCTGAGAAAAAAAGATAATTTACTCATAGAAAAATAATTTTACAAGTGCAGTCGCCTAAGGCAGTGTTTTGTTGGCCAGCTGCTACTGGTAAAATTCTGACCGTGCTTTCATAATTTGTTTAAATAAATAAATCTCACTGCTGATAAAATTCGGAAAAATGTGAGGTCAGAGATGGCAGTGTCATGAAGCAATCCTGCCATGCTCATATTTGTATGGAACTCATCCTAGGAGTGATGTCATGTACATTACCTTGGCTGGTAATAGCTGGAAGGCCGCCATCTTTTGTTTACAGTCCAGCATGCTCAGTTGTATAGTGCCTTCACTCCTGTTTTTCTTAGTTTTCTTAAGTGTTAACGTTTTTTTCTTCTTTTGATCTGTATATATGTACAATTGTGTATTTTAGTGCTCATGCCACTTTCTGCTTCATGCGCTATCCATGCTTTACATGATGGAGTTTGCAAGTGATCATCTGATGGACTTGAGTCAAGTGGATCTTGAGGACCGTAAATTTGTGCTGCCTTCCCTCTGTCAGTTTTGGGAACCTTCACAGTAAATATCAGAGAGTGCTGACGAAAGGATAAATAGAGGGTTTTGAAAGAAGTGAAGAAAGATATACATATATATCAAAATATTCTGAGTACTTGGTGAGCAAGTTATTTCAAACTATGTACATATATGATTTATAGGATATTAATGTCTATAATATTCATTATATTTGCTTTAATATAGGCTAGTTTTTCTCACTTTCTCAATGCCTGTCTAGAGATTACCAGTCTTTTTTCTGGTAAATTCTCTCTTTCATGCAAATAGCTTGTTATCACTCTGTGTGTCCGACATGTTTACTCAAGATTAATTAGTGGTCCTGGGGGAGACAGAGGATAGAGAAGTGAATGCAAAGAGAGATGTCTGCCTAGAAAATGCTGCAAGAAAAGCTATCAGCCCTAAGCATTCTGTGCATCTAAAGTGACAAACTCTGTAGCTTATCATTTGAGGACATCATCAATGACTTTGCTCTCCAAAAATTACAAAGAAAATGTTTTAAATGTCAGTGTTAAAATTAATGTGATGTGCAAACAGACATACTGCAGGCTGTACTGCTTCCATTAAGTAAGCTGGTCTGTGTAACTGTAACTGCTTTTGTGTTCCTGTAGATATAAAGTTTTCATATCTATTAATTAAGAAATCATAGATGAAAACATGTTAATTTGAAGCTATTTTATAATGCAAATAGGCATATTGCAAGACATGTTTTAGTTAGATTATTATTCTATTTTTACAACTTTGCCTTTGTATATATGCAAATATAAAGCTTTCATGTTCATATATTCAATGTCCTTTCTGTGAAAATAATAATTTTTTTTTTTATGGTATGGGGCCTATTACACTTGACATAGTTTAGGGCCTCAGAATGTCATAATCCGTCTGAGACATACCCAGGTGTTGGTAGAGTCTCCACCTAGCAAGGCACTTTTTTTACCTTAATACAGTTCTTGGAATTTGGCAGCACACTCAGGTCATGGAAGAAGTGCCTAGGTTTGTTCTCTAGTGACTCCTATAGCCAACTTGGGAGCAGTGCTGACAAGATCTGGAGGGAATGACATCCAGCTATCCTCAGCAGGAAAGAACAGTCAGCGTACAACATGATTAATATGGAGAAAATGTTTCAGTACTTGGCAGACCCCCAAGGGAAACAAAATAATTTTCTACATTTTCTTCAAGATTGGCCACAGTCAGATAGGCTGTTTGAAACCTGGAGATATTTTAAGATTTTGCCAATACATGATACTGTATTTTTCAATGTAGCTTAAGGTGTTGTAATAGCTTCCCCCTGAAATTATCCATTTGGTTGCAAAGCACTATGCTGCATGCTAGACAATCAGGTACTGCTAAGCTAGCTTTATCACTGCAATTTTGGACAGTGGTTTTATTAATTGTCTTGTTGAGAGACTTGAACCATTTGTTGCTCGGAAAAATTGGAATCATTTAAAGTAAATAGTTTTGTCTTGGCATCCTTTCACTCTAACTGCTGCAACTTGTCCTGTTAATGTTCTACGGGTGGATGTTTCACCTTGTAAGATCTTAGAGAAGAATATAATTGGGTCCCATATACTTGGTCTTTTACACTAAAAGCACTGAATTTCCAAACATTGTATTAAAGCCAATAAGTCACAAAGCCACAGGCAGCACTTGGAACCAATGGAGCCTAAAAACTGACAGGGTATCCTTATTTGTCAAGGGGACTGTAGCGGGGCAATGACTCACTGGCGTGGCGCCTCCTGCTGGTTGTCCTGAGAATTAGCTCCTCCAGCCCGGAGCGCTCTCTGCAGGCCAATGTCCCTCCTACCACTGACCTGCCCCTCACCCCTCCCTCCGGAAGGAGAAGCCAGGACCCCACCACCGTCTATGAGTCCCTCCTGCCTGGCCGGCTGATTACTGCTCACTGCTGCTGGCTGCTGCTGTGTTGGAACTGCTGCTGCCATGGAGGAGGAGGAAGAGGAAGACTCCTGCAGAGGGACATTGTGGAGGGGTTTTATTCACAAACTGAGTGACTTTTGACGTCTCTGCTCCTGGGGTGGTGGTGACTTTTATTGCTGCTGTGGGGAGCAAGGGGGAGAGGTGTGGAGCCCTTGTCCATCTGCTCCCCCCTACTACCCGCACCACCACCGCCACCCCCTCCAGCACCCCACATACCAACTGGACCTGCTCTTTGCCCCTTGACAAGGCTGATTGTTTCCCCCCTTTCATCACCTGGGACTGTTTGCAGCAGTGAGCGGCAATACACTGAGTTATACAAGCACACGTGGGCGCACATGCCTCCTTACCTTGGACTTTCCCTCCCCCCGCTGCATTTGGCTGGTGAGGCCCCCTCCTTGCTGTGCTCCCCAGCCCCGCTGTGTTAGTTTGCCCCCCCCCCGCCCCCCCCCGGAGCCTGCCCCGACTGCCACTTGCTTTGACCCTCTGGAGTTTCCCTTTCTGTTAGTTTGCTTGCCCCGCCCTAGTCCTTCAGTGTTTATCTGTCCCACCCCAAACTTTGTGATTTGGTTTGATTGCCTGTCCTGCCCTTAGACCAGAAGCTTCCTCCTGTGCTTTGCCTGGCCACCTTTCCCCCTTGTCCTCCTTTGCCCCCCACAAGCTCAGTCCCTCTTACCTGAGTGCCCATGCCCCCTCTGTAAGCACTTGTGCCCCCTTTCAGTTGCCCCCCTCACCATTGTTCACAGACTCCCCAATGACTTTGTAGTTTCTTCCCTTCCCAGTGCAGCCAGAGGAGCCGTATCCCTACCCAGTACCTGTGCCCCCTTTTTGCCCCTACATCCCCCACTGCTAATGCCCTCCTCCCCTGCCTGCAGCCTAGTGGGGAGGAGTTGTCGCTTTCCCCCCCACACCCACCCAGGGCGCCCTCCTTCCCTGCATACAGCTTATGAAGGAGGAGTGGTTAGCCCCTTCCCCCCACAATCCCCCTCCCCCTCCCACTGGACCCTCCTCCCCTGCGCATTGCTTAGTGGGGAGGAGCGGCTGACTATCGTGCCCCTACCCCCATATTAGGGCCTCCTCCTGCCTCTCACCATCATGGAGGAGGACCCTGTTCCTGTCCCAACTCCTGCCCCCACTCCTGCTCCTACCCCTGCTGACCCTGTGGTCCCCCCTTCGCCACCGTCCGTGCCAACCCCTGCAGCTGAACTCTTGGCCACCATTGGTCCAGACTCTGCTGCTGCCATGGGTCCCCTTCCACCAGTAAAAAAAGCCAGGGGAACAAAAAGGCCCCGTCTGGAAAACAAAATGTCCCGCCGATGGTGCTGCTCCCACTGCCGCGGCCCCAACACCTGCCACGGCCCCTCCTTCCCCGGCCGTTCCCTACACCAGATCTGGGGACGCTCCATCCCTAGCCCCCAGAGCATACGCCCAGGTGGCTGCCACCCCGCCATGCACCACCGTGCCATCTGCCTCAACTGCCACCTTCGGTACCATCCCTGAAGGCCAGGGTCCCTTCCCCTCGCTGACCAGGAGGCACGGCATCCACTGCCTCCTGGTGCCCGCCTTGCCCAACATTGAAACGTACGTGCAGATGCTGGCGAGGGTGGTGGGGCCCACAGCCGTCGTGGTGGCCTCCAAGATGTATGGTAAAGTTGTGTTCTTCCTGGCATCAGAGGCCGCCCTCAGGAGGCGGTAGAGAAGGGCCAGGTGGGGGGGGAGTGTTCTTCCCCCTAGAATCCTGGAGGACTTGGGTGTACGGGTGGTACCTCCGTTCCGCCCTTCCTGCCCAACGCTGCCCTGTTGCCTGCCCTCTCCACGCTGGGGAAGCCCATTTCCATCATCAGCCCGCTGGGCTGCAAGGACCCCACCCTCCGCCACCTTCTGTCCTTCCGCCGGCAGATGCAGATCCAAGTGCCACCAGCAACGCGTGGCGGGGTGGCACTTGAGGGGTCCTTTCTGGTGCTCTATCAGGGGGCCCACTACCGGGCTCATTATTCGATGGGAGAGACCCGGTTCTTCCTCTACTGGGCGACAGGGAATGTCCGGAGGGACGGCCCCATGGCCCAGCCCGGAGAGATGCCCAGGACTCCCGAGACCCATGGAGGAGAGGGCGGCAAGACCCTTGCCAGCTGAGCGAGAGGGCCCACCCTAGGGGGAGGTTTCCCTTCCCTCCGCTGTCCCGCCTTTGCTGCCCCGTGCCCCAGCATCCTTGCCCCCGGCCCTGCCCCTGCTGACCAACCCTCCACCACCACCTCGGAGGGCTGGGTGCTCGTCCGGGGGAAATGCAGCGTCCACAAATCGCAGGCTCGATCCCTCCCCTCTGACGAGAGGGAGAGGAGGCCCCCCGAAAGATGCTGTGGGGGGCTGATGTCACTACATCTTCCGCTGCACCCCCAGAAAGAGCCCAGCAGGAGGCACTAGCCACGGGAGCCATGGCAGTGGACGGAACCGCCACTGCCCCCCTTGTTGAGTCCCCCGCAAGGAGGCCTCTGTGGAAGTTCCCACAGCCCCTATACCACCTGTGCCCCCTGCCGCTGTCAATACCGGGACAACTGTTGCCCCTGTGACTAGTGGGGAGGTCGCCGGGGCCGCGGGCACTGAACTCACCTCAATATTTGATGAGATTGAGGCCCTGGCTCTGACCGCGGACACCCGGGGGGAAGATGACCCTCCACCAGCAGGCCTCAATCTGGGCAGCAGCTTATTCCCGCCACCCCCTCCTCCCCCTGCCCTTCACCCCCAACTTTTGCCCCCGCTCTGATCCTTGGGGCACCCCTGGCCCTTCCTTTCTGCCCAGCCGCAGATGACACCTTGTCCAAGGCCGCTGAGCCCCTCGGGGCGACAGCTGAGGCTAAGCAGCCAGACCCCAGGCCTGTGGGCACACCCTCCACCACCCAGACAGAGCGCTTGGCCTCCCCTTCTGAGGGGAGCCCCACTGTAGTTTCCATCATGCCTGGCGCCATGGTTGCGGGTAACGCGCTTGTCGTGACACCCCTGCCCGGTGTCGGGGAAGGCCCCACTTCTGCCCCTGACCCTTTGGTCCACAACCCCTGCTAAGAGAAGCCGCACCCCGGCAGCTCGGCAGCCGGGGATCATGATGCTATCCCTGTCCCCATTCCTGTCCCTGTTCCTGCCCTGGTTCAAGCTCCTGCCCCCTCTCCCATCCCAGCTCCCATATCAGTCCCTGCCCCTGCCCCTGCTACCGCTCCTTATCCTGACCCAGTCTCTACTGCTGCCCCTGATCCTGTTTTTTCCCCCTCTCCTGTCCCAGGCTCAGCCCCTGCTCCTGCTCCCGCCCCTTCTCCTACCCTAGTTAATGCTCGTGCCCCCACCCCTGATCTTGATCCCGGCCCTGCTCCTGTCCCCACAGCATTGCCTGCCCCTCTCCCCTCCACCTCCCATGCTATTGCCACCCCCGAGGTTGTCTCGTTTCCGTTGCCCATGGACAACCCTCAGGGGGCGGTTTTCGTGCCCCTCTTCCCGATGCTATGGGGGCTGCTCTTTTCCCTCCACCCACTCCTCCCATGCCAGGGATGGGGATGGGCTGCCCGGCGCAGCCACGCTGGGGCTCGTCCCCTTGTTTTCCTGTCTCCGCGGGCCGCGAGGACTTCTCAGGGGCTCCACCAGAGGATGGCAGTGGATTGGCTTCCGCGTCCCCCTCTGTGCTGAGGGATGAGTTGCGCTGCTTCCTGAAGGACACCCGTGGCTCACAGGGCAAGGTGCAGCTCACCCTCCAGTGCTGGGGGGACTTCCATCACGTCCTCTGGGCCATGAGGAGCCTTTTGCAGGAGGGGAGAGGGACCGGGAGGCAGGACATCGTGGCCTACCGGTGGGCCCACAAATTCCACAGCTCCCTGTTGACCTTTTGGGGTCGAACATAGGTTGTTGCAGGGCCCGCTGGAGGCTGTCGATCAGCCTGCCTGTGAGGATTCGCCCCAGACCTCCCTATGAAAGACACCATCTTTGTCATGTTAAACACACGGGGCTGTAGAGTGGGTCTCCACAGAAGCCAGATGCTCTCCTTCCTTTGGGAGGGGGCGTACTCTGTGGTCTTCCTGCAGGAGACCCACATGGCTCCAGCCTTAAAGGCTAGCTGGTGGCTGGAGTGGGAGGACGGCGTTTATTTTAGCCACCTCAGTGGCCACTCGGCTGGGGTGGCCACCCTGTTCTCCCCCGAGCTACGGCCCGAGGTGCTGGGGGGTGGCCAAGGTCGTGCCGGGCTGCCTGCTGCACATCCGGGCCTGTGGGGGGGGGGGCTGACATTAAACCTGGTCAACGTTTACACCCCGAACACAGGCCTGGAATGAGTGCATTTCTACCAGCAGGTATCGGCTTTCCTCGGCACCCTGGATCCTCACAAGTGCCTGGTCCTGGGCGGGGACTTCAACATCACCCTCGAAGACTGGGACCACTCAGGAGTCGAGAAATGCCAGACAGCCGTGGGCGTCCTCAGGGAGATTGTGGATCATCACTCCCATCTGGCGCGACCACCACCCGGATGACAATACCACCTTCACCTATGTCCGGGAGGAGGACGATCGGTTGCGCCACTCCCGGTTGGACCGCATTTATTTCTCACATTTCCATCTGGCACGGGCCCACGCCTCCAGCATCCAGTTGGCCCCATTCTCGGATCACCACTTGGTGATCATGACGACCTCTCTGAGTTTGGAGAGGCCAGGGCCGGCCTATTGGCATTTTAACAACAGCTTACTGGAGGACGTGGGCTTCATGGCATCCTTCCGGGAGTTTTGGCTGACCTGGTGGGGGCAGCGGCATGCCCTTCCCTTGGCAAGGCAGTGGTGGGATGTGGGGAGGGTGCGCTCACGGCTCTTCTGCCGCGACTACTCCTGAGGCGACAGCCGGCAGAGAGATGCGGTGATAGGGCAGTTGGAGCGGGAGGTCTTAGAGTTAGAGAGGTGTCTGGCCTCCGGCCCCAAGGATTCACCCTTCTGCGCAGCGTACCGGGAGAAGTGGGAGGAGCTCCGGGCCCTGGAGGACCCTCGGGTCCGGGGTGCCTTCATTCGATCCCTCATCCATCCCACTTCTTCTACACCCTGGAGAAAAAGAGGGGGGCCAAAAAGCATGTCACCTGCCTCCTGGTGGAGGATGGCGCCCCCTCACAGATCCAGAGGAGATGCGTGGAAGGGCTAGGGCCTTCTTTGCCAGCCTTTTCTCCCCAGATCCAACCAATGCCGAAGCCTGCAGGGTGCTCTGGACCGAACTCCCAACGATCACCGCAGGTGATCGAAACCAGCTGGAGCTGCCACTCTCTCTGGCCAAGCTCCCAGAAGCCCTCCGTCTCATGCCCACCAACAAATCCCTGGGCATGGACGAGCTGACCCTGGAGCTCTACCATGTGTTCTGGGATGTCCTCGGCCCAGACCTCGTCATCGTCGGGCCAAGTCCTTGCAAAGTGGGGTCCTCCCTCTCTCGTGCAGGCGAGCCATGCTCGCCTTATTGCCAAAGAAGGGGGACCTCCATGACCTACAGACTAGGCGTCCCATCTCGCTCCTCAGCACGGACTATAAGGTCGTAGTGAAGGCCATCTCGCTGCAGCTGGGGTCCATGCTGGCAGACGTGGACCATCCCGACCAGACCTACAATGTCCCGGGCCGGACCATATTCAGTAACTTGTATTTGGTCCGGGACCTCTTGGAGCTGGGGCATAGGGATGGTCTGTTGTTTACCATCCCTGGACCAGGAGAAGGCATTCGACAGGATGGACCACAGGTATCTCCTGGGCACACTTCGGGCCCCAGTTCGTGAGCTTTCTCCAGGTGCTGTACGCTGATGCGGAGTGCCTGGTCAGGCTCAACTGGACCCTGACTGAGCCGGTCAGCTTCGGGCAGGGAATACGGCAGGGGTGCCTCCTCTCGGGCCAGCTGTACACTCTGGTGATCGAGCCCTTCCTCTGTCTCCTCTGCTGCAGGTTCATAGGGTTGGTGCTTCAGGAGCCGGAGCTGCGGCTGGTCCTGTCGGCGTATGCTGATGACGTGCTCCTCGCGGTCCAGGACACAGGCAACCTGGTGCGGGTGGAGGCCTGCCAGGCTGTTAACTCAGCAGCCTCCTTCGCCTGGGTCAACTGGGTCAAGACCTCTGGCCTGGTGGTCGGGGACGGGTGGCAGGTGAGCTCCCTCCCACCCACGCTTCAAGCCATCCGGTGGACCATGGGTCCACTGTTCTATCTTGGCATTTATCTATCCGCCACGCATCCTTCTCTGCCAGAGAACTGGCAGGATTTGGAGGCTAGGATGGGTGAGTGGCTGCAGAGATGGACAGGACTGCTCCGGTGTCTCTCCTTGCGAGGGAGGGTGCTGGTGCTGAACCAGCTAGTCCTGTCCATGCTCTGGCACTGGCTCCAGAGGATGGCCCTGGAGTTCTTCTGGCCGGGGCTGCACTGGGTCTCTGCAGGGGTTTTGAGTCTTCCGCTGGAGGAGGGAGGGCAGGGCCTAGTCTGCCTTTGCAGCCAGGTCCATGTCTTCTGCCTCCAGGCCCTGCAGAGACTCTTTTACGGTGCAGGTAGTCCGGCGTGGAGCACGTTGGTGCACTCTTTCCTCTGCTGCCTCCCAGGGCTCTGATATGACTGGCAGCTCTTCTTTCTCCACCCAAGGGGCCTTCCGCGAGACCTCTCAAAGCTGCCGGTCTTCTACCAGGACCTCCTCCAGACCTGGAAGCTCTTTTCAGTGACCAGGTCCTTTGTGGCCACCGAGGGGGAGGACCTCCTCGCGGAGCCCCTGCTACACAACCCCGATCTATGTGTGCAGGTGGCAGAGTCTCCCTCGGTGTGCTGGAGGTTGGTCCTGGCAGAAACTACCAGGGTCGGAGACCTCCTGGACTACGACAGCAGGGACTGGGTAGATCCCCATGTGCTCGGTCGGCGCATGGGGCTCTCCACCCTTCCGACCCCCCTGCGCAAACTCCAGAAGGTGGAGGCTGCCTTGTCACCCGTTTCTCTCGTCTTCCTGCAGCAGGCTCTGCGAGAGGGCGCTCCCTGCCTGCCCCTCACCCCAGGCCCTCCGGACATTTTTAATTGGCCCCTGTTCCACGAGCCCCCCGCCTCCCTGCTCCCACACCCCGAGCTGCTGCACACCCTGCAGCCGGTCCGGTTCCGAACGGCGCCTAGAGACCAACTATACATGCTTGTGCTCCACACACTGCATTTCCTCACCCTTGTGTCCCGCCCCGACACCAAATGGTGGGACTATCTTCCACCTAAAAAGGGTGAGGAGCCCCAGTGGGCCAGCCTTTATTCCACCTTGGTCCCCCGGCCCTCCGAGGACATCAGTTGGCAGCTCCTTCATGGAGCTGTGAGCACGGGCGTGCACCTGGCGCAGTTCACCCCTACACCTGAGGCCTGCTCCTTTTGCGGCATGAGGGATAACCTGGTGCACGCCTATCTTGAATGCGCCAGGTTGCAGCCCCTATTCTGGCTCCTGCAGAACCTCTTATTGAGGTTCTGGCTGCACTTTTCCCTGCACTTGTTCCTTTTTGCATACCCCATGACATTGCGAGACCTCCTAGTCAACCTCCTCCTGGCCCTGGCCAAAGTTTCCATCTTTAATACCAGGAGGCGGATGCTGGACGAGGCAGTGCTCTGCGACTGTGGGGCCTATTTCCATTCCTCCCTAGTTTCACACATCCCGGCAGAGTTCCACTGGGCAGCGTCCGCTGGCTCCCTTGACAGCTTTGAGGAGCAGTAGGTGATGTCTGGGGTTCTCTGCTCGGTGTCCCCATCTGGTATCCTCATTTTGGACCTATGACCTTCACCTCAGTCCCTGTTTTTCTCATTAGTTATTCCCCGCATTCATTTGGTCCCTGGGTCCAGTGGTCCCTCCCCCTAGGCTGGGGAAGGGGCCTTTAGAAGTGGGCAGGCGCCCCGCCTACTTCCCAGGTTTTCCAATAAGACTACAGGGACTTAAATTTGTTACAGTCCTCAATTTAACTTGGGAGTCTGGATTAATTGCTCAGCATTCTCTGGCTCTGCTTTGATTAGAGCTTGGCAGAGTGAGTTGGAGTAGGAGATGGACAAAAGGAGAGACTGAGGGGAAAGGAAACACTAAAACGATGGGGACCTACCACCACTAACCTCATTGAGAACCCCCAAAAAATTTAAGTTTGACAAACACATGCAACTTTGGGTGTTGGAACCTACTGTTTGTTGTTAGTTTTATTTTATTTATGGATTTAGCCTTGGAAAAAAAGACACAAAACCAAACAATGCAACTAGGAGTAAAGAGAGAAAATGTAGCACATAGATTCTCAACAGATAATTTACAGTAACAAGCTTGAAAGAACTTAATGGAAAAAAATACATGCACAATAATCAATTATAATCTATTCCATTTTCAAGATTTAAGCCCTGATCCTGAAAACATTATGCAAGTGCTAAGTTCTCTGAAGTGTGCAAAGTTAAGCACATATATAAATGGTTTCAGGATCAGTGCCTTAGGACCTGAATCAATTCCCATTGAGATCAATGGTAGTTGATTTGGCGTCTAAGGAAGCCCATATGGTAAACATATAGGATTGTTGAAGTATTTTAAAAATAGTGTTATAGATTTAATCATGGAAATGTGGACCACATTTCCCTAATTTGCTTATGAGAATGTCATTTGGAACTGTATCAAAAGCCTTACTAAAATCAAGATAAAATCAGTAAATCATGTCTACTGCTTCCCCGCGCCAATCATAGAATCATAGAAAATTGGGGTTGGAAGAGACCTCAGGAGGTCATCTAGTCCAACCCCCTGCTCTAAGCAGGACCATCCCCAACTAAATCAGCCCAGCCAGGGCTTTGTCAAGCCGGGCCTTAAAAACCTATAAGGATGGAGATTCCAACCCATTCCAGTGCTTCACCACCCTCCTAGTGAAATAGTTTTTCTTAATATCCAAACCTAGACCACCCCCACTGCAACTTGAGACCATTGCTCCTTGTTTTGTCATCTACCACCACTGAGAACAGCCTAGCTCCATCCTCTTTGAAACCCCCCTTCAGGTAGTTGAAGGCTGCTATCAAATCACCCCTCATTCTTCTCTTCTGCAGACTAAATAAGCCCAGTTCCCTCAGCCTCTCCTCATAAGTCATGTGCCCCAGCCCCCTAATCATTTTCGTTGCCCTCTGCTGGACTCTCTCCAATTAGTCCACATCCTTTCTGTACTGGGGGCCCAAAACTGGATTCAATACTCCAGATGCCTCACCAGTGCCAAATAGAGGGAAATAATCACTTTCCTTGATCTGCTGGCAATGCTCCTATTAATGCAGCCCAATATGCCATTAGTCTTCTTGGCAACAAGAGCACCTGTTGACTCATACCCAGTTTCTCATCCACTGTAATCTCCAGGTCCTTTTCTGTAGAACTGCTGCTTAGCCAGTCGGCCCCCAGCCTGTAGCAGTGCATGGGATTCTTACAGAGGACGAGAAGCTGGATATGAGTCAACAGTGTGCCCTTGTTGCCAAGAAGACTAACGGCATATTGGGCTGCATTAGTCAGTAACCATGTCAAAAAAAAGAAATTAGGTTGATTTGGCATGATTTGTTCTTGACAAATCCATGCTGGCTATTACTTATAACCCTATTATCCTGCAGGTGCTTACAAGTTGATTGTTTAATAATTAGATCCAGTATCCTTCTACATATTGAAGTTAGGCTGACTATCTATAATCCCCTGGGTCCTCTTTGTTCCCCCTTTTAAAGATAGATACTATATTTGCGTTCTCCAGTCCTCTGGGATGGAGAAACAAAAATTATACAGATGCCAATGGGATATAACTTTAAAACAAGATGAAAACTGTCAGTATATACAAAGGTAAGGTAAGCAGAATAATTATGTGAACATGTTTTGGAGAAGGATAAGGAGAAAAGTATAAGGATTTTTCACATAAGAAGATGTGTTGACCAAAATACTTGGATTATCCCCTGCTCTTTAAGGATGAAATTCACCCCAGAGAGGAGGGCTTATGCAAGATCCTATGTACCACTTAAGGTCCCTCATAAATTCTGTGTTAAGAACTTGAAGTGATATGTAGGACCTTGGGCAGGGCCTCTGCATATCCTAAGAAGAAAACAGATGTCATAGCTAGACCGTGGTTCTGATCAAGCAAGACAGCCAATTTTAGAAATACCTCAATTTACAGGTAGTTATGGTAAAAAGAACTATGTTGATAGTTCTCTTCATCATATCGAAGACTAGTCAGGATGAGTTCTGAAGGCCAGTCAGTTCTATCATCAGGTGATCACCTGAGCTGTGAAATTCAATAGTGGAAAAAAGTTTAATTAAATAAAATCTGAATTTTTTAAAAGTGATGTTTCTTTGGGGGCTGTGTTCTTACCATTACTAGCTGACGAACATCAAAAGTTTCAGACGAGCAGTCTACATTTTGGTCTGGAAATCAGCTTGGAGTTTTGCAACATAATAAGAATACTTATTAACTAAATAATAATTATTTAATACTATGTTGCAGCAGTGTTTGGAGGCCTTATCGAAGCCAGGGCTCCATTCTGCTAGGCACTATACAATAATATAGTATATGACAGTCAAAGATAAAACTTTCTTGAGCGTTTTGCAGAACTTCCTTGATTTCAGCAGTAACAGAAATATGACAAGGACAATCTTTTTTGCAACATGTTGGTGCCATCCTAAATTTTGGTTCCAGCCAAAATATTGCAAAAATGCAAAGGTATGTGTTGATGTTTTGAAAGTTAACCAACCTTTTGTAAACCTCAGGTTTATATTTGTTTGGGATGAACATTTGAATCAGTTTTTAGTTTATCTGAACCAGTTCCCATCCCTACTTATGATACTGACTGAGATTATCATGAGGAGAAACACTTCTGCTGACCGAAAGTAGTGTAACCTATTCAGGTCCACCAGAATCCATTCCAAATGGATTTTTGTGAGTTCTGCTTCCACTGCCCAGCTGTAGCCCCCAAAAGACATTTTACATTTAATTATTAACTGTTTTTATAGGCTTTTCTAAGTTATTATAACCTATATAAATCTTGCCCAAGTTAAATTTCCATTTGGCCAACTGACTAGCTGGTGTACTGTGAAAGATCATGCCTTTGTGTATACATAATAAATAATGAGGAGGATTTGAAGTACTTTCTGATGCACATACATACAGGGCTAAATTCTCAGTTGCACTCTCAATCTGCTGAACGAAGCTCAAAGGGGAGCACAACTGGTTGAAACTCCTTGATTCTGGGGCCAGTTTTAACCTTTGTCATGAAGGGAGCTGGATCTTCATGTGAGAACCTGGTCCATAAAGATTTTTCTTCTTTCAGGGAAATGTCTCTGCAGCATTGTTTTGTTTGGTAGACAGCAGAAGACATCCTGTATCTGCCAAAAAGTCTGAAATTATGATCAGGTATGTTGGTTAGGAAAACATAAGAGTGATTTGCTTCCATTTTTCACAATACATTTAACTAAAACTATATGAGGAATGGAATGTTGAGAGGTGACTCCAGCAATTGAACTGGCTAATACTAAAAGAGTGTAAATTCTCCTGTGCATACCAAATGAAAATACACCCTCAAGAAAAAAAAAATATGTGCCTACATTTGTTATAAGGGTAATAAAGACCTTGGCACAAGGCATTTCCTAAGAATTTTTAATGACAATGGAGTTAATGGCCTTTAGCTGGAGCTTGGCCCTTAAACTCCTCCCAGACAGTCATTAATCCCCAGGAAATGCTCTGCCCCTTGATTCTTATTGCTTAACTTAACTTAAAGATAAAGTAGAATGTAAATAGCCCTTTGCATAGTAAATATGATTATTGTTAATTTTGTAAAGTGCCTTTCCTCCCAAAGGATCCCAAAGAGATTTACACACTACTGGTCCTATTCTGAAAGAGCAAGAAAAGCTGTGTTTTGCTCAGGTGAATATGGGCTATAACACAGCAGGCTGGGCTCAAAGAAGGAGCTCTCATGCCCAGCAAGACTGGGACATGCATTAGCTGTCCCACTACCAGCTACTGGTTGTTGCTGGTTATAAGGATTAGAGCACATAGCCCACCATCCTCTTCTGACACTGGGTTTTACCCAAGAGGATCCAAATTTGTGGAGACCTACTGACTGTGGGAGACCTGTCAAGTCTATGCAGAGATAGGCAGCTGAGTGCAACAGCAGAGGTTTTGTGCAACTTTGTGTCCACTGTGTAGCTGAAGTAGATCCATATAAACAGAAGTATATGTCCATATAAGTGGCCTCAGAATATAGTCCTACATAGATACAACACCACTGCAAAATAACTACCCTTGGAATGAGACTTATGCACAGCACACTGCAGAATACTGAGAGAAGGGATTCGTATTACCTAGGAGCAAGTGTTTGCTTTGTTCTCTTATAACATGACAAGGTCTTACATTTAAGGTCTCATCTGAAACACCCCCCAGAAACATTAAACTCAGTTTACTAACACCAGAAGGATGAAGATCTGAACTGACCCTGCCAGTGTTAAACCAGTGTTTTCAGGGAGCCTCTGGCCTTCTCCACTCCTTTTGTCTTGCTCATGTGGCACAAAGGAAGTCCAAACCTGCCATAATTTGCAGCTCAGTCCTACAAGGTGCTGAATAGTCTAGCAAAGCACCTAAACATGTGCTTATCTTCATGATGTGAATAATCCCATTGAAGTCAATTGGATTACTCAAATGCTTAAAGTGAACCGCATGTTATGTTTGTTGCTGGATCAGGGCTTCACTGTTCAGCACCTTGCAGGATTGAACTCCTTCGGTCTGATTCTGCACAAGTTGATGTCAGTTTTAAAACTCTCAATGATTTAAATTGTGCAGGATCATGCACTTTATGTTCAGACCACTAAATCCTGAAGCTATCCCATGATCTTCAGCATATTTTGGTTAAGAAGTTTTTATTATTACAATGAATGAATGAGAAGCTATGTGGAAAGAGCACAGTAAAGATTTATGAAATTTCAGTGTACAGTATATGTAATTCCTGCAATATGACCATTTTCTAGCTTCAAATATATTTAATAATTATAGTGATACTAACAATTAAATTTTAGATCACACGTAAAATACACCAGATGGCCTACAAACATTTTCTACAAAACAGAGATTACAAACATTTTAAAATCTTACATAGCTGAGGCTGTATCACCAAAACAACAACAACAACAACCCGTTGGTCTTTGTAGACATCACACAAAATTTTCGTAGCAGTTTCTTTTTAAGAATTTTCTCTAACTAGAGATACCAAAGCATACTAGACCAATTGAATTACAAGGTCTCTGAACAAGAAATAATAGGTTTTACTATGATTTTAAATGGTGTGTTGCTAAAGCTAGCTAAATGACATTTTAAAATCTCTTTTCAGTGGTGGCAGATTTTGTTAAAAGAACAGGCCTCTTGTATTTTCCCCTGGCAGTTTCTTAATTAGGTTTTCTTTATTACATCGCAAACACTAATCATAACATTACCCAGTTACAGATCAGACTTAACATGTCTTTCACATCTACATTAATGTACTGGCAGAGCTAAGAGCACCATTTATTAGAGTTCCATTTATAATTTCTTTCTATGGCACAGAACATCCATTATCAAACAGCATGCCTTGCAAACCATGAATCTTGGAGATGTCAATGTTATTGTAATGCCAGCTCTGACAGTGAAGACCCCCAAACCTTTCAGAATATTTACTTTACCCTTATAATAGCATGAGAAAAATTCCAGATGGGGTCAAGTTCTTAGTTCTTCCAGCCATGTGTTCTTAGCCACAGCTTGGCTATTGCTCATGTGCCATGCAATGGATTTTCTGATTAAAAGTAATGTTGCATCCTATACTTGGCCTACATTTGTGTTGAATACTGAGTTATGAGTAAACATTAAAGAACTTAATTAATTACATGTATTTTATAGTCATTGGCAACATTTTGCACACTTCTGTATGTAACACCAGAAATCACATTTAAAACATTTCACCACTATATCTTATGTGTTTTCAGTAAATGTACTTAATGTCTGGAAAAATCATTCAAAAGCACTTCTTCCCAAGATAACACTAGGCAAGTGTGTTTCTCATCATAATATTTTGCACCTATCTATAGTGGCTTTAATATAAGGCTCTCAAAGTTAAAATACAAAAGTAGGTAAGTATTATGATTATTTCAGTTTTACACATGAGGGAACCAAGGAACAGGAAAGCTAAGTAACTTGCTCAAGGTTACACAGTGAGTTAATGATAGAATCAGGAATAGAAATTACATCTCAACTTCAAGTCTCCTGCTTTATTCACTAGGGCCCCAATCCACAAAGGTACTTAGGTGCCTATTTTAGGCTCCAATATGATCCACAAAATTCCCCCTAAATGGTATAAGCACCTGAACTTAGTCAGCACCTGAGGGCTTGTCTACACTTGCAAGTTTTGTCACCAAAAACTGGCTTTTGGCGACAAAATAGCCGTAACGTACACTCTGCAATGTCACTTTTTCTGGAAAAAAACTCCTAGTTTTGGCGACAAAAAACTTCTACCCCTGCGAGAGACTTTTGTCTTTTCCCCTCCCTTTATTGTTGACAAACAGCCAGTGTAGACACCACAGCGTTTTTTTTTTTCAATTTTATTGGCCTCCAGAAAGTATCCCACAATTCCCCTGCTGCCACTCTGGGCAGTGGTTTGAACTCCGCTGCCCTGCAGCCAACCCACCAGTCCCACTTGCAAGCCCCGGGACTTTTAAATCTCATTATATGCTTGCTGGCTTCCCAGAGGAGCTTCCCAGGTGGCTTCCCAGGTCAGCATGGCTGGCTATCACACCAAATGCACTCTCGCCTGGGCCATTGCTGAGTTGTTGGATCTGATCGGTATATGGGGAGAGGAGTCTGTTCAGTCGCAGCTGCGAGTGACCATAGGAATCGGGACACATATAGGCAAATTTCTCGAGGATTGTGCGAAAAGGGCTATGATCGGGACACACAGCAGTGCAGAGGGAAGATAAAGGAGCTTAGGCAGGGGTACCATAAGGCGTGAGAGGCGAACCATTGGTCCGGTGGTGCACCTAAGACCTGCCACTTCTATAAGGAGCTGAATGCTATCCTCGGTGGTTACCCCACCTCCGTCGCCCGATTGCCCCGTGGATACTTCGCATGCAGCTGAAAGAGGGGGTAACCAGGAGGCTGAGATTGTGAATGAAGAAGTCGAGCTAGAAGAGGATGTGGTGCTTCCAGCAGGGTCGCCTGGTGGGGCAGGCAGCCAGGAACTTTTCTCCACTCCAGAAGTGCTCAGCAGGGAGCAGGAAGCAGATGAGACTCCGGGTAAGTTGCTGTGGCTTGTGTAGGGAATTGAAAAATGGGAGGCAGGTAGTGTTTTCTGTGAGCTGGACATTGCCCTGGGTAGCTAATCTGCATGGCCAAGCAGGGTGTCAATGGACATCGAGACTGCAGGGAATTCTCCAGAGAGAGGCTCTGGAAAGTTTCCAAGAAGTACTTGTTAATCCTCTGCCACAGATTCCAAGGGATTGCAGCCTTGTTAGTTCCCCCATTGTAGGAAATTATACCATGCCATTTAGCAATCACTAGAGCTGGGACCAAAGCGGCACATAGCTGAGCTGCATATAGACTGAGGTGACAGCCGCAAGCACTCAGCAGCTGAGTCCTGGTTTCTCTGGTCACCCTCAGCAGGGAGAGGTCAGCCAGCAGGTTGACCACCTGTGAAAAAGTGTGGGATAATTTTAGAATGAGTTCCTTGCAAAGCTGCCCTGCAAGCCATGATCTTTTTGTCCAAAAGCATAACCGCCTTCCCCCCACTCCCGAAACTCACCATGATTGGGATGCTCGCGGAGCTGTGTGCCTGCCTAGAGTCTCACAGAGAAAGTGATTTCTACTAGCAAAATGCATTTTTTACTAAAATGTTTCAATCGTTTGCTGGAATGTAACAATCCCTCTTCTGTTCAGCACAGATCTTGAAGAACACATCACGCATCCCCGCGGACCGGCTGTGGCAGATAAGAAAAAAACCTAGGTGCAGCAAAGAAGACATGTTCCACGAGTTCTACAGCATAATGAGAGACAGACCAGGGAACGGAAAGAGTGCTGGGAAGCCGAAAGGCAGGACAGAAAAGAGAGTGCTGCTTTTGCTAGGCAAGCGACAGAGTGGATGATAAAAGTTATGGAGGATCAGACGGAGATGCTCAAGTCATTGATACAGCTGCAGACTGAGCAGATCCATGGTCGAGCGCCACTGCAGCAGATGCACAATTCTTTGCCAACCCTACCCCCGTCTATGCCCACACATTCCTTTTCACTTTACAGCACTCCTGAGTTTCCCCATCACTCCACCCCCTCTCACAGCTGAAACAATGATAGGTGGAACTACACACAGTTGTGAGGTTTTATCCTTTTTAACAATGAATAATGGCGAAGGTATTTAATGGTACAGCATTTTTATTCTGTGTTCTACAAAAGCCTATAGCAATCAATTCACTCTCGGGAACAGGCTTCTAAAGCATTGTATTGCACAGATCTTGTCCCCAAAAATTGTACATGGATGCAACAGGGAAGCAACTCCAAAGCAGACGTGTTACTGCCCCTCATTTTCAAAGTGGTTCCAGAAAGCCTCTCTAATGTTAATAGCAGCCCTCTGGGCTCCTCTGACACCCCTAGCATCGGGCTGTTCAAACTGTGCAGCAAAGCACTCTATCCCAGTACACCACACCTGAGCAAACATTTCACCCTGAGATTCACACATGTTATGCAAAGTGCAGCACACAGCTATGACCACGGGAATATTATCCTCGGTGAGGCCTAGTCTGACATTTAAACACCTCCAGCGAGCTTTCAAACGGCCAAAGGCACATTTAACTACCATGAGACACCTGCTCAGCCTGTTGTTAAAATGCTCCCCCACTGTGAACTTGTGGTCTGGAAAGGAGGTCCCCTCCTGCAGCTTTCTGTACAGGCCACTGTTTCTGAAGATGCGTGTGTCGTGCACCTTTCCAGACCAGCCTGCACTGATGTCCGGTGATCCACAAGCGCCTGCAACGCCATGGAGAAGTATCCCTTCCTATTGATGTATTCAGAGGCAAGGTGGTCTGGCACCAAAATTGGAATGTGTGTGCCAGCAATCGCCCTGCCACAGTTAGGGAAACCCATCTCTGCACAGCCATCCACTATTTCATGCACATTTCCCAGAGTCAAAGTCCTATGCAGCAGAATGCGATTTATTGCCCTGCACACTTAGAGTAATACAGCCCCAACAGTGGACTTTCCTACTGCAAATTGATTTGCAACTGACCAGTAGCAGTCTGGATTTGCCAGATTCCACACAGCGACTGACACACGCTTCTCTGCTGGAAGGGCAGCTCTCAATCTGGTGTTCCTGCACTGCAGGTTGGGGACAGCTCAGCACATAGTTCCATTAAGGTTGCTTTCGCATCATAAAGTTCTGTACCCGCTGGTCGTCATCCCACACCTGCATGACAATGCGATTCCATCAATCAGTGCTTGTTTCCCTAGCTCAAAAGTGACGGTCTACTGTATGCAGCTGTTCTGTGAATGCACAAAGCATTGATAAGTTGCTGCCATCCATATCACACTCGGGTGCATACGATTCATCCTTTGCTAACTTTGCGAGTAACTCTGCTGCCCTGTACGATATCCTTACGACAACTAACAGTGCATACGAGAGAAGTGCAGGATCCATCCTCTCTCACTGCAGATGCTGGCGCACACTACAAAATAATGCCAGTTGGAATAATGGCGCAAACGGAAGCCAGAAACCTTTGGAGCGGTGGGACACAAAGCGGTGCATGACAGTACATTTTGCATATCCCAGGATGCGCTGCACTCCATTTCCGCATTCCCATAACACCTAGCAATGGATGGTGTTGCCAGGCACTGTGGAATACATACCCACAGTCCATTGCTCTCGCTGTCAACAAAGGTGCCCCAAATGTGGACACGATCTGTCGACAGAGGGAACAAATGTAGACACGCTTTGGCGACTTTGCTTTTGTCAATTTTTCCTTGGCGACATTAGTTTCATCGAAAAAACTTGCAAGTACAGACAAGCCCTAAGTTTTCAGGGTAAAAGTTTCCTAGGCGCCTATGTTCCTGCCTCTGAGCATGTGCATGGCTGCCTTTATCTAGGCATCCAGATGCCTCTCTCCTGCCTAAGCCTCAAGGTGATCCACAAACTGGGGGAGACAGGTAGATGAACACCTATTTTTTGTGAGGAGCCTAATCCAGTAGGGTTACTTATGGTGCCTATCAGATCAGGTCCCATTCAACACCCAGCTGTCACAGGGGAAAGTGCCCACCATTTAACTTTTAGTCCTGTGGTTAGAGCACTTTCCTGGGATGTAGGAGACAAGATTCATTTCACCCTGCTCTGCCTGAAGGGGAGAAAAGGATTTAAGCAGGGCTCCCTGCCTCTTAGGGGGCTGCTCTAACCACTGAGTTAAGAGATATTCTGATGTTGGGGTTCCCTCAGTTTCTCCTCTTGAAGCTGTTCCACTGTGGATAAATAATTAAAGAGTGATTGGGGTAGGGGGACTGGACTTAGGGTCTCCCAGATGGGTGCCTTAATCACCAGGCTACAGAGTTGTTCTCACTCTCTCTGGCCTAATGACTATTTAAGTATTTATCCACAGTGGAACAGTCATTGGACCAGAGAGCACATGAGCAAGAATGATTATAGCCTGGTGGTTAGGGCACTCACCTGTGAGGTGGGAGACCCAGAGTCCAGTTCTTTTGCTCCACTCACTCTTTAATTATTTAATCCAGTGTGGAGCAGCTTCAACAGCAGAGACTGAAGGAATCCAACATCGGAATATCCTAGAGCCCAATGATCAGAGCAACCTCCTGAGAGCAGGAGAGCCCTGTTCAAATCCTTTCTCCCATCTGGCAGAGGGGGGAACTGCACCTGGGTCTCCTACATCCCAGGTATGTGCTCTAATGACTGGGCTAAAAGTTACAAAGTGGGCACCTACCTTGCAGGCCACTTTGTGTGGAGGAAGGCAGGTGCCTAACTCATTTCCCCCAAGAGACTACTTAGGCACCTAAGGTGCCTGACTCTAGGAGCCAGGTTACCGTTTGTGGTTTGCTAAACAGAGACAGACTCCTATCTTTCTGAGAAGGGCGAGGCTCAGTCCATACCCCTCTCATCAGCATCTCCCATTGGCTAGTTTAGGTGGCTTCCCACCTACTGTGCTGGCTTTTGTGGATCACATTCTAAGACACCTATCTCTCCACATTTATTGTATAAGGAGCCAATTCAGGCTATGTGGAATGAAGTGCTCTTCCTTATTTTTCTAGGCACTTACAAGTTAGGCACTACTGCTCAGTGTTGCAGTGCCTAAGTTCCTTTGAGAATCTGGGCCTCGATCACCTTGCCTCTAATAGAAGACCCTACCATCTCAAAGATTGTTTAGCTCTGTAGGTGTGGCTGCATATAATGCACTGTGATTAATTTCATTCATTCATTGAAGAACAATAAAATCTATGGAGGACTAAAACTGCTGCTAAGCCTTAGCAGCATACTAACTTTACTTGCTGATTGGATCAGACTGGATGCTTCTCATATTCAGAGTTACCCACAATTTTGCTCACCCATTTAACAAATTTGTAACATTTGATCGTTTGAGGTGAGAACCTGTTCACAGCAGAGTTTTGATATACAGTAAACCAGAGAAGAAACAATGTTTCTAAATGATCAAATTCAGGTTTAAAAATAGTAGTAAAGTTTGTTTACTCTGACTTGCATAAGCTACATTTTAGCAGCAAAAACATGACCATTAGTCGATGATCAAGTCAGTTTATCTGTGTGCAGCAGCCATTAATAACTGACACTTCAGAGGAAGTTAAGGAGTATAATATACCAATCTTATCGTGCATTCTGTTCATGGCTGGAGAATCACTTAGCCCACTGACACTGCTTTTTGCAGGTCCTGGGTCTGCAGACTAGCTTGGGCATCAGTGCTAGAAAACCTCCTTTTTGCACTGCTGCCTTGGCTACACGATGCACTGAGGCGACACTATCAGAGGAACTGAAACAGGAGCATAGGGAAAGCCCATAAAGTGTAGAGGCATAAGGATGCATGAACAGGGCTTCCCAAACACTTCCTTTTATAGAGCACCAGTCTTCCTAAAACAACCCTTCAAGTCAATAAATCAGAAACAAATTAAGCGCCCGATTCACCAGAACATTTCAGCTGTTTTGTGCTGTTCTGGTGATAAAAAAAAGCAGCTGTAGCCACAGTTTAACTGACCAGTGTGCTTTGGCTGCTTTGCATTGCTGTGGTATACTGATGAATCTGCACTTGAAAGCTGTAGTTTTTTAAAGGTTTTTATGGCTGATAGCTCACATCTCCAAATCATAATAAGTATCCCAAGGTAGCATTCTGTTTGGGTTCTTGTTTAGTATTCATGTATGATATTTTAAATTAAAAAAAAAAAATCCAAGGCCAAAAAACAAACAAAACCTACATCAAGGTGAAGTTAACACTGAAGACACCTTTCAGCAACTTAAGGGTAAAAAAATTACAATGATGTAATTATCTCCAAACCAAGCATTACAAACCCATAATCTTCAGAGTTAAGGCTATACTTAAAAGAAAACCTTTGAAATGAAAAGAAATGGAAAAAAACATGATAAACAATAGAAAAACACAGTTAAGGCACCTGACCAACCTTAAGTCTGCCCTGTGGTGATACTCTGGGGTTGGGAAGGGGTGGGGGGGGGGACTGAAGGAAGGGGGAACCTAATGTTTTTAAAATCAGTTTAAACTAACCTGGAATCACAAACTGTAAAATGACTTCATCATCATCCTATGATTATTGCATGGCATCGTTACAGGGAAGAGTTAAGGGTCTTTTGGTGATTTAATTGTACATTTGCAAGTATATATATTTGGTATATATATATATACATAATAACAAATTTTATGTATAATCTGAACTGTTTATAATTTGTGAATTTGGGATAATTACAACATCCCTGTGATTTTTTTTATCCTTTTATGTTACTAATACATACTCTCAGTCTTAACTCTATCTTAATATAATTTTTGGTTTTGGAATATATTTGCATATAATATTACATTTATATGTAAATGTAGTAATACCATCAATATATAGTGCATCTGTCTAATAATAGCTTGCACTTAAATCTTGCCTTTTATCCCAAGGGGCTTTATAAACTATGTAAAGTCTAGTTTATAAAGCCCTTTGGAATAAAAGGTACTATATAGATGTAAGTGGTTATTAGTTGTGAATCAAATACACTGTAAATATGGATTTTAAGGCGATCCAAAGTAAATATTCAGTAGAGGTAGCAAGAATTTTAGGAAACTAGAGAACACTATTTTAACGAGAGAAAGATAGGAAAACAAATTGAAATTTTGTCTGGGATGTCATAAGGAAGGGACTAAATCTGAAGATAGACAAGGTTAAAAAAAGGTTAATACCAATAAAGGAAGAAGGATTGCTAAAACAACTGAGAAGAGATTTATGAAAGAGTACATTCCAGAGATTTGCAACTATGGATATTGCAGGCAAAAGAGTGTGGATGACAAACTATTTCTTTACACAGTGAAGGCACTGGAATATTGGGGTAGTATTTCCTTTTGGAGGTCAAAGAAACACTATATTGCACTGTTCAATAAACTAAGTGAAGGAATGGAAAATAAAAAGGAGACAAAACAAATGGAGATAGGTTTATGGGTAATGTAGAAAAGTGTGTGTAGGGGGGAAGTGGTTACTCACTAACAGCACCTCTTGTTCTCTACAAGTATTGCCTCAAAACACCGTATTCAAGGGGCTGCAGGCCATGTAATCACAAAACCTTTTTGAGTAATAGCTGGCAGCTGGCAGTTAGGTGGCACATGCAAGGAGTGATAAAACTGGGAAATGCTTTTGTTTAGGTTCTTATATCATGCCCTGCATCATAGTAACTGAGTTTCTTGCCTAGGCACTCCATACTGAATACTAGTTTAGATATTTTTGGTAACAGTTTTTCTCCTCACTATCTCTGAACAGAGCAGTATACCTGGGGCTAAGAGGGAGAGTCTAATAGATCTGTGCTTATGCAGATCTTATGGACCAAAGCCCTCCCTCCTCTCATGTATGGAGTATGTTAGAGGAGTACCCCTATTCGAGATTGGAAAAGTAGCTGGACGGGGACTGGGCTGCAGCTTACAGCCTGCCGACAGATTGTGGGGTGAATTTTATGTCCTTTCTTCCATGAAGGATTTACTGTAAAGCCCATTTACTCAGGCTTTGTGCAAGAAGGCGTAAATTCCACCCATAGTAGATTAAGACTCAATTACATGAAGGATGCCCTAAAAAACCCAATTCCTTCTTGTGGCTGGACAATAATGTACTTTGTGTTCACATGTGTACTGTAATAACAATTATGCATATCATATATGTTAGAACTCTTTAGCTTGAAATCTAGAAAGTATTAGAACTAAATGTTTACCCTCAACAGTATTGAGTGTTTAAATATTTAAAGATTAAGTTAGATTGATCACATAGAACAAAAAACTGCTGTATGTAGATGATGTGATGGTTGGTTCTACTCTCTAACCCCCAAAGGTCGATACCGAAATTATTAGAACTCATCAAAAGGTTTGAACACTTGTCTGGATATAAGATTAAATGGAAGAAGTCTGACAAATTCCAATTAACTTAATACACATTAGTAGGTCTTGCTAAGTCACAAGTGCCATAAAAATCAGTGTGCTGAGAGTATATCGCTTAACATATGGGAATCCAAGCATTGTGTAAATATCTTGGTCTGTTCTTTTTTATAATGTATAGTACTTTTGGCACTTAGAATTCTTTATGTTGGCATCTAGAATTTGTTTGGTTTGATACAAGAAAAAAGATTGAAAATGTTTAAATTATATTGTAATAAGTCTAACTGCGAGCAGACAAGTCCTTGAGAATCAATGGCCTGGAGGGACAAGAAGCTGGAGGATTCCACAACAGCTGGGAGGAGCTGAAGGACAGTCACCACTTGGTTGCCGTGTGTGTGTGTGGCCTCTGTCAAAGGAAGGACTGTGCTGTTCTGGTTACAGGTGTGACAGTGCATGAGCCTAGGAAAAAGGTCTTGTGAGCACTTTGGATTTAAACTCACGGGTGTCCTGAGGGCAGTTGAAAGCCAAGGAGCCAAAGACCAGTAACCTCACCAGGCTGAACAGCCACCTCACCAGGCTGGTGCATCTCTGCTTTATCTTCTGTTAGGATAAGAGGCCCCAGGCTAGGGAGGGGTAAAGATTTTGGGCATCACCAGAAGTTGGGGAAAGGATTGTGCTATTGTTTCACTGCTGGAATTGAATTTCCTTAAATTTCCCAGCCCCTTTTAGGCCCATTGATCTGCACCCATTTCCTTACCTAATATTCTTTTATATAAATGATTGGAACACACCTCTGGGTTTTTTCAGGAGTTTCTGGACCCACATAAGCAAAGGGGGAAAACACCCAACCCGGAGAGGAATACATGCAGGCATGCTACTTTAGGACATCCCCTCACCGTACTGGACACAGGTGCTGGTAGAAGGGGACATTGGCATAATATAATAAGATCCCAGGATTGTCCTTCTGTGTGACACTCGGAAGCCTAAATGTCTGTTGAGTCAGTGTGAAGCAATGGAAACAGCTACAAGCATGGCTGAGAGCTCTCTTTATTCCGAATATCATGAGGTTCAATCATCATTGGGATTCACAGCTTCTTACTGTCCAATTTTTAAGTTCTCAGCCATACTGATTTACACTCATGCAACAGCAAGGTATGTATCCATGCCATGTCAAGAGTCCTAGACCACTGTGATATCAGAGGTAACTCAACCTGCCCTTCATTCCTCACTCTTATTCTATAGCTAATTTGCATGCAACAATTTCACTGGTTATAAACCTGCAACGATTTACTTTTTTTCAACCAAAATTATTACACTTTGGCAATTATATACACTTTCAATACAATTATTTCAATATGGCAGATTATACATATAAGAGAAACTCATCTACTTTATATCTCTTACCACTCCCCCCCCCCACCCCGGCCAGGTTCTCCATGTTGTCCTCCATTGGATAGCCATTGTACTTTGCTGCATGTCTAGTGCTCTGGGAAGCAATATGGAAGGATTTTGCTTTCTCATCTGTCTGTTCAGCAGCATCACTCTGGGATGTTTGTCAGTTAGATGGTTTAAAGCAGTATGAAGAGATAATAAATTTTGATTTTTTACAATTATTTCATAACATCAAAAGGAAAGCTTTGGTAACTTTTTCAAAATGTCTTGGAGTGATGGAGTAAGGGATTACAAGAAAAGGATGTTGCAAACAGTAAAAATTTGTATGCACTATCGGTCACATTTTGGTTCCAAACAACCAGTAATGCCCCAATAAATAAAGAAACTTACATAGTTATCCTAAGATATATTGAAGGATCCTGAGGAATGTATTGAAATTTCAATTCAGACTAACAATATTTGCACTTAGAAATCAAGATTTCAAAGCGAAAATGGGTATTTGCATTGGGACTTTCAGTGCCAAGTGTGGTAGCTAACATAGACTAACAGATTTATTAAGGCATATGCCCTAATAAATCTGTTAGTCTTTAAGATGCCACCAGACTCCTTGTTGTTTTTGTGGATACAGAGTAACACGGCTACCTCCTGATAGTAGAATTATGTCATTTGTCTTTAAGCACAGTATTATTGTATTTTAATTATGCTAATCATTTCATTTTTGTAATCAAAAATAATAACTTAGAATGCTTTTATTCACTTCATATCTGGAGACCAAAGATCAAATCATGATTTAGGTCACGAGTGAATATTAGTTTTGTAATTACATTCCAGTTTCTAGCAGACAGTTGTCTACATCACAAAACCACTGAAAATTGATTCAGACATGATTTTACTCCCTTTTATATCCAGATTTATTACTTTGATTCCTGCTTCCAACAATTTAAATCCATTTCCTTTTTTATTGTTTTGAATGATGTTAAAGACTTTCAGGTTCTTAAATGTATAAATATACATTGTAGTTTTATGTGTGCAACAATGAACAATATATTAATATATATGAAACTGATATTCCGATTCAAATATCTCACATTGCTAGAAGCTGTCAGTGAGAGAGCATGTTAAGGCAAAGAGATAAGCTTTCTGTACTTTATGTCCTTTTATACAATTCATAGAATCTTTTCACAGAGGAGCAAAAGGGAATGTCATACAGAGTCAGTTTTCTGCATCTGTGTGCTGCACTCAATTCCTGTGCATCAGGCTACAAAAATGCTGACATTGATCAAGTATTCGACCATCCCACAACAGCAACAGGGAGTTAAGGAACATTTTTATGTCTTTTTGCTTTCCTCAGTATCCTGGGTGTGATTGACTTCACTCGTGTTTTCTCTGTGGCACCTGCTGAGAATGGTGAGAGGTACAGGAACAGGAAGTATTTTCACAGTATGATTACACAAGGGAGTTTGTGATAGTAGAAATATAATCAGTATTTAAACTGAATATTTCGGCTCCTCTCACAATCGATATACAGTAAATTGAAAAGACAGGCAAGCAGCCAAATAATGAAGACTGAACATGCATTTGGCTAGTTGGTAAGGATGTGATATAAAAGTAAATCACTTGTTTAATAAAGGTAAACATATGTGTTATAGAGGACTGCAAAACAGTTGGGACACAGTTTGAATAAAGGCTAAGAGGACTATTGAAATCTATTGTAATGAACACCAAATACCCCTGGAATACTGCAGGCCAAATTCTTCAGAACCCCACAGAAGCTCCTCTTGCAGTTACTTCATCCGAAGTAGTGAGCTGTAGCTCATGAAAGCTTATGCTCAAATAAATTTGTTAGTCTCTAAGGTGCCACAAGTACTCCTTTTCTTTTTGCGGATACAGACTAACACGACTGCTACTCTGAAACCTGAGCTCAGTGGGAGGAGGAATGACCACCGTCCCTTGAACCATAAAAAATAACTGCACAAAACTTACCTTACAGAGTGAGTCCCCTACCCCATTATACAATCAGCCATACCCCCGAGAGGGGGTGTTCAGTAGCAGAGAGGGGAGGCATTGGAATCATTTTTCCTTTAGGCCTTCTTTTAGTTCCGTGGTAGGGATGGAAGGGTACCAAATCATGCCATCTCAGTGAGGGCCTCAAGGAAACTGAGAGTTAAAACTCACTGAAAGTCAGATCCCTTTTTGGTGTAAATCAGTATAGTTCCACTGATTTCAGTGTAGCTAAACCAATTTACATCAGTTGAAAATCTGGCCATGAGTTTCCAGTCCCCTGAGGTTTTCCCACACAGAGGATGACTTTGCTATATATACTTTTACTACAAAAATAAAATATTCAAATACTTATAAATCTAGTAAAAGTGTTCGGGTGTATAAAGGAGATTTAGAATCTTAAAAACTGATGTCCAAATGTCTGAATAACACAGGAGATGGCCTATAGTTCAAATACTGGAATGTCTACAAGTTGTTTGCGGTAATAGTCACATAGCATAAAATGACTATCAAAATACTTACTTCTGTGTTACAAGAAAAATTTCAAGCAGGTAGACAATAAGAAATAGGGGAAAAAGGGAAGCAGGAAATAGAAATCACTAGAGAAAATATTGGAAGAATATAGTCCTAAACTAATTCCTCAAGATACCTTGTTTAAATTACCATAACACATTATTTTTACAGCTTAATAAATAATTGTGCAAAGGGACATTGTCAATTTAAAAATAAGCTCCCTGCTCCAGCCCCTTTGTGCCAGTGGCATAAAGGAGCCCTAAAGGCCTCTTATCCAGCCAGGAGAGGATTCCTCTCGTGCAGGCATTGTGGAAGACAGTTGTAAGTCTTCCCACACAGAGCCCCTCGCAAGGCCTGGCATAGGAGGTGTGCCAGGGGTGGAAGGCACACATTAGAGCTTGGGGGGAAGAGCACTAGAGATTCCAGGCAGTGCTGCAGCCCAGAGGGCAGCATGGGGAAGCTGCCATAACTAACCCGCTCCCCCCCACACCTTTGTTTGTGAGTTTTCTGCTGCACCTATTAGACATGAAACACAGAATGTCTTCCCATATGATGTAAACAAATTCATTTACCTACCTTACTACCACCACTTTGGATTATTAAAAGTGAAAGAATGTTAAAAATCTAATTTACTTGTCTCCATGCTCTTTATTTTTGCATATCTCTCAGCATAGGGTAATGAAAAGCTATACATTTAATTTCACTTGTGCTCATAGTATTTTTCATTTTCTGTCCCTTAGGGCTGAAATGTTTGGGTTTTAAATACTGCAGAGCAATGTTTATTTGTGGAAAAACAACAATTGGTGTGGTTTCATTGAAGTCAATGGAGCTACACTGATTTACATGAGCTGAGGATCTAGCGTCCAATGTCTAGCTGTATAAAAATGACATTCCAGTCCATGGTATATTCAGAAAAATACCCAACATACCCCAACAAGTTCAGTCTTGAACAGACAGCAATAGCTGGTTTATTTTTCTATGTTTGGCTTGAGTCACTGCTGTAACTTTGTTGGACAAAGTGCTTTCTCCTATCTGCACGCACACACACACACACACACACACACACGTACACACACTAATCTTCATAGTCCAGCAGCTCTGTTGTTTAGACAAAAAGTTTAGTTTTTTCCTCTTGGCTATAGAGTACACTGTGGTGTCCTTAGTTTCCCTGGATGGTTAGGCAGGACTATCACAGCCTGAAACTTGAAAATAAACTAAAAGTGCAGAAATATGATTCTCAGCAGCAGCAGCAAGATTTTTGGGAAACAGATTGTTTGTGAACTTTCCCATTTCGAGACACTCAGACAAATTAAGAGAACTTGTGCAGAGAGAAAATTTCACCCCCTCTGCTGAGAGGGATTTTTGTTTTATTTTGTTAGGAAATACAGAAATAAAGTATAGGTGATTTAGAAAAATGAAATAACACACAAACCACAGAAAAACAGTGAATGCTTCACAAGAGTCAGGGGTTTGGATATTAAGCAGCTGTGATGCTTGGAAGGAAAGGAGTAGTAGAACAGATCCCATTTGAAGGTATTAATGCAAGATAGAAGAAATACATTACACAAAGTGGAAGATTTTCAAAGGTATAAATGGCAGTTAGAAATGCCATATTTATGCCTTTGTAAATCTTCACCAAATGATGTATAAACATCAGTCAACTGATGTATTGGTCAATATATATGCATCATTGTCCTCTGTGGATGGAATCAGACCTTCTCAAGTGTTTGTGATTATATTGCCTTGTAGCAACTGTCCTAACAAACCACAGATCTATATCACATGATCTCTCTTGGAGAGTCTCCTTTAGTTAATGTGACAGAGGTCTGTTGTGTGTTTTTGTTTTGTTTTTTAAGCCCAAGGTCTTGGCTCTTTAACACTGCATGTTTTATTTAGCTGGTGATTTTAACGTGTATGAATTATACCATATATGCATTGATAAATTGTATTTGCCATGCACCTGTGAGTGCCTCACCTGCACTTTGGCCCATTAATCTAACTCCCACTGTATTTATTCTAACATTCCAAACCTCTGAGTAGCTTCAAACAGCTGTGATTTTTTTTCAAAACCTGCCAAAGAGATGTTTCCTTCTTTCCCCCCACTAGGGAGTTTTCCCCACCAAATTACGCTGGCCCAAGGACCAAGATGGGAGCATTTAGTCCTGCACCAAAGAAAACTGTAATGTCTGGTATAGCTCATAAACTTGCAGGGCTAGACATGGGAGCTTTTAAACCACTGGAAAGGGAAGATTCCCAGGTTTCCAGTACTTGCCCCTAGATCTGGAAAATCCTATCCTGAGATAGCAGAGCTTACAGTCATGGCATTCTTATGTATAAGAATGTTATTTTAGATAATTTTTAGAAGATTCTAAGATTTATTGGTTATATTTTCTCTTTGAGACCTGGACAGCTCGACTTTGTGTAAATAAGGTGCCTGATGTTACAGGCACAGGGATATGAAAAACAATACCAATAATATTTTTAAAACACATTTTTTTCTGTAAAATAGTGGCAAACTGCATAGAGAGTACATGATAATATGGTATAAAAGTTTTGTTGGCATTCACTTAAGATGGCATACATAATTCATTCATAAACATGATCATTTGTAATGTGGCCACCCCAAATGAGTGTTAATAAACCTAAATCATACTATCAGATAACCTCTCTATATATTTCTCCATCCACTAGAATGGCACATTTGATATACACAGATACACTCTAGTGAGTCTATTTCACATTTGCCATTATTATTTTTTTCTGATCAGTTTCCCTTCAATACTGTCTTATTTTTTACTTATTTCAAATGTAATCATTCCCATGACTGTTCTCATATGGGATTTTCTTCTCCCCGCACTCTCTTGTGTATTTTTAACAACTACTGCCATGTTGTAATGATCTTTAGTTACGTGTCTGTGTGTGGATGAGAGCCAAAATAAAAATACTGGCATACTGTACATGAAGAAGAAGAATTATTATATTGATAATGTAATTGATAGGTTGATTAAAAAAGGCAGCTTTTTGCTACATACTATAGAAACATAGGATATAAGTTCAGATCAGACCAATGATGTATCAAGGTCAAAATGGAAAAATGTTATGGTATCCTACTCAAACTCCCTCCATTGTACCAGAATAGCTGGATGCATCTGCTAAATTGATCATCAGTGAAACAGTTAATAAATGTTGACATCTAAGTAAGAATAAACACAATTGGTAATAGAAAATAAATGTAAATTCTCCTGTGTTTTTATTTGACAAGAAAGGGAAGGAGTGAAATAGTTAAAGACATAAGTTATGAATTGGAGTCGCAGTGTGAATGTGGGCATTACACCCAAAGCTCAGTGTTGTATTTTCCAGATGTGCTGGATGTGCGGGAAACATTCCAGCCAGTTTGTATTTGTGAGTTAAGAAAGTAATCCTGTTTGAAAAAAAAAATTGCCTCTACCCAAAAAAGCCCCTGAAAATTTCAAAATCCAACACTTTTAAATTCATCTGGCAATAGTGATTTGATAAAAAATATAAAAACAGTGTAAGAAATATTAACAGGTGGAGATATTAGTATAAGCAGTAGTTAAACTCTGAGGGGAGAAAGAGGTAAGTAATATTTTTACTATTAACTGCAAGTGATATTCTTACAGTTACAGACTGTTAAGTAAAGCCATCTTAAACCCCTGGTACAAATAAGTGTTAAAAAATTCAGGGCCTATGACAATGCCCGTTGAAGTCATTTGGAGTTTTTCCACTGACTTCAAGGGACTTTTGGATCAGACATATTTAATGCCACTTCTCTGTTAAGGAGAAAGGAGGGGCACAGTGATATAGTCAGTACTGATTTTTTCACAATGGGAGATGGGGGAAGGAACATTTTAGAGAGAGAGGGAAATACAGGTGCAAAGTTGTCCAAAAATTCTTGACTGGGGTTGGGCTAGGAACAAGGATGTGAGTGGAGAGCTAGATGAGTCTGAGCAGGTGTGTGTAAGTAGATGAATGTGTGAAGCGGTTTAGAGCAGATGGGTGAGACAGAATAGGATGTGAATGAGAGATAACAGGAGATGAGTTAAGAGGAAGGTAGTGGGGAGAAGGATGGGATGAGGAAAAGCTTGAGCATGAATTGAATGATTGTGAGGGAGACTGAATGGAAGAAAAAGAGGAAGAATTAAGAGGAAATAGTGAATGAGAATAACTAGACTGAAATTAGGAGAGTAAATGAAACAGTGAAAAAAGTGAGTATATGAATAGCATAGGAAAGGATGAATGGGCTGAACTCCTAAGTACTAAACTTGTGTAGGGAGTCAGAGATTTCAGTGAGATTACTTGAGGATCAAAATAACACTCAGAGCAACAACAGTGGCAGAACCTGGCCCTTTCATAATTAATGTACTCAACAGCAAGTTTGACCTGATACATGTACAAAATTAGCAGGGGCAGCAGACAGTCCTAGCGCATATTCTCTTATTGGAGTACCAATACAACATTTCAGTCTTCAGAGGAAAAAGGTACCTCTTATTTTACACAAATAGAAACTCACAAAATTAAAATAAGAACCCATAATTTTTGCATTTCTAGGTGGTTTAGGTGGGAAGGAAAAAGGTCAATTGGCATTTAAAGTTAGGTTGACCCAACCCCACATTGAAAAGACAAGAAAGAAGGAGGAAAAATTAAGCTGAGGATTTTCTCCATGTAGTAATCAGAAACTAGAAAAACTGCTGGTGGTATGATAGGGTCACCTGTTTCCTAGGAAGTGGACTAAAACTACCAAGAATTGTCCAGTGGTTAAGGCACTAGCCTAGCCTAGAAGTCTGCTACAGATTTCCTGTGTGACCTTAAGTAAGTTACTTAGCTGCTCTGTGCCTCAGTTCCTGATCTGTAAAATGGGGTAACATTTCTCTACCTCACAGCAGTATTGTGAGGAAAAATGTACTAAAGATTGTGAATCTCTTTGGGATCTACTGATGAAAAGTGCTAAAGAAGAGCTAGATATTATTTTACACAGGCTACTGAATAACCATCAGCACATCAGTCACAACCTTTACTAACATTCTAGGCCAATTAAAGATGAGTTTCCTTTTCCCACTGACAGTCATATGAACTAGACCAGGGGTTCTCAAACTGGGGGTCGGGACCCCCTCAGGAGGTCACAAGGTTATTACATGGGGGGTTGTGAGGTGTGAGCCTCCACTCCAAACCCTGCTTTGTATCCAGCATTTATAATGGTGTTAAATATATAAAAAAGTGTTTTTAATTTATAAGGAGGGTTGCCCTCAGAGGCTAGCTATGTGAAAGGGGTCACCAGTACAAAAGCTTGAGAACCACTGAACTACTCTGTTTCCTCATTTTTATATTTAGAGTCAAATCTTGCTTTACTCGTCTGTGTAATTCCATTAAAATGAGGGGAACTATTTCACTGAGTATGATCTGGCTCTTTATGGCAATGCTTTCGTAAGTGTGGCCATGCACACAGCAGTGCAATGTTTTTTAAATGTATAAATAACATAACCACAGTTTTGACTCCTTAATTTCTATGGGGTAGAAGCGATTGAGTGTGACCTGTTGTAAATCCACCCGGTTCGGGTTGAAGTTGCTGTACTTGTTTCTGGAATACCCCATTCCTAAGAGCATCCAAGTTAAGCACAACTGTTAAAAAGAGATGGTAAACTAGTGTCTCAGCTATGACCCGAAACGTAGTGACCTGAAGCGTGCTGGGGGATGCAAACAGATCAGAGAGCTGACAAACTCAGATCAAGTATTGTGCCGAGCTCATAGGCGGGGGAGTAGGTGTGTATGTGTGAGAGACAGTAAGGCGGGGGGGCGGGGGGTAACTCTAAAATAATAGGTTTCAGAGTAGCAGCTGTGTTAGTCTGTATCTGCAAAAAGAACAGGAGGACTTGTGACACCTTAGAGACTAACAAATTTATTTGAGCATAAGCTTTCATGAGCATCCGATGAAGTGAGCTGTAGCCCACAAAAGCTTATGCTCAAATAAATGTTAGTCTCTAAGGTGCCACAAGTACTCCTGTTCTTTCTAAAATAATAGTGATGTTTTGCCTAAATATAGCACGTTTCCTCCCATCCAGCTAGTCCTGCTCAGCTCCTTCCCGCCTACGCTCCCCATGCTCGCTACTCCCCTCCAGGCCCCACGTGCCAGCTTTTCTCCGTTTTTCTTTCCCACCGCCCCCAGGTATCCGACCCCAACGCAGCCCTTCCCTATAGCCCTACCCCATGCGCGCACGCGCGTTAGTGCGGGGCAGGAGGCGTCGTAACGTCACTCCAGCGCAGGCGTCCCAGGAGGCGCGAAATTTCCAAACCGGCGGCGCGGCGCGGCGCGAGCCCGGAGGCCACGGGGTAGGGGTAGTAGTAGGAGGAGGAGGAGGAGGAGGGGGCGGGGCTTGGGGAAGGTCCGGGGTCATTTTCCATTATCGGGGCCGAGGGGGGGGCCGTGTCCCCCAGGCGCCAAGGGGGAGGCCGAAATTGCCCCCCAGCGCCGGGCGGTGAGGTCAGAGGCTGCTCTGCGGCCGCCGGGAGGGGGGGCGGTGCGGTGCCGTGCCCCTGCCTTCCGCTCCGGGCGGGCCCGGTCGCGGGGGACGGGTGTGGGTCCCTTCCGCGGTGGCTCCGGTCCGGGGCGCTGCGAGGCCCTGCTGCTGCTGCCGCTGCCGCCGCCTCGCTCTCGGGCTCCCTCCCCCCCGCCCCCCGCTGGGGTCGGGACCCTGCGCTGGCACCCGCCCCTCGCTCCGGGCAGCGCCCAGGCCTGAGGGCGCCGGCACGGGCGGAGGTGAGAACAGGGTGTTCTTCAGCTGATCCCGGCTTGGTCCCTTTGCGCTGGTGAGAAGCGTTTCCCCTGTAGGGTGACCAGATGTCCCGATTTTTTAGGGGCAGTCCCGATTTTGGGGTCTTTTTCTTATATAAGCTCCTATTTACCCTCCATCCTGATCTTTTCACATTTGCTGTCTGGTCACCCTATTCCCCTGGGTGTGTGGCAGCCCAGAGCAGGGGCAGGGTCTCTGCAGCGCCAAGCGGGGCACCTGGGGCTGCTTCTGCCTAGCTTGAAACTAACTAGGTTAACAAAAAGAAAAGGAGTACTTGTGGCACCTTAGAGACTAACCAATTTATTTGAGCATAAGCTTTCGTGAGCTACAGCTCACTTCATCGGATGATGCCTGTTTAAACTGTACACAGCAGCTTGCTGAGGCCCTAACACTCAATGGGAATCACATCTCTAAATCCCTTGCAGCTTTTGGAAAACGGGGGGTGGGTTTAACTTTGCCAGGATTTACTCAGTTCCTAATAATATTTTGCATTTCTTGGGCATCTTCCACTTGACCACAACAAAGCTCTTTATAAACGTCAGTGAATTAAACCTCACACTTTGCCTGTAAGGTAGGGAAGCCATTACAGAACAAATTCATTCCTGTTACTACTAAAGACCGTATAGCAGTATCAGGGCTGTATTTGGTTCTGTATTTGTAACGTTTTGCGTAAGGTGTATGGAAAGGGTTTATACTGTGACTCTTCTCATGGTACTTTGCCATAAATTCATATTCATTAATGTAGATTGCTCGCCATACAGCATTGCTAGCTTCTCCTTGCTACATTGCTGTTGTGTTTCGTCCTTGTTCTGCAGCTGAGAGAAGATAGTTAAGTCAGCTTGCCCTGGTTATTTTTGAACTTTTTTGAGAAAGCCAACAAGATTGTCAATTACTGTCAAACATGGGGGTGACTTTTGTGATTCTGACATGTATATACTAGGAACTGCAAGGAGACAACATATGTAAATATTCATTTCACATAGGTCACAACCATCAGAAAACAACTGGTCTGTTTCTGTCAGTTACTAACAAAGTCTGGATTTGAATTCACAATACAGTGGTGAAAGTCTCTGTATCTGTTACCAGTGGCCCTAACCATCCAGTCTCAGGTTAGGATGTCAAGTGGGAATCATAAAGTCACTTTACAGTTTATAGCAAATGGCTTTAGGCCTCATGCCAACAGCATACAATTTTAGCATACAAATACACATCCAAAAGATCTACTGAGAGGAGAACAAATAACTTGCAACTTTGTTATACCTGGTCTCGAACAATCTGAACCCAACTTTTGCACGGTGTAAGCCAACATTTTGAGACTTCTGTGCTCTAGGGCAGAAACTGTCAATGTGCATCTTTTGCCACAGTTTATCTAGTCTTTTTTTCAAACTGAAATTATTTATATTACTGTTGCGCCTAGGAACCCTAGTCATGGACCAGGACCCCACTGAATTAGGCGCTGAACACAGAACAACCACAAATGGTGCCTGCTCCAAGGAGTTTACAATCTGAAGTATAAGACAAAAGACAGGCAGAGGAGTATACGGAAATGATATAGTACAGTGGTTCTCAAACTTTTTTACTTGTGACCTCTTTCACAGAGCAAGCCTCTGAGTCTGACCCTCCCTTGTAAATTAAAAACACATTTTTATATATTTAATGCCATTATAAATGCTGGAGGCAAAGCGGGGTTTGGGGTGGAGGCTGACAGCTCGCGACCCCCACACGTAATAGCCTCGTGACCCCCTGAGGGGTCCCGACCACCAGTTTGAGAACCCGTGATATAGTATTTATCAGCATAATAGGCAGTGGTCATAACAAACCAGCAGCCTAACTGTTATCAAATATATTGCAGTCATCATGACAAAGGAGAGTTTTGAAGAGGGATTTGAAAGTGGATAATGAGGTAGTTTTGCAGATGTTTATGGGGAAGGCCTCCCAAGCATGAGGGATAGAATGGGAAAGCAGAAATAAAACTAAACAAGTGGACTTACTAACATCATGAGCCGAGGGGAGGTGAGTGCTGGCAGCTCAACAGCAAATGAGAGATGATTGGTAGTGTGGGGATTAACTGTGAAGGGCATTGAAAGTGAATACAAGCAGTTTATTGCATCAAACATAGAGAAGTGGGAGCTAATGGAGGGATACAAATAGAGGGAAAAGAAATTTCAGGAGAAGCAGCCAAGTTTGTCTGAGGTTTTTACTCACAATTGTAGATGGGATTTCAAAAATCCACCTTCCAGAAAACTTGAAAAATAGGTAGCAAGCAAACATAATACCATTCCCTCTCTTCTTTACTGATGATGATTCAGACCTTCTCTATTGTTCCATCCACTTCAGAAATGCCTGAATTTTTTTTTTTTGAAGCTTTCCTACCTGTGACTGTTAAGACCTTGTTTTATAGGGGATCAATTTTCTGTGTACTTTTTAACCCACATTTTGCTTTTCTTATGTTAGGGTTGCCACCTTCCTATCTTTGTGGGATGACACGGTTTGTGCCACAACATTATGGTGACAGGTCCTATTTCAGATAAATTTGGGACACTTTAAAAATAGTGACAGGCCCATGAAAATCATTGTCTTGTAAATTTTGGGATAGACAACAAGCTCTCTTCTCTGCTCCTGTCTTTCATCTTATCTTTTTAGTTATTTTTTTTCTTCCTTCCTGCTGTCTCATCTCTCCCCATCCATCTTTAGATAATGTATGGGCTGATATTTCTTCACCATTGCCATCTTTTGGATAGAAATAGATCTCTTAAATTCTTGCCCTCTAGTGGTTCTTTTGTAAAGTGGCTATAAACCCTAATACTATCTACCCCCAGTGGAGATTTTCCTAGTGACAGTCTTGTGATTTGGGAAAAGAAAATCAAGATTTCTATTTCCCATGTTGCACATATGTTTTATGTCTGTATGTACATGGCCACTGATTGTTACATACTATTTTTCTTTGTGTTTCATCTCTGTTCCTTCTGTTCTTTTTCATTATTCTATGTTGTCTCTGATTTTCTCTTATTCTATAATATCGTTCCTTTTCCCTAAGTGTGTTTTTAGTATTTCCGTACAATTGTAGAGTTGTTATGTTTATGGCTGAGTATTCATTTTAGAAGATGGCATGTCTGATTTGTAGCTCTAGCAATAGTTTTTCTTACACTGAAATAATTATATAGCACATATTATCTTCAGAGTGTTTTATAAGCAACTCTTCAGAGGAATGTTTAATATAGAAGGTGGGAATATCATTTGCATTTTATATTTGTGCTGAAGTAGTACTGAAGGTGAATGGAAAAGAAAGAGAGGTTTTTCATTATTGGGCTTCAGTGATCCCCAGGAATACAAATAGAGTAGCAGTATAGAGAGTATATAAATGTACTAAGGAATAGCTGTGGAAAGAGAGAAGTCTCTATTAATTCAACATTGCTTAAGATTTAAACCTTCTGATGTCAGGGCTTTCTGAGTTAAGGCTCCTCTGATAAACTTAAAGCATGGTTCTACATTGAAAAGTGGCATTGTAAAAATGTATAATGCCGAGATTCCAACCCTCCCTAATTTTCCATAATCCTATGTCATTTTGTGCACATTGTGGCTGAGAAAAGTATGAAGTTCCTGCCCATCACTGTAGATGAACTTCTTACTGACATCTAATATTTTTTGACCAGAGCATGGAGCTCATCATCTGTCAGAAGCTGTGTGATGTATAGATCTATAAGATAATGAAACATGTAAGCACATGCTGGCTGTTGCTTGGTCTGTGTCTGACTCAGCTCATCCAGCAGTGGGAACTACTCACCATGTTCTTCTGGACTGAAGCAGCAAAATTGGAAGTTCATTCTTGGGGCACCAGGTGCAAAGTTACGACTGTCAGTCTACATTGTCTTCCTTTGCAGCAAAATAAAAACCAACACAGATGCTGATAAGTCTTGTGCTGAGGTGACAAGCCACAAAACCAGACCATAAGCGACAACCTAGTGAAAGTCAAGATGGGCCATGCAGAGCTGAAATCAGCTATATTAGCAACAATCAAAAATTGAACCTGGAGTAGTAGCGACCCACAGCCAGTTATCAAAGTCGAAACTGGGCATTGCAGCAAAACAAAGATTATCTCAAAAGCATTGCGACTGCAAGCATACAGATTAGGTTGCTGATGCCAAGCATGACAAAGCAACTGAACTGACATCGGATGCCATTCCTGTGCCAAAAACAAGCTGCAGAACTAGGCGTTGAAAGTTGTGACCGTATAAGACACTTGATGATTTCTTCACAAGTGAAACCTTGCCTGTTCTTAGACTATACAATCATGATCTTTGACAAGCTGAACGCTGCAAAAAGAGGAGTCGCTGATTCTCACACTCAGATGTCACTTATTCAGTCTTCTGCAGTGATTTCTGTATCTGCTGAAGGATTATTCACAGCAAGACACACTACAGGAGCGGTTTGCTTGGTGTCAGATCAATGACATGTCATCTGTTCCAGTGTGCACCAGTTGTGATGAACAATGGCATACCACGTCACAGATAACGGAAGCCTATGGCAAAACAGCATACAATGCTCTAGCTCAGGTAATGAAAGTGATCTTCAAAGAAACTCTGATACAGAATTTTGTATTCTGCGCGGGAAACAAACTGAGTTCAGAACAAATCTTCGTGATAAAGGTTTGGAATCACTGACGATCACTAAAGTGGACTCACTTAGTCAACCCTGCCACTTGAGAAATCCGGCAAAGTATTCTTGCGAAAGACCAAGCAAGGAAACCTGCTTGCAAAGCAGTGAGGATGTGGCCAATATCGTGATCAGACCTGGTCTGGCTACTGATGTTACTAAATAAAATGTTACCTCAGTTTGTACCACTGTTGTTACTATAATGTTCACAGAAGTGCATCTAAAATGCACTGCAAGCATTTAAAGCACTACCCCAGGCCCCCTGTATTTTTGTTTAGCATCGCACCTTTGAGAGTTGCCACTAATCCAAGCAACCTCCCTAATTTCCCCCCTAATTTTTTTTCATAAATATCCCTAAAAGTCTGAGCAAGGTCGGTATCTCTGATAATGGACTTCCATTTTCAGCATGTCTCATTGGTTTTCAATTATGATGTAGTTGGAATAATAGAGACTTGGTGGGATAACTCACATGACTGGAGTACTGTCATGGATGGATATAAACTGTTCAGGAAGGACAGGCAGGGCAGAAAAGGTGGGGGAGTTGCACTGTATGTAAGGGAGCAGTATGACTGCTCTGAGCTCAAGTATGAAACTGCAGAAAAACCTGTGTGTCTCTGGATTAAGTTTAGAAGTGTGAGCAACAAGGGTGATGTCGTGGTGGGAGTCTGCTATAGACCACCGGACCAGGGGGATGAAGTGGACGAGGCTTTCTTCCAGCAACTCACGGAAGTTACTAGATCACAGGCCCTGGTTCTCATGAGAGACTTCAGTCACCCTGATATCTGCTGGGAGAGCAATACAGCGGTGGACAGACAATCCAAGAAGTTTTTGGAAAGGGTAGGGGACAATTTCCTGGTGCAAGTGCTGGAGGAATCAACTAGGGGCAGAGCTCTTGACCTGCTGCTCACAAACCAGGAAGAATTAGTAGGGGAAGCTAACGTGGATGGGAACCTGGGAGGCAGTGACCATGATATGGTTGAGTTCAGGATCCTGACACAGGGAAGAAAGGAGAGCAACAGAATATGGACCCAGGACTTCAGAAAAGCAGACTTTGACTCCCTCAGGGAACTGATGGGCAGGATCCCCTGGGAGAATAACATGAGGGGGAAAGGAGTCCAGGAGAGCTGGCTGTATTTTAAAGAATATTTATTGAGGTTACAGGGACAAACCATCCCGATGTGTAGAAAGAATAGTAAATATGGCAGGCGACCAGCTTGGCTTAACAGTGAAATCCTTGCTGATCTTGAACACAAAAAAGAAGCTTACAAGAAGTGGAAGATTGGACAAATGACCAGGGAAGAGTATAAAAATGTTGCTCGGGGATGCAGGAGTGAAATCAGGAAGGCCAAATCACACCTGGAGTTGCAGCTAGCAAGAGATGTTAAGAGTAACAAGAAGGGTTTCTTCACGTATGTTAGCAACAAGAAAAAAGTCAAGGGAAGTGTGGGCCCCTTACTGAATGAGGGAGGCAACCTAGTGACAGAGGATGTGGAAAAAGCTAATGTACTCAGTGCTTTTTTTGTCTCTGTCTTCACGAACAAGGTCAGCTCCCAGACTACTGCACTGGGCAGCACAGCATGGGGAGGAGGTGACCAGCCCTCTGTGGAGAAAGAAGTGGTTCAGGACTATTTAGAAAAGCTGGACGAGCACAAGTCCATGGGGCCGGATGCGCTGCATCTGAGAGTGCTAAAGGAGTTGGCGGATGTGATTGCAGAGCCATTGGCCATTATCTTTGAAAACTCGTGGGGACCTAGGGAAGTCCTGGACGACTGGAAAAAGGCTAATGTAGTGCCCATCTTTAAAAAAGGGAAGAAGGAGGATCCTGGGAACTACAGGCTAGTTAGCCTCACCTCAGTCCCTGGAAAAATCATGGAACAGGTTCTCAAGGAATCAATTCTGAAGCACTTAGAGGAAAGGAAAGTGATCAGGAACAGTCAGCATGGATTCACCAAGGGCAAGTCATGCCAGACTAATCTAATTGACTTCTATGACGAGATAACTGGCTTTGTGGATGCAGGGAAAGCGGTGGACGTGTTGTTCCTTGACTTTAGCAAAGCTTTTGACACGGTCTCCCACAGTATTCTTGCCAGCACTTAAAGAAGTGTGGGCTGGATGAATGGACTATAAGGTGGATAGAAAGCTGGCTAGAAAGTTGTCAACGGGTAGTGATCAATGGCTCCATGTCTAGTTGGCAGCTGGTATCAAGTGGAGTGCCCCAAGGGTCAGTCCTCGGGCCGGTTTTGTTCAGTATCTTCATAAATGATCTGGAGGATGGTGTGGATTGCACCCTCAGCAAGTTTGCAGATGACACTAAACTGGGAGGAGTGGTAGATACGCTGGAGGGTAGGGATAGGATACAGAGGGACCTAGACAAATTAGAGGATTGGGCCAAAAGAAATCTGATGAGGTTCAACAAGGACAAGTGCAGAGTCCTGCACTTAGTACGGAAGACCCCATGCACCGCTACAGACTAGGGACCGAATGGCTCGGCAGCAGTTCTGCAGAAAAGGACCTAGGGGTTACAGTGGACGAGAAGCTGGATATGAGTCAACAGTGTGCCCTTGTTGCCAAGAAGGCCAATGGCATTTTGGGATGTATAAGTAGGGGCATAGCGAGCAGATCGAGGGACGTGATCGTTCCCCTCTATTCGACACTGGTGAGGCCTCATCTGGAGTACTGTGTCCAGTTTTGGGCCCCACACTACAAGAAGGATGTGGAAAAATTGGAGAGAGTCCAGCGGAGGGCAACAAAATGATTAGGGGACTGGAACGCATGACTTATGAGGAGAGGCTGAGGGAACTGGGATTGTTTAGTCTGCGGAAGAGAAGAATGAGGGGGGATTTGATAGCTGCTTTCAACTACCTGAAAGGGGGTTCCAAAGAGGATGGAGCTAGGCTGTTCTCAGTGGTGGCAGATGACAGAACAAGAAGCAATGGTCTCAAGTTGCAGTGGGGGAGGTTTAGGTTGGATATTAGGAAAAACTCTTTCACTAGGAGGGTGGTGAAACACTGGAATGCGTTACCTAGGGAGGTGGTGGAATCTCCTTCCTTAGATATTTTTAAGGTCAGGCTTGACAAAGCCCTGGCGGGGATGATTTAGTTGGGGATTGGTCCTGCTTTGAGCAGGGGGTTGGACTAGATGACCTCCTGAGGTCCCTTCCAACCCTGATATTCTATGATATCAAATTTGTTCCATTTTCAAGAAACAAGATTTTTTTCCAACTGCCAGCCTCACAAACTCTTCCTTGGCTTTGGCAGTTAAACTGTGTTCTTTCCGTCTTGTGCATCAGCACCAGTAATATGTTTTCTGTAGATAAAATTATGCCCTCAGCTACACCTGTACAACCACTTTAGTCATAAGTAGATTGCACAGGTGCACAGTTGCATGGGTATATCTGAATTTGGCTTTCAGAGTCATTATTAACGATGGATCCATAATATGGAAAGAATGATGTTATGGGGCTTATTCCATCACCCACTTACTTCCCTGGTCCTTCTCGCATGAACAGAGAGCAACAGTACCCGAAGTCCAAACTTGCAAACAATTCAATGTTTATTGGGGTGAACTTCCAGTAAGCAAGATTCCAGTTTCCTTCCTTAGTGTCCCCCTTCCCAGCTCTGACACCACAGAGGCTTACCTGTGTCCCTGTTCCCATTCCCCCCCTTACCAAAACATGATTCCAATTTCCCCACCCCCATTCCCTGTTCCCATTCCCCCCCTTAGTTCCTGATTGACTGCAGACTATATAGTAAAACTTGTGTTCTGCTTAGCCATACCTTAACCAATCATTTTACTAAAATATAACTAAGCAATCCTAACCTATTGTAACATGATTATTTAACCAATTATATCCCACCACCTTAATTGGTTTACACCCAGCAAAATTAATTATACAGCAGACAGAAACAATCACAGAACCAGACAGAGCTTATACAGACAATCAATAGGGAAATGGGGACTACAGTGATAGAACAATAAAGAAATGAGGATTTCACATCCCAGCTATTGATAAGTGAGTTCTTGCCCGACAGGATGCTATCAAACTAAGTTTCCTTTTACATCTTCTAGGCACTTCCCTTTCTCTGGAGGCAATAGGCATTATCGGGACAGGATTGTATTCCTAACAGCCCAATAGCACCTTATTTCAATGTGACTAGTTTGGAATGTGAGGATGTGACCGTTCGCTTCCCAGCTTATGGCTGCCTCTGCTGCTTAGCCAAAGGCCTTAGTCTAAGAACAGGGCCTCAGACTATCACGATAAGAGAAGGCCCTTACACTGGCAGACAGTGATTTTGATTTTCTTTTATACCTCTATAACTAGCTAAATGATAAGAATACACCTAAATTCTTAGATTATAGGCCTTTACAGACAGGCCTGAATATCTATATCCTAACAAGCCCAGACTGACTGTCAGAGCTCAGAGTTTGTGGGCTCTCAGTTAGGGGGAAAAAATCTTTTGACTTGCAAATATAGCAAATTTGATATGACATCATTGAGACACAATGAACATGGAGCTCTGCAATGCCATTTTTAGTTACTTACAGTACAAGTTCACATTATGTGTTATGTAGCATCTAGGGATGGTCAAGCACTGGGATCCCATTGTGCTAGGTGTGGTACACCTACAAAAGAAAAGGATGGTCCCTACCCCAAAGAGCTTCCTAAGTATTATGGTTTGTTTCATGAACACAAATGATTGGGGAATGTAAAGTAACAATAATCATCCTTTGCATTTCTATGGTGGTTTCTATCTGTAGAGTTCGAAGCATTTTACAGACAATAAATTGAGCTTCATCAGATCCTTATGAGATTAATATGTATTGTCCCAATTTTATAGGATGAAAATCAGGTACAAGAAGATTACGTGATTGGTCCAGCATCACACAGGAGGTCTGTGTCAGTGCTGGGAATCAGACTCAAGTCTTCTGACTCCCAGATTTTAACTGCAAAACTATCATTCTTCCCTACTTCAGGAGCTACTAGACAGGTTTATTTTCCAAATCTAGATTAAATGTGACTGTATTGAAATATTCAAAACACTGTGATTAAATTTATCATGTTATACAGCTAAATTGACATATGAGAGACCCCAGTTTTCTTGGAGCAAGAGACATACCACTAGCAAATACTTCACATACTATATATCAAAAGTTCTCATCTGTCATCAACTGACGTAAATTCATGAGGAATTCTCTTCCATTAGAATATGAGAGCTACAGTAACTCCTCGCTTAACGTTGTAGTTATGTTCCTGAAAATTCTTCTGTAAGTGAAATGATTTTAAGTGAATCCAATTTCCCCATAAGAATTAATGTAAATCTTATCTAAATTTAATTAATTTAATTTATTAAATAAATTATATTAAATTAAATTATATAATATAATTTATATTAAAGTAATTACATATAATACAGTATAATAAACAAATATAATAATTTATTATAATAAGTTAAATAATTTATTTAATATAATTTATTAATGGAATTAATTTAAATCTTATCTAAATTTAATTGCAATAATCTGTGTAAATTGTAATAGTATAGTAAATTTAATTGTATAGTCTGTGTAACTAGCTGGAATCTTTCTCTGTAAAGGTATTCTTTTAAGAAACCCAAAGAAAACACATCTTGTCTAATTCAGAAGAATTAATGGACAGTTACAAATTCCTAGGGAATGGTATTAAATTTGTAAATGAACACATGGTGTTCTAAACTTAAAACAAAAAGTTGCTCTCGATGCCATATAATCTTTTTATTCTGCAGCAGAAATAACCTTTGTTGCTTGTGGATTTAGTGTTCTAAATGAACCTTTACTAAGAAGATCTTATTCTGTGTATGTGTAGATGGAGGGGAAAATACCTGAGACTCCTTTGCAAGATGCTCTTACAGCAGTGTGCTGCTAGTGGAGCATGATTTCATTTGACAATATGCTTCACGTTGTATATTAATTACATTAATTCATCCCAGTTTTTCACCATAGTCTGAAGTAGCCAGTAGAGACATTGGTACAAGCATACCCCTTTTTCACCTAGATTCATTGTGACTGACTTTGTGGGCTCTTACTGGAATTTCTGTAAAAAGTTTTATCTCTTCCCCAGTCTACTGTATTATCATTTTCTATATTGCTGAAAGTCTAGAATTCAGCATGTTGTCCTTCACCATTGTAAGTAGTCTCCTGTATCAAGCCTGAGTTACCTAAGTTGAGTGACACATTCTTCCCTGAGCAAGTCCTTGGGAGGCTTTGCGGCTTAGTGGATAGACTGGGACTCAGGAGACCAGGGTTCTATTCCTAGCTCTGCCACTGGTCTCCTGGATGACCTTGGGCAAGTCTCTATGCCTCAGCCTCCTCACATGCATGGTGATACCTACCTCCTTTGTAAAGCACTTTGAGATCTACTAATGAAAAACATGATATAAGAGCCAGGTATTGTTAAAAATATCTGAATTCACACAAAAAACCCTAAAATTTTGATTCCACAGCCTTTTCAGGGTGGAGCTTATCTCCAGAAAGAAGGAAATGACTTAATATAAGACAGAAGGCCATAGGTGCTGTACTGGGATGAGTATATGTTTAATTATCAGTAGACAGCTTCTTATCTCATGTTCACATACTTGTGGTGAAAAGTTTGGGCCATGATTTTCCTCTTTCTTACATTAGTTTAAATCAGGATTAATCCAGCTGAGGTCAGTGGCATTACATGGGTACAAAAATAGCACAAATGAGAGGAAAAGGCCAAGTGTTTCTAACTTTTTAGAGGATAGGGACTATATCCTTTCACTTTTAGATTAAATTCACAGTGTGTAACAGAGCATTGTTTTGACTATGAAACCAATGCTCAAGTTGATGCATTGCTGTGGAACTTGCTGGGTGGAGGTCAAATTCATAGCCGGAGAACCTTCTTCTTATCCAAGTTATGGGAGAGGATGTTCTTGTACTCATTTAAAGTGATCCTTTGCACCAATTTTAATGTATTCAAGTATAAATGGGACTTGTTGACTTGGTACAAATGCAAAGGAAGGCATGTCCTTTTACTTTTTCTTGCCTGCAGTGCAGATCATGTATTATTGTTCTGATCTCAGGGACAAGATTGTCATACTACTAGTTGTGCATATTTTTCACCAACTTTTCCACCACCTTTTTGGTGGAAGGAGTTGTGGGAAGTTTTAATTCTGCAGGACAGAAGAAACAACCTCAGATGGCTTTGGCCCCTTGATGAGTTGAAGAATATATGTTTTTGTGGAGTTTACCTTCCAGGGTGGATAGAAATAGATGAATTAAAAAAAAAAACAGATTCTTTTAACTTAAATAGGGTTTTTTGATTTTATTTGTTATAAATGTTTTTAGAAATAAACAGGTTTAAAATGACATCTGAATTGAATACAAAATATGTTAAGGCCTAAATTTATTATAATCTCTTAAAACATTTAAATAAAAAAAAGCTGAATCCATGAGCCTCTATCAAAAATCTTGAGTTAAAGGCTGCTTTTCTATATAGAGAGATTTTTTCCCCAATTCTAACTTCTGAGGTCAAGCTTTATAAATATGGCAAAATAGGTCCAGTACTGTATTAAGGGCTTGTTTTGTTTAATAAAAATAAATTATATATACTGTTTTGTGTGTTTAATTAAATTCCAGTTACCATCCAATGCAGCTTGATACAAATCATGCACAAAAAGTTAATTATCTAGTAAATAAGTAATGTATCATTCACCATTTTCTAACATACTAAAAATGTACAATTAATACAAATCTAAAAATATTAAGCTATATAATTGCTTAAATAAATGTATATAGTTATAGCGTACCCTAGGATATACCAAATCTAATGTAAAGGCTCTATTTACGTGTAAATCAACATGTTTAATGTTTATATCAAGCAATGAAAATGCACTTTTTTAACAAAATTCCTGAGTACAAATGGAAAAAGTTGATTAAAATCAATTTAAATCAAGACTTTCCACATGCTGATTTAAAATAACCCTATTTAAATCAGTCCATCCAGATTTAATACCCAAAGGTAGAAATTCAGTCAATATCATATCTTTTAGAGAGAGGAAAATTATTTACCTGTTACTCTGGTTCTCTGAAGAATCTAGTTTCATACTTGCCCATCTTTTCAGAATAAGGCTAAGCTTTATTTGTCATTTATATTTCAGTATAATTTATGCTTATAAATTAAGGAGTTTCTTGCTTTCTGTTAATCAGAGACCTTTAAGGGAACATTCTGGAAGGCACTGATACACCAGTGGTTAATTGGTGTACAAAACATCCCTACTTGTGGTTTAAAAGGTTGAAACTCAGGCAGGATCTCTTTCTTTCTCTCTTTTTCCAATCTCGTGGAGGAAGCCTGAGACCCAGTCCAGTCAAATTACACACTGAGAAACCAAATTACAGGTAAGGAATTTCCCCTTACGCTAATCAAGTGGTTTGCCAAAAAAACAAAACAAAACCCTTCCAAAACCCCCCTCAAACTCTGACACTTATCTAGGTTCAAATTGTTCCCTCTGAAGAGCTATCTGTCCCATGAGAGGGAATGAGGAGAAAAAAAGGTTTGGTTTTCTGCTCTTTGGTTTATAGTTAAAACAAAACAAACAAAAAAACCAGTCTCTGTACAGTCTTATTCTGTCTGGGGTCAACGTACTCATCAAACTCCTTTATTAGATGTTTGGGCATTATTCCTGGCAACAGTGTCTCACCACTTGCGCTTTTTCTTCAGTGAGATGGTAAAAAAGCTTTACCTTTGTTTGTTTTTTGCATCTGTTATCCCCCATGGTCAACTCTATATACAGACTCAATTCTTGCTTCCATTCTTTTGCAAAGCTTTTTGTCTGGAAATCCAGTATTTCCAGTAGTTTTGAGTCCTCTATGCTGCCTATTTGCTCTGGTTCTAGGTGTTGTTTTGTTTGCCTGTTAATCACACTCTTTTCCTTGCTGTAGGTCTCACTAGACCAGTAGTTCTCAACCTGTTTACCATTGTGGACTGCATTCAATGCATTCAACCTATTTACTATTTTGGGCTGCATTCAATACTACCTGTATGGCTCTGAGGATGTCACAGCTGTGTGCTGATTGGGCTGCAAGCAGTCCACCGGTCACAGGTTGACAACCACTGCACTAGACTAACTGCTGTGAATGTATACCAGGTGCTGGATAATAATATAAAAGTACTCCATGCTTGTAAAACTAAACTGGCTCCTTATTCAGTGAACTATTTACAGAGTTTCTGCAACGGCATTCCAGTCATGTGCAGATTGACTGACTTTCCTGATGCCTCGTCTAAACTCTTCCCTCCTGCAAATTATGCTCATTCATCCAAGTTCCATTCAGGTTGCCACACGGTCTAAGTGATTCTCCCTGGAAAGAAAACAAAATGGGCTTGATATCTTTCATCAGGTATATTGGACATGGTCCTTGGGATCAGACACTCTGACAGTTCACATCCCATTTATCTTAGTGATACAGTGGGAATATTTATGGAAATCTGAGATTATGCAGAATCATTAGAAAAGTTTATTTATAATCCTGACTGCTGCCAGACGCTATAGAAATGGGTATAGATTATATGGCACATTGAAGAAGTCCGTGAAGTACAGCAGGAGAAAATGCCTCTTTGCTAGTGGTAGTTAGAGCGAGTTCTGGGTCAGCGAGTTTTGTTGCCTCACAACTAACTGCAGGCCTCTAAACCAGCTGTGTCTAGAGTGAGACTTTGAACTTGAGCCAAGCTCTCTCAAATTGGCAGCAAAAAGGCTACCTTTGTTCAGCTGGGTTACTGGACATTGACCAGAGGGGGGTATCCTGTGGTGATAAGCAAGAATTTCAGGAACAGCTTTGTCTCTTCCGCAGATAGCAACCCATGTAAATGCCACAACATAAATGAAATCATCCGTCATCTACATCGGGCGGAACAGGGAGTGAGTTGGAGTGCAGCAATTTCTAGCCTCAGAGAATTGGGGACAAATGGAGCAGGGCCCAGCCTAAAACATCTAAATAAGTTCCTAGTGGAGGCTTGTCTTTAAAACATTCCCATTTTACCATCCTCGGACAGTTCTTATGTTTTGCAGATGGGTGGCAGACTTTTTTCCCCCTCCAACTTTAATCATTACCATTTGATCTTACATGTGTTCCCAGGCTCTCTCTAGGATCATGCTAGGAATAATACTGGTTTTAGGGAAGAAGGCAATTCATTTATCTTTTCCTGGACAATTTTTCTCATCAGGGTTCTTTACAGATATAAAACTGAAGCTAATATACAGTGAAAATAATGGTTCCTGGAATATCTTGTATTCAAGAACAAACAGGCACACAATACCAGCGAAGTCGGTCATAAGCCTGGGCTGAGAATGAGTACAAGGTCTCATATTAGAAGAATGTTGAGCGAAGGTGAAGATTGCCATAATAGAAAACAAGTGGTGTCACAAAAACAAAAATCCAATACTTATTGTAGCATATTGGGAATTCTGATCTCATACACAGACATGTTTCAGTGATCAGAATTCTTATGATACGAAGCCCTAATTCTGGGTATCCCCTTTCCATCTTGTCCTATCTCATCCATTGGCAGATATCTGGACCCAGTTGTATAATAACCGTTCCCATATTGATGAATGAAGAGAAACAGATTTTTAAGGGATTTGTCTGATTCAATTAAGGGGATGGGTACCAGAAAGAGAACACAGATGGAACACACTGATTGAGTGAGGTCTCGGAGTACTGTTCCTTCCATAGTAGCAGACCTATTCTGTTTTTGACAATCTGTGTCTGTTTGTGTTTTTTGTAGTTATTATGAAAACCCTATTGGCACTATCCCAGAGAGAAATTCTCTTGTCCTGGGTCTAACAAAGTTTCTGATCTCTACATGCACTATCTGCCAAGGGAGAGATGAACATTAAGCCTTACATGGCAGAAGACGTATTAGATGAGTAGCTCCTATACCCAGTAATATCTCACTAAACATAAGGCAATTTGTTGGGCTGGTAATCAACTTCTTTGCATTTGGAAAGAGTAAATAAAGTGGCTCTGTATCCGGACCTGGGATGTGAGGTGGTGAATGACATTGTGCAAAGCTGGGTAGGGTCCCTACTATAAGTCTTCCCATCTTTTCCACTTCTCCCCAGGGAAATACAAAGGACAGGAATGAGAGAGTTGCAGTAATACTGTTTATGCTGCTATGGCTCTCAAACTTGATTAACTTATCATTGGAAATTTTGAGGTCTCTGTCTCACAGAGGAGGTCTGCTATTGCAAGACAAGTCCTCCATTGGGACTAGACAAGTTAAAATGAATATTTGGAAGAAGCGATTATTCTCGTGTACCCCCAAAAAGAAATCAAATAAAACTTATTCTGCTGGGTGATAAAAAGCCCATAGTTTAACTAGTTTAATCAGTGAAACATAGCCTTGAATGGTCATAGCCCAGGAGAGCTTTATTGTGTCCAAGCAAAAAAGGTCAAGGAGATGTCCCTATACTTCCTGTCCATTAAAGTAGGCCTCCCAGCGTTTACTAACCCTGATCAGATGAGGTGTTTTTTTTTTTTTTTTTTTTTTTGAAGCTGAGGGCTTTCTGTAACACGTAGTACTGTGCTTCTAATACAGACAGGTAGTTCTCACAACTTTCATAGCATTCATTCAGTAATAGTCTCAAGTTGCAATGGGGGAGGTTTAGGTTGGATATTAGGAAAAACTTTTTCACTTGGGAGGGTGGTGAAGCACTGGAATGCGTTACCTAGGATGGTGGTGGAATCTCCTTCCTTTGAGGTTTTTAAGGTCAGGCTTGACAAAGCGCTGGCTGGGATGATTTAGTTGGGGATTGGTCCTGCTTTGAGTGGGGGGTTGGACTAGATGACCTCCTGAGGTCTCTTCCAACTCTGATATTCTATGGTTCCCTAAATAAACTCAAGAAATACTCTTCCTTTGGTTAAGCATCAAAGGGTAGGTCTACACTTATGGTGGTGTGTAGAGTACAGATATAAATAAGTGATATAAATAACAGTGTAAAGACAGTGAGGCACTGCTTAGGTGAGAAGAGTATAGACACACCAGACCCCTAAGGTGTGTGTATATATATATACCTTACATGTCTCTCTACACCCCCAAGCAGTGCCTTCCATGCTGACACGACTATTTTTAGCAGTGTAGTGTCCCACTGTCAGAGCTTTTCCTTTCTGCAGTGGAAGATTCCAGCAGTAGGAAAAGGCTCTGGCAGGAGGGAGGCAGTGGTGAAAGGCTCCAGCAGCTGGAGCCTTTCACCGTAGCCTCCCTTCTGCCAGAGCTTTTCACTGCCATGTGTCGCTACACACTGCAATGTGGACACAGCCTACCTTTTTCTGTAGCATGTAGCTACATGGACCCTAAATATCACTGCAAGTGTAGGCAAGACCAAAGTCCAGTCTTTAGGAGCACTGTCAATCTCGGGGAAGAGTAGTCATGTCTCCCGTATTCAGATCTGTTAGATAGCCATTAGTTCACCAAGTTCCATATATTGGTCATCCAGTCTCAGCCAATGACATTTCCTTTATTTGGCAGAAGTCTTCTAAGAGCCTTAGTGCCCAGGGGAAGATGGAGGAGATATTTATATAAGATCTACCTCAGGTTGGATGTCCATAATTAAAGAATGATCTTGCTTCCCACCCTGGAGGCACATTGCTATGAACATTCCATTTTAATGGATCTGTAGATCTTAGCATGAAGAAGAATAGGAAAATTTACTCATGCTTATCTGAAAATTTCCTTTCCTTAAGTAATAATATCCACAGATCTGTCCCACCCTGGAGACAAATGGATCATCCAGAATAGTGATGGAAACTGACATCCAAGGATATGGGTTTTGTTATCATTCAGTGGAATTTACCATTCTCTGCATCAGAAGAAATTGTGTTTTTCCTCAAAGTATATTTAAAACAATCTGTACTTTTAAGAAAGTAGATTTGAATTTTCCTGGCTGTGGAAGTTATCTCAACTGGAGGAAATTCAGGAGCTGGGGCATTCCCCTTCTGCCAGTGACTTACAGGTCTAATTCTGTCTCTATGCTGCAAACAGGCTGACATTGTAATAGATCTGTGAACTTATTACTTAAAGAAAGGAAATTTTCAGATAAACATGGATAAATTTTCCTATTCTTTTACTTAACTCCAGACTTCATTTCCCTTGTATATACTTGTGGTCTGTTTCCATATACAGATTTTCTTTCAGGGACTCCTGCTTTTTGTCTCTAATTAATTGCTTTGGGAAGCCCTATCATACCACTTAAACTTAATTCTCATTTTTTGAGGTTTACTAAAATTACTCACTCTCTTTCCCTAAACTCGATTTTTTTCTGAAACTGTTTTTCTGAAGAACTTTATATGCTGTGCTATTGCTTTGTTACTCTTTTCTTTCTACCATTGACGTGATTGTTGACTCTCTCCATCCATCACTCTCTTCCACCCTTCAATCTTTTGCCTCTCTCTCCCATTTCAAAATCCACCCTGCCGATCTTCAGCCCTGGCTCATCCTCAACGTCTGCTTCCTTTGCTCCAGCTCGCACACTGTGGAGTGATTTCGGTGGAAATCCTGTGATCAGTCTGACTTCTCCACTACATATTTGTTCTCTATTTCAGTTCTGCCATCTTCCTAGCTGATTGTATCTCTCACCCACAATCCCCTCTGCTTTTTTGCTACCTTTGGCCCTATCCTTAAACCCTCTGCTCCTCCTGCCTCCACTTCTCTCTCTCTCTCAGATTTCTTCCAAGAGAAAATTTACAAAATATGATATAACCTTCACCCTCCCCTCAGCGTGCCTTCTCCTTTACTCCTACAAATCTTGCATCCGTCACAGATGCAGAAGTTTATTTGCTTTCCTCCACTTGTCGCAATGACCTCATCCCACTCCTGATCTCCCTTTTGCCCACTCGCAATTCCCCCCCCGCCAATTCTTCTTCTCCTTAACTGCTCTGTTTCTTCTGGCTCTTTCCCCTTCACAATACAAGCATTCTCTAGTCTTTCCAATCTTGGGGGAAAAAACCCAGCCAATTACCACCCTATCTTTCTTCTCCCTTTCATCTCTAAACTCATTGAATGCACTGTCTACAAGTGCTATCTGGAGTCCCTCCTCCAATGCCATCCTAAATCCTCTCTCTAATCCAGCTTCCTTCCCTTGCATTCCGCTCTTGCCAAAATGTCTAATTACCTCTTCCTAGCTAAAGCTCAGGACCAGTACTTCATTCTCATCTTTCTTGACCTGTCAGCCGCCTTCAACACATTTAACCATGTTCTTCTTGAAATCTTGTCTTCTGTGACTGTTCTCTCTTGGTTCTCCTCTTACCTCTCTAATCACACATTCAGTGTCCTTTGGAGGATGTTGTTATTCTTCCAGCTTTCTGTTGGGGTCCCACAGGGTTCTGTCCTTGGTTCCCTGTTTTTTTCCCCTCTGCACCTTGTATCTTGCAAACCTCATCTGCAAACACAAATTCAACTACCCTCTACATGTGATGACTCTCAGATCTGCTTCTCTATTCCAGCACCTATCCCCTTTTGTTCAAACTAAAATGTGGGCCTATTTCTCTGACATCTCCTTATGGATGTCTAGCTTGTGGCTCAAGCTGAACATGGCTAAAACAAGAGGTATTATCTTTTCCCCCAAACCTTCCCGCTAATTCTTTCTCCATTATTGTGGACAACACCATCAACTTGCCTGTCACTTAGGCCTGTAACCCGGGCATCACCTTGACTCGTCCGTTGTCCACGTCCTCACATCCAGGCTACGTCTCAGTCTCTAAAAATGGTCTTTCTTATCCACCCGCACAGTTAAAACTCTTCTCTAAGCTACTTGGTATGCTAAGCACAAGGTGGGATATTAGTTGATGTCTGCTACAGACTACCAAAACACACTAGGAAAAAGGATAACCAACTCTTTACGCACCTATCTTTTAATGTGTAGGGATAAAAAAGCTGTATGATGATGGGGGACTTCAGTTGGAGTGACATATGCTGGAGGTGATGTGCTGCTGGTTTTAATACATCCTTGGAATTTGAAAAGGCTATAGATGACAATTTCCTAACTCAGAAAGTGTTGCATCCACGATGGGGGAATTCTGTCTTTGACCTCATCTTGACAGATAAAGAGAAACTGATCACATAGCTAAAAATTAATCGTAGCACAGGTACAAGTGATCAGGACTGGGTTATATTTATAATGTGCAATCAGAATAAACTCCAGACCAGTGATATGTATACTTGGTGCTTTAAAAGGGCCAATTTCACAAGGCTGAAAACAGTTATAAATCAAATCAGCTGGAAGGAAGAAATTAATCAGAAAAATGTGACTGATAATGAGGAATTGTTTAAGAACACTTTATGAGCTGCCCAAAAGGCACATTTGAAGAAGAAAATGGAAGAAAAGGGAAATTGACAGTAATGAATATAAATCAAAAGCTAGGAACTGTAAAAATTTGATAAGAAAAGCAAAGGAACATAAGGAGAAATTTATGGCCAGCAGAGTTAAGGACAATAAGGAATTATTAAAGTATATTAGGAAAAAAAAGAGTCTTAACAATGGTATTGGTCCATTAGTAGATGGAAATGGTAGAATTATCAATAATAATGCAGAAAAAGCAATAAACATTCAATAAATATTTCTTTTATGTATTTGGGGAAAAACAGATGATGTAATCATATCATACGGTAACATTCTTTCCATTCACTATTATTTCAGAAGGATGTTAAACAGCAGACACTAATGTTAGACACATTTAAGTTAGCAAGTCAGATAACTTGCATCCAGGAGTTTTAAAAGAGCTGGCTGAGGATCTCACTGGACTGTTAATGTTGATTTTCAGTAAGTCCTGGAACACTGGGGATGACCAGAAAACTAGAAGAAAGCTAATGTTCTTCTTCGAATGGTGTCCGTGTGGGTGCTCCACTCTAGGTGTCTGTGCGTGCCTGCGCCGGAGATCGGAGATTTTTCGCAGCAGTACTTGGTTGGGGGAAGGGCGTGTGCAGGAGCTGTCTCATGCAGCCATTGGAGCCTCTTCTAGCCTCTTGTTCCTTCAGTTCCATCTGCAACCGAGGACGATTGAGAAGGACCTCTGTGGCAGTGCTAGCCTTGATACTTTCTGAAAGAAAGAAAAACATTACATAGTATCTTAGTATTAGTCTATACATAGTTACATAGTTTAGTTAGTTCCTCTTAAAGGCTTTTTTTCTTAAAATAAAAAATAGAAAATAAATTCTTTATTTAGTTCTCAGTTTAGGAATAGCTCTACAGTTTACCATTCCATTTAACTTCCCGCCCTCATCTATCCAGCAGGTTCGGGGAGGGACTTAACTGTAGTCATTCCGGGCTCAACAGGATTTAAAAAGTGTGACTTATGCCGTGAACTGATGCCGGTCTCTGATGCCACGCATCCTGAGAAACTCATATCTCCCAGAAATGCATACACTGCAGCAACTTGAAGTCAAGAGCAAGATGTGATAGGGATTTCTGTTTGAAAATGCTTATGATGGAGAAATCCCTCCAACCTCTGCAAGAGACGTCCTCCGGGGAGTCTCATAAAGCAAGATCCCTAAGCAGTGATAAGGCTCTGACTTCCAGAATTGTCAGGAAGCGAGCCTTGACCTCTTGAACAAGGGACTCTCACAAAAAGAGAGCTTCCCCAGTGAGGTCTTTACCCTCCATGCTCAACTCATCTAGAGAGAGAGCACTTATGAGGCACTGGGCTCCTCCAGCACCATTCCTCAGCGGACCTCTGCTGAGCCTCAACACATGGCACTGGAGTCGAGATGTCAAGCCTCCTCCATGGCACGGACAACCCCACTGCGGAGCGTGGCACAGGCATTGGCACCGCAATCAATGCTACCGGCACCGACTTACAACTCAATGCTGGCTAACAAGCTGAACCCAGCACCGGTCAGCGCTCCAAGGGCAGCACCCAAGGCAGTACCAGCGCAGCTCCTAGACCACAGTGACATAGAGGTTTCCTCTGCACTGCAGTCACTACTGCTCGGCACTGAACACTCCCTGAGCTACATACCACGGTACTGTCCTTCATCTCCTGCACCGATCTCCATGCATAGCGACGAGGAAGGAGACGTGCAGGACAACTGCTTCTCCTCCCAACATTTATCACCATCACAGATGAGACCGACAGGGAAGGTTACAAAGCCTAAGCCTCTTTCCTTCGAGCATTCTCAGCCCTGGTATGCACAACACTGGCCTTACCCATTACCACCTTACCCCATGCAATGGTCACAGTGGGTCCTTGGGCCACATACCAGAACCCATATTCTGGCCCCCCTTCTCCAACCAGAAGGAGATTCAGAGTACCTCCATCCTTGCCACACAGAGAAACCTCTGACCTCCCTGAGACAGAGATAGACGAGGAAGAGATACTATCACAGGCAGACGTGGATGATACACCACCTGCCCCACACTCATCTTCCGCACCAGAGGAAGCGGTGATATTGTCTACCCCAATGGCACCAGATGACCTCAAACAGTTCCAAGAAATCTTCAAAAGAGTAGCAAACAACCAAGCCGCTCCACACCACAAGATAAAGACCACAAGAGACTGGACCTCTTTGGGTGTAAAGTTTATTCCTCAGCCATCCTTCTGTTCAGAGTTGCCAACTTTTCTCTACTAGCAAATTACGACTACTTTAATTATAGTAAAATACAAGAACTCTTGGAAGACCTCCCTGAGCACAAACGTCCTCAACTCACCACCCTTATTAATGAGGGTCAGGTAATAGCCTGCACAGCGCTGCAAGCCTCAATGGATGTAGCGGACACATCTGCCTGAACAACCGCAACAGCTGTGGTTATGAGAAGAGCATCATGGCTGCAAGCTTCGGGGATTCCGAAAGAACTGCAGCTAAAAGTAGAGAACCTTCCCTTCGATAGGGATAAATTATTCTCGTGCTCCATACCACGAAGGACTCCTGAGTGACGCTGCACACACTAGACATACGCTCACCTCCTAATAAATGTCCACGGTTTATACGATACCAGAGGTCATGAGACACCTCATTTAACCGTTGTCAACCGTGGTACTTCATTCAGAACAGAACCAAACAACAGGCTCAGAGGCGATGTGCTCTGCAGAACCAGGCCTCGTCTAACCTCCCATCTACATCAAAGCCACAATTTTGAAGTATTGGTTGAGGGTATGCATGACCTCCCACACCTCTAGCGCCAACGGATACCCCATCCCATGCTTTTGGTCACCGTCTACATCCATTTTACCATGCCTGGGCTGCTATAACAACAGACCAATGGGTATTGGAGATCATAAAATCTGGCTATACCATCCCTTTCACAAACATCCCCCCTCCCCTCCCATGTCTCTCCTCAGGGACCCCTCTCATGAGCACCTCCTGCAACAGGAAGTAGACCACCTCCTACTGCTGGGTGCTGTAGAACCAGTACCACACCAATACCGAGGGAAGGGTTTTTATTCCAAATATTTCCTGAGAGAGAAGAAAGGAGGGGGATGGAGACCAATCTTAGATCTCCAAAAACTCAACAGGTTCATACGTAACCACAGGTTCAAAATGGTCACTCTGGCCACAATAATCCCAGCGCTAGACGAGGGGGGCTGGTTTGCAGCCCTCAACCTCCAAGATGCATACTTCCATATTACAATACATCCTGCCCACAGATTATTCCTGCGGTTCACAGTAGGACCCAACCATTACCAGTACAGAGTTCTTCTTTTTGGCCTATCCATTGCTCCCCGAGTATTCTCAAAAACACTTGCGGTAGTAGCAGTACATTTACGACACAAAGGAGTCATAATCTTCCCCTGTTTAGACGATTGCCTACTCACGGGTGCCAACCGACAAGAAATGGCATACACGGTGAAGACCACAATAGACTTACACCAGCTAGGTCTACAGAGAAACGGAAAGAAGTCCACCCTACGACCAACTCAGCGCTTAGAGTTTATCAGAGCCGACCTAGACTCCATACAAGCCAAGGCAATATTACCAAACCACAGATTCACTACATTGGTCAATCTTGTTTCCACAGTGACCATCAGCCCACAAACTTCAGCGAGGACATGCCTTCAGATTCTGGGGCATATGGCAGCTGTGATTTTCATAGTAAAGTATGCCAGACTCCATATGCGCTGTCTGCCGTACTGGTTGAGCACGGTCTATGCACCCAGCAAACACACTCTCAACAGAAGAGTGACACTACCACCAAGGGTCATCCTCTCACTACAGTGGTGGACACAACCAGGGAATGTATGCTCAGGGATTCCCTTTCAAAAAAACCCCCATCAGTGACTATCACAACAGATGCCTTCCTAATAGGCTGGGGTGCCCACGTAGGTCACCACACTATACAAGGCAAATGGTCCACGACAGAAACCCAACTACACATCAATCTCCTGGAACTCCGCGTGGTACACAATGCATGCCACCACTTCCTCCCACTTATACGGAAGAACTCAATCTGTATTCTCACCAACAATACAGCATGCATGTTTTACATCAGTCACCAAGGGGGTGCCCGGTCTCACTCGCTATGGGTAGAAGCCATGAACTTATGGAACTTGTGCATCCGCAACAATATAAACATCACAGCATCATACCTACCGGGATGCCAAAACACTACATCCGACACGCTCAGCAGGCACTTCTCAGAGGAACACGAGTGGGAAATCTATGACAGTGTTCTCAGCACGATATCCCGAAAATGGGGTCACCCAGTAATCGACCTGTTAGCCTCAGTGACAAATCACAAATGTCCACTCTTTTACTCGAGAGCAGGCCTGGCGCTGGGATCATTAGGGGATGCCCTCCTCATCCCGTGGAACGCGTCACTCATGTACGCCTTCCTGCTGATCCCACTGGTCATCTGCAAGAAATGTCTCGACAGAGCATACATCATTCTCATTGCCCCCACGTGGCCCAGACAGACTTAGTTTCCATACCTGTCACGCCTAGCAGTCGGTGCCCCACAACCGCTGCCCTTATGAACGGACCTCCTGTCCCAGAACAAGGGCCTAACACTCCATCCAAACCCAGCGAAGCTCCATCTGAAAGCGTGGCTTCTGTGTGGTTCCAACCTGGAGAACTGAACTGCTCGGAGAAAGTAAAACCGATATTACTAAATAGCCATCGCCTCACCACTAGGAATACTTACCGCCGCAAGTGGAGAAGATTCTCCCTTTGGTGTCAGCAAAAACAGCTGGACGCGACAAAGGCGCCTCTATCTATGATCCTAGACTACCTACTCGAACTGAAAGAAATGGGGTTAGCCGTAAGTTCTATCAAAGTACACCTGGTTGCCCTCCACAAGCAGATAGAATGGGCTTCAATATTTGCTTATGTGACTACATGGCTCTTTCTTACAGGTATACAGAACATGTACCCAGAAGTATGTCAACCTACGCCACCATGGGATCTCAATCATGTGCTCAAATGTCTCACAAGACCACCCTTTGAACCTCTAGCAACCTGCTCTCTCCTACATATGTCAGTGAAGGTCATGTTCCTGGTGGCAATCACATCTGCAAGACGCGGCAGCGAAATAGGGGCGTTAATGGCTGAACCACCATACACGGTATTTACCAAAGACAACATCATGTTACATCCTCACCGAAAATTCTTGCCCAAAGTGGCTACACGTTTTCATATTAACCAAACCATACACTCACCTGCCTTCTAGCTCAAGCCACATAAGGATTCTTGAGAAGCAACGTTAGACATGCTAGATGTCAGACAGGCTGTAGCCTTTTACTTGGACATGCTAAACCCTTTCGCAAGTCACCAAGACTATTCGTCTGTACAACAGAGCGCTCCAAAGGCTCTACAATATTGACCCAGAGACTCTCCAGATGGGTCTCCTCCTGTATCCAAACTTGCTACCACCTACATAACAAAGAACCCCCATGGGCATCAGATCCCACTCAACACGAGCCATGGCGACATTGATTGCATTCTTGAACGATGTCCCCTTAATAGACATTTGTAGAGCTGCAACCTGGACATCAGAGTACACTTTCGCAAAGCATTATGCTATCACCCAAGGCCTTATCTCCAATTCTATCGTTGGCCTCACAGTGCTCTCATCAAACACTTTTATATAACTCTGAAGCGCTGCCACCCCTGGTGGGGCACTGCTCTACAAGCACCTAGAGTGGACTACCCACAGTGACACCACTTCAAGAAGAAAAAGTTACTCACCTTGTGCAGTAACGATGGTTCTCCGAGATGTGTTTCCCTGTTTGTGCTCCACTACCCACCCTCCTCTCCTCTACTTCAGATTTAACACAGCTGAGCTATGCGGTAGAGAAGGAATGGAAGGGATGGTCGGGGGTGTGCGTTACAAGAGGCGCCAACGGCTGTACAAGTTTGCTCCTGCACACACCCTTCCCCGACCGAGTACTGCTGTGAAAAATCTCCGGCACAGGGAAGAACTGACCTCTAGAGTGGAGCACCCACAGGGGGACACACCTTGAAGAACCATTATTACTGCACAAGGTGAGTAACTTCTTCTTGTGCTATATTTGGAAAGGGTAAACAGGATGACCTGGGTATGTGAGGCATGTCAGTCTGACATCAATCCTAAGCAAAATAATGGAGTGACTGATACAGGACTCAACTAATAGAGAATTAAAGGAGGATAATAAAATTAATGCCAATCAGTATGGGTTTATAGGAAAATAGAGCCTGGCAAACTAACTTTATATATATATTTTTGATGAGATTACAAGTTTGGTTGATAAAGGTAATAGTGTTGATGTAATATACTTAGACTTGTAGAAGGCATTTGACTTGGTACCACATACAGTTCTGATTCAAAAAACTAGAATGATATAAAATTAAGGTGGCACACATTAAATGGATTAATAACTGGCTAATGGATCTCAAAATATATTTGTAAATGGGGAATCATCATTGAATGAGTGTGTGTGTTTCTAGTGGAGTTCTGCAGTGGTTGGTTCTTGGCCCTGTGGTATTTAACATTTTTTGTCAATGACCTGGAAGGAAACATAAAATCATCACTGATAAAGTTTGCAGATGACACAAAAAGTGGGGTAGTGGTAATTAATGAAGAGGACTAGTCACTAATACAGAGCACTCTGAATTGCTTGGTAAGTTGGGTGCAAGCAAACAATATGTGTTTTAATACGGGTAAATGTAGGAACAAAGAGTGCAGGCCATACTTACAGGTTGGGGGACCCTATCCTGGTAAGTAGTGACTCTGAAAAAGATTTGGGAGTCATGATAGATAATTAGCTGAACATGTGCTCCTAGAGCAATACGTGGTAAAAGGGCTAATGCAATCCTTGCATACATAAACAGGGGAATCTCAAGTAAGAATAGAGAGTTTATTTTACCTCTGTATTTGGCACTGATGCAACTGCTGATGGAATACTGACAATTCTGGTGTCCACAATTCAAGAAGAATGTAGCTAAATTGGAGAGTGTTCAGAGGAGAGCCATGAAAATGTGTAAAGGATACAGTCAAAGAGCTCAATCTGTTCAGCTAACAAAGAGAAAGCTAAGGGGTAACTCTATTACAGTCTATAACTACCTACATGGGGAGCAATATTTGATAATGTGCTCTTCAGTCTGGAAAAGAAAAGTATTACATGATCCAATGGCTGGAAGTTGGAGCTTGACAAATTCAGATTGGATAAAGGCATACATTTTTAACAGTGAGGGTAATTAACCACTGGAACAATTTACAACGGGTCATGGTGAATTCTCCATCACTGCCAATTTTTAAATCAAGATTGCTCTAGGAATTATTTTCCGGAAGTTTTATGACCTGTGTTATACAGAAGTCTGCTCTAGATGATCATAATGATCCTTTCTGGCCTTCAAATCTGTAATTCTAGGTTCTACCATAATACAAATAATAAATAGTTTAAGCAGTGGAATTAAGAATGCCTGAAATATTATTCTTAACTAATGATATATTATCCTATCCTAAAAACCTGAGAGAAAAATTGTCATAATGAGAGGAAAAATCTATTTGCAGGAAAAATATAAAGCAATCAAGGAGATATGGGATATTTGAGAAACAATATAATGAGTAGACAATGTGTATTTTGTGCTAATCATTTTTTTAATTCTGGCATTAGCTAAAAATCATTTGTCATCTGTAAGACATTAAGTTTGTGGCCTGATCTTCTTATTAAAATGCACTGTCTCTTTGTGATTTTTGGGGTCATATAGTTTCTCGCTGTTTTAAATTACTGTGATTTATTATGGCTGTTAAATCATCCTCAGATGGACTGTGGTACAAGGGGACAATAATGTGACATTGTGCAATTATAAAATTACTTTATAATATGAAACCTCATACCATGGTGCTTAGCAATCCTTTAATACCCATCAGAGTGGTAACAAAACATAGATAAAAATTACCATTTTCCAGATTTTGAAGATATGCTGTTCTTTGGAACAGGGCCTGTCTTTATATGTTCAGCTAACACAATGGGGGCTTGATCCTATTTGAGGTCTCTGGACACTACTTTAATATAAATAATATAATTGGCTTTCCTTTCCCCAATAAGTGGGTGTTGTTTGAGAAAGGCTGGGGTAACGGAAAATGAATAAAGTGTTCTTTTGGAATTTAGAGCTACCCATCACCACTGTAGGAGAAGCAGGCACTGAGAGAGGTTACATTAAAGTTTATGTTGGATTTTAGACAATGTGGTTTCACCTAATTTATTTGTAAACCCCTGATGGTACAATATGAAATAATGTTGTACTTAAATAGTATCTGAGCTTCTATTTATATATATAAAAAAGCATCAACTTTTTAAAGGAAACTGCTCTTCAAAAAATAACAATTTGAATTTGTTGCTGTATGGTACCTTGGCTCATTTTCAGTAATGTTTTGGTGAGTAGTGACCACTTTATCAGTAGCTGGTGAAAGACAGATCTGAAGGTAGTGTGAACTATACAGGTACTTTAATAGAAATAAGTATGATATTAGATACTTAGATACTAGATATTAGGTTAGATACTAGATATTAGGTTAGTTACTTTAAAAAAGATATTAGTTATTATTATTAATATTAGTTAGATATTAGATACTTAGATACTAGATATTAGGTTAGATACTTTTAAAAAAAAAAGAAAAGGAGTACTTGTGGCACCTTAGAGACTAACAAATTTATCTGAGCATAAGTTTTCGTGAGCTACAGCTCACTGCATCCGATGAAGTGAGCTGTAGCTCACGAAAGCTTATGCTCAAATAAATTTGTTAGTTTCTAAGGTGCCACAAGTACTCCTTTTCTTTTTGCGGATACAGACTAACATGGTTGCTACTCTGAAACCTGGTTAGATACTGCACACCTATTTTAGCTGATAGATCTAGTAAACAGGTTATCAAGTATCAGACGGGTAACCATGTTAGTCTGGATCTGTAAAAGCGGCAGAGTCCTATGGCACCTTATAGACTAACAGACGAATTGGAGTATAAGCTTTTGTGGGTGACTACCCAGCATCCGACGAAGTGGGTATTCACCCACGAAAGCTTATACTCCAATACGTCTGTTAGTCTACAAGGTGCCACAGGACTCTTTGCCGCTTAAATAGGTTATGTCATCCTTCAGTAGTACAGAGTCTGCATTTCAGTCATTTGGAACTGCTGGGAGGCATTTGTAGGCTCAACAGTCCCTGTTACTCAGATGGTTCCATGCCAATGTGTATGTTTCCCAAGGAAAACATGGATCTATACCCACTGCAGGGGAATAATATTTATACAGTATGCGTTAAGGTGTTTTTGTTTAGGCTTGGAGAAAAGAGATGGTTACAGCAAACAGAATTCATTCCAGTTCTAAGAAAACTAGTTTGATATCTTCTTTGAGATCTTGATATTCTTCAGTTCCCAGAACAAGTTAATTTTGTGTTCATGTACTTTTCCAGTCATGGATTCAGACTTTCATATTGTAGTCTGTACCTGTATGTTTTGGTTATGGTATGTGACAACTGTATTCTAGCAGTAAGTTTGTTAGCACTTAAAGTGGAACATTCTGGTATACGTCTGGAGTTGTGCCCGAGAATCTGGTAACAAAAGTTACTGACTAAATATGTTACATTTCAGACACTAATCCAGATAACTCACTCAATAGAATAAAGCTAATCCATTCCTTGTTAGAAATGCTGCCCGCAGTCTCTGAAGGATGTAACAAATACCCCATGCCTAAGCTCTGCAGGGTTCCTCACTGCCTGAAAGTGAAGAACAACGGGAGTTCGACTGGGAGGTTCTGAGGCAGGAGGAGCAAGGATTTATTTTCCCTTCCAGAAGGCAGAGGGAGTAACTTGAGGTGAATCATACTAAATGAGAACTTCTCGGTTTTCTAAATTCTGGATCTGCGGCAAATGTAATAGAAAGACAGGATCGGGTTTCGAGTGTGGCAGTCAGAGCAGACGTGGAGTGCTGGCGTATAACAGCAAATCTTTTAACTGAAGAAATTCCATTGGCTCTGAAAATAAACTGGGGAACAAACCTGTTCTGAGAGGATAGACCAAATTACCCGAGAGGAGTTTCCATTCTGTAATTTTGTTAGCAATCTTTTTCATTTTGACAGTCTTTATATTTGGTTATTTTTTATTTTATTTTTATTTTTAATTACAAGACCAGTGGTTACTCAGGGGTATTTTTGTTAATCAGTTTGGGCACCACATGGAAGACTTTGAATTTAAAGTGATATATCAGGTCAGTATTCTATGTGTGTACTTTGTATTTTTGCATTTGTTATTTTTTCAGTTCTATAGACTAAATCAAGGAGACGCTCAGGATAATTCAGGAAAAGTGCCCTTTGCAGGGTTAGATTCCATAGTTTAAAAGGTACACAAAAATGTTGCTGTTTGACTGGGAAAGTTTTAGGCCTCTGAAGAAAGCAAACATTGAGGTATATCCTAGAAGGCAGGATGCCCAGGACAGAATAGGTACAAATGAGAATTTGCAGCTCACACGTATTCTTTGGTAACAATCTGGAAGAGTCAAGACCGTGATTCAGCAAAACATATACACACATGCTTGAAGGTTAAGCATCTTTTTGACCAGGAGTGGATTTAAGCACTTGTTTAGGTGCTTTGCTAAAAATGATGTCCAGGTGCTCATGCCTACAATGACTACAGTAAGTACACCCCTCTGAAATAGGTCATCTCACTATGATCTGTATAGCAATTTACTGCAGACTTTTCCTAGGCCAGCAATACAATTTATTCAGGTTTGGTGAAGAGTATATGAGAAGGGAAGAGAAAATTCACTCTCTGTTCTGGGAGTAGGGTAGAAGTTTGCTATGCAGCCCCAGCCCCTCTCCTGTGGCTCCCAGTCCAATCTATATACTGTATTCAAGTTCTGCATTTCTTCCTTCATCACCTCTTTGTAAGCCTATATGCTATTGACACAAAGACCCTCTTTGCAATATTCAGGCAGTGCAGAGGATTCTCCTGAACCGCGACTCTGGTAGCAAGTCTCATTTTAAGCAGTGTGGAGGGCCTTATGTAGGCCTTCTTCACCGGGATGAATTTCACCCACTAAAATACTATAAATAGGCTTAATTTACCCCCCCCAAAATCATACATCCAGATGTAACTAATTGTTATAGTGCTTATTACCACAGAGGCATTATGAAATCTCATTACCTATTTTTTAATACTTATTGGCTAATAAGACAGGACAGTGGTGGATTAATAGGAGTTTGATACTGCACTGTTCCATAAGTGTTCAACTGACAGCAGCAACAAAAAATGTAAGTGAGGGGTTTAGTAACTAATGAAAAAAATTGTGGGCTTTGTTTACATTTCCTTTGATCACTTTTTAAAACAAACATGCTTTCAACACTGGCCATCCAACTGGTCTATCTTACTTAATAGAATGTTTTCTTATTGGGTAGGATCCAAAGTCCTGTAATAGTCTAAACAATACTGTGGTCCATTGTTTATTTATCTGTTTATTTATTACTGTTTACAAAAATATTCACCACCAGTTTTAATCTGGCCTAGGTTAATTTTGTGCCGAATTAATAAGCATCTCATGGCTGTTATTTAGCCTGTGTGAAAAGAGATCATGGTGGTCTGTGTGAGGCAGTTGTGACTTGCAGGTGTACTGCAACAGACTGAACTTTGTCTTGGCCCACATGACAAGGTCAGAGTTACAAAAGGTTGTACCTTGTCGCAAACTAGGGATCAGTATCCACTGACTCCAGTTGCTTCTATTATTGTCTGAGTTCAGCTCCCAGTGAACAAGAGTCCATATCATGAAATTGCCACCAAATTTTTGGCACTAATTGACAGCCACCTTAGCAGTCTTTACAGAAAGGACAATGATTGGGGATGGACACGGGCACTGAATACTCTCAGCCCTAGAGGTCTTCCCTTCAGGGCAACTTTCCACATTGTGGAAAGTCTGCTGTACCACTGTCCATACTGTTGTATGTATCTTATGGAGGAACTCATTCTCCATTGGTCACTCTCTACGCTTTTTCATGAGCACTAGATTCACTGAGATATTTGTTTAAAGTTTTCATTTTAACTAGAGAATATTATTTTCAAATGAAAAACATAATGAACAAGAATTTATTGAAATCTTTTCCTTCTTGTTTTCTAAGCCCTTTTTTTATTGGGGTGGAGGATTAGGGAATTTGTAGAATTTTAGATAGGAGGGCTTTTTATATTCTTGCAGTGTTTCAAACTCTCACAATATTTTTTTAAAGGTTCTCTTGAATTTCTCATTTCTGCCTACCAACTTTTGAAGTTTTGCCCTTATCTAGTATGCTCACCACCTCCTACTACTCACTGTCAATGGAACTAAACCACAGACTGCTCTCAGAGAGATCACCACAATGTCTTCTTAACCTTTATAGATAAAAGTGAGGCTTTCACCAACAAAATGGACGATCTCTCCTATTGTTTCCAATGGGGCTGCAGCCAGACTGCTGTATGAGGGCCAAATGGAGGTAGGAGAATGTGGGGGTGCAGTGAATGACACTGGTGGTGGTCGGGAAAGAGAACACGAAAAAGGAGTGAGCTAGGTAACTAAAGAACTGAAGGAATGCTGGAAGGCCCAGGGACAGACTGAGGGGGAAGCAGCAGAGGGGGAGAATGAGATAGGTAGCAGACTGATGAGAATATGAGGGGGAAGTAAATTAGGAGGGTAGATGGGAGACAGACGGCTAGAGGAGCAGGTAGGGAGTACATGAGTAAGACATCTACCTATCCTGTCTAGAGACGGGTAGGACAGCAACTCCCTGCAACTCAAGGGTTAGGAGAGGGTGAGATAAGTGTCATCTGAGCAGTGAATAAAGAGGGGGTGTGTATGGGGGGGTGTTGAATTCTGACCCTGAGATGATCACAGATGGCTTCCGCAAAAGGTGAAGAAAAATCAGAAAGCAGGTAAAAAATGTGATTAAAAATCATGATTTTAAGCCAATTTAATTTTTGAAGTATTTTATTTTGGTTTTAGTTCATGATTTTTGAATGCTTGGAGTTAGTCATACTGCTCTGGCCCTAGGCCAGATATTTCTGGGTGAAATATTGCATTCCAAGTATATAGAGTGTTGTGCAGTTTTAATTAAAACAGATTTATAAATAAGATTGTAAGTAAGAATAATTTCTAATTTCTGTGTTTAATAAGAAATAAAGGGGGAAAAGACAGAAAATAGAGGATTAAATTCATTAGACAACTTTTAAGGAAATAACTTTTCTTGTCCAAAAAGCTAAAGGATACTAATAGATGTAAAATTTTCAAACATTTCTGCACTTTTGATAACAAGCTATTTTCAAACTTTCATACTAATTTGAAAACTGGATATACTTTAGATTTCTCATTGTATGAAATAAATCCTAAATAAGCTTTGTTGTGAGAATATATGTTATATCTTCTTGTAAAAATAAGATACTAGATGTGATGGGTAGTGGAGTTTCACAAACAATACATTGCACACAGCACAGATGCATTTGTGTACACATACCCCCCACATGTTATTTTACTACTCTTCTAATGAAATATTGGTGATGACAAATTCAGATAGTAAAAATCTGAACCCCAGCTGGGTGATATATTTTAAAGTACTGATTACTATTCCATCACTGCTACTTTGACATAAAGGGGTCATTATTTTACCCTCTTATAACTATAGAAGCACTTTACTGCTTTTTGGAGCATCTACAGACTGAAAAAAAGATTGTCTTAATTTCCTCCCACTTCACAGATGAGATGTTAGCAAACTTTTTCCCCATTGTATGTTTAGATATGTCTGATTATAGTTCTAATCTTTTTTAGGGGGAGGAGATGGCCCAAGATACTGCTGTCCCTAAATTGAGCTTTCAGTATTGGCTGGATAAGGCTGTTGAGTGGGGTCAAACCACCACTTTGGAATCCCAGCAAGATGTCTGCCTTCACTTGCCTAAATTACAGGAGTTTCTACAGCAGATTTATGAATCCTTGAAACATATGGTAAGTAATTTAACAGGAAGAATGAACTGTTTTGAAGACTGCCTCAAACAATCTGAACCCCACGTTCCGACAAAACCAGAAAGTGAATGGTAGCAGAGAGGCTTGTGGTATTGACCTAATGTATTGCTGGATCAGAGAGGCAAATTGGGGAAACAGCCACAGGTAATGCAAACAGGAATGTGTTTCCTGTGTCCCTGATTTATTGTGAAAGGAGCTTTTTCTTCTTGATTGGTTATGTTGTCACATGAGATTTCCTAGCCAATTGAGTAGACTCTTTTAAAAACTCTTTAAAATAAACACAAATTTGATTCTTGTTGTCAGGTCATAAATTGGATTATTTAAAGGCCTTTACATGCAAAATTGTAACTGATCCCTTAAATCCTAAAGAGTCTGTTGACATGCTAAACCTAGTGCTGTGGCATATATAGTGATTTCCAGTACTACGGTCAGATCACTGGCAAATGTTACTAACTATTCTGGTTAGTGATTTGAGTATTGTATTTAATCTTTTTTTTTTCTTTTTGGTCAGGTAAACTTTAGGTGTTTTTTTTTTTTTTTGTAACTTTTGTGTGCATTGATTCATCATAGCAGTTTTCAATAATACAGTATCAAGTTGTGAGGTTAAAATGCTCTTCACCTCATGTAAAGATTAACAAAAAAGAAAAGTATTAATTTTTTTCTGAAGTTAAAGTGCAGTTTTCAAAATGATTTTTAAGTGTTGAGAATTTTTTGTGTCTGTATGTATATTTTAAGAATAGATATATTTTTATATGAGAATAAAAATAAAATCTGTTTTTTTTTTTAATGTTGCTACTTCGGTGAGTACTTTCTGAGGTTTGGCCTCAAATGGACCTTCTGTATATGGCCCCAGAAAGTCTAGGACCAGCCCCAATCTGAGACAAATCTGAGGAATTTATTGCAGCAGCAGGAGATGGGTTATTGTTTCTGCTACTTGCACATTATCTCAGCACACTACCATTTTTAAAGCCTTCATTTATTAGACAGTAAAGCTACAAATACTGAAAAATAAGGCTGATTGCATACGGGTCTATATAAACCCCACTATCTACTACTTTTTATAGTGAAGCTGCTTTCTATTTGGTTAAATGTTCCTTGTTTTTTTGGTAAGTTCAGTGTCTGTCAAATTTTATGTTGTGACTGCCTCGTTATGATGTAATTTGCCATGCAGTAAGCAGAGGTAGTAATATGTAAATACTTATCTTTATGCCATAACTTCTATTAGTTTCTTCACAAACTCCATGGCATAATGTAAGAAAACTGTAGGGATCAACAGACTACTTTAATTGTATTTTGCTACGAGGAAATTTGTGTTGTTTACACATATTATAGCCTTTCATGACTACTCCACATAAGGAAAATGAAGTTAATTTTCCAACATAATTAAACATTACCCTAAGGGAAATATAGTTGAGGTTTAGCTGACCTGGATGAAGTATGATGTGGCCTGAAAGCTTTGCTTTTATTAAATATCTGAAGGACTTCTGCTCCCCAGTGTGTACCTTTAGCAAAACAAATAATAATGTAATTTACAGTTTTCTAGGTAATTAATGATGATCAAGTATTTCTGGTGTTCAGTACATTGTTTTTGTTTACAGAATTCCACTACTGCAATTCAGAGGTTCCCTTTAATTGGTCAGTTACTAGGAAGACTTTGTTGGAATCCCTTTGTTGTAGGATATGGTAAGAACTTGAAACTAGCGTTCTGCAAGAGTTTCTAGCATTTCCCTTTCAAATTGTATCTTTTAAATTTCTGGGCACATTCTTTGGTAGTTCATAAAAACATGATGATGCAGATAATTTGTTTTGAATTATGTTATTGATCAGAAACTATAGTAATTGTTCCATAATCTCACCTCTGTTCTAAAATCCATCCACTCCCTCTTCCCTTGAATAAGTAAGAGGTTCTTCGAGACTTCTGCAAGGTAAGGGGTCTCAGTGATCACCTGCCTCTTTTTTTCTCAGAACCTTTCCCAAAGTGCTTGAATTAATCCTTCCTGTCTGTAAAATTTTATCAGGAGGCTCTCACCTCTCCTCGCAGCAGTTATTTAAAAATCCTTTGTAGGGTTTCTGGAAGCCTAACTCTCAGACTTCTTCCACTATTCCCAGAGACTTGTTTGGGGAAATTGCAAAATCTCTTCTTAGTAAAAGAATCTCTATGTTGTTGGCACTGTCCTTCCCCTCTTCAGAAGGATGAATTGAAAGCTGACAGGTGTGGAGGAGCACATAGTTTGAACAGAGACATCCGTTAGGGGATGATCTATTAATGGAGTTTCTCTATATCCTAGTAAGGAGAAGAGGATGGAAGATGATAAAATACGGGTAGTGGTCTCCGGGCGGCTGGAGCAGACGCTGCTCAGTGGTCCCCGGCAGCTTGTGCCACTGGGCCCCCCTCCAGCAGCGCCCTCCGCCCGCCTTCTCTCCCCTCCGCCCCATGATTTAGTCAGGGGTATTTATAGTATAAGTCATAGATGGGTCATGGGCCGTGAATTTTTGTTTATTGCCCATGACCTGTCTGTGACTTTTACTAAAAATACCCATGACTAAATCATAGCCTTAATAATGGGGGATTTCAACTATCCCCATATTGACTGGGTACATGTCACCTCAGGACAGGATGCAGAGATAAAGTTTCTTGACACCTTAAATGACTGGTTGTTGGAGCAGCTAGTCCCGAAACCCACAAGAGGAGAGGTAATTCTTGATTTAGTCCTAAATGGGGCACAAGATCTGGTCCAAGAGGTGAATGTAGCTGAACCACTTGGTAATAGTGACCATAACATAATAAAATTTAACATTCCTGTAGGGGGGAAAACACCAAAGCAGCCCACCATGGTAGCATTTAATTTCAGAGAAGGGAACTACAGAAACATGAAGAAGTCAGTTAAACAGAAATTAAAAGGTACAGTTGCCAAAAGAGAAATCCCTTCAAGCTGCATGGAAACTTTTTAAAGACACCGTAACAAGTTGCTCAATTTAAATGGATACACCAAATTAAAAAACATAGTAAGAGGACCAAAAAAGTGCCACCATGGCAAAACAACAAAGTAAAAGAAGCAGTTAGAGGCAAAAAGCCTCTTTTAAAAAGTGGAAGTTAAATCCTATTGAGAAAAATAGAGAGGAGCATAAACTCTGGCAAGAGAAATGTACAAATATAATTCGGAAGGCCAACAAAGAATTTGAGGAACAGTTATCCAAAGACTCAAAAAGTAATAGCAAACAATTTTTAAGTACATTAGAAGCAGGAAGCCTGCTAAACAACTAGTGGGGCCACTGGACAATTGAGATGCTAAGAGAGCACAAAAGAATAGGGCCATTGCATAGAAACTAAATGAATTCTTTGCATCGGTCTCCACGGCTGAGGATGTGAGGGAGATTCCCAAACCTGAGCCTTTCTTTTTAGGTGACAAATCTCAGGAACTGTCCCAGATTGAGGTGTCATTAGAGGAGGCTTTGGAACAAATTGATAAATTAAACAGTAATAAGTTACCAGTACCAAGTGGTATTCACCCAAGAGTTCTGAAGGAACTCAAATATGAAATTGCAGAACTACTAACTGGTATGTAACCTATCATTTAAATCCACTTTTGTACCAGATGACTGGAGAATAGCTAATATGATACCAATTTTTTAAAAAGGCTCCGGAGGCGATCCCAGCAATTACAGGCTGGTAAGCCTAACTTTGGTACCAGGCAAATTGGTTGAAACTATAATAAAGAACAGAATTATCAGACACATAAATGAACACGATATGTTGGGGAAGAGTCAACATGGTTTTTGTAAAAGGAAATCATGCCTCCCCAATCTACTAGAATTCTCTGAGAGGGTCAACAAGCATGTGGACAGGGGGGATCCAGTGGATATAGTGTATTTAGATTTTCAGAAAGCCTTTGATAAGGTCCCTCACCGAAAGCTGTTAAGCAAAGTAAGCTATCACGGGATAAGAGGGAAGGTTTTGTCATGGATCGGTAACTGGATCAAAGATGGGAACCAAAGGGTAGGAATAAATGGTCTGTTTTAAGAATGGAGAGAGGTTAATAGTGGTATCCCCCAGGGGTCTGTACTGGAACCAGTACTGTTCAACATATTCATAAATGATCTGAAAAAGGGGTAAACAGTGGCGAAATTTGCAGATAATACAAAACTACTAAACGTAGCTAAGTCCAAAGCAGACTGTGAAGAGTTACAAAGGGATCTCACAAAACTGGGTGACTGGGCAACAAAATAGCAGATGAAATTTAGTGTTGATAAATGCAAAGTAATGCACATGGGAAAACATAATCCCAACTATACATATACAATTATAGAGTCTCTATTAGCTGTTACCACTCATGTGATGAATGAAGGGGAGGGTAACTCCCTTTTATGGACACCGAGCCAGCCAGTTAGCTATGAAATTCCTCTTAGTAGCTGGTTTCTACTTGCTTTACCTGTAAAGGGTTAAAAAGTCCATAGGTAAAAAGAAGGGAGTGGTCACCTGACCAAAAGAGCCAATGGGAAGGCTAGAACTTTTTAAAATTGGGGAAAAAACGTCCCCTTTGTCTGTCTGTCTGTTCCCCCAGAGAGCAAAGACAGGGCTGGAACTATGCTGTAAAAGCTTGGGCCAGGTATGAAAAATCATCAGATCATATCTAGAAATTAATCATTTGAAACCCCAGATATGTAAGTGGATCAGGAAATGTCTAGGAAGACGCAATTAGGTTTATCTCTTTTATTTCTCTATGGCTTGTGAACTCCTCTGTGCTAACCCCAGGTGCTTTTGTTTTGCTTGTAACCTTTAAGCTGAACCTCAAGAAAGCGATTCTTGCTTCTTAATTTTTGTATTTGCTCTCTTTAAATCTAGCAATAGCCTGAGTATTAGATTTATTTTTCTTTTTTTTAAAATAAAATTTACATTTTTTAAGAACAGGATTGGCGTTTGTGTCTTAAGAGGTTTGTGCACATGTTGTTTAATTAGCTGGTGGCAACAGCTGATTTCCTTTGTTTTCTTTCTCAGCTCTTCCCCAGAGGGCTCGAGGGAACCCCATAGGAAGGAATTCCCAAGTGCGCCTTCCTGGGTTCTCAGAGGGGTTTTTGCACTTGGGTGGCGGCAGCATCTACCCATTCAAGGTCAGAGAAAAGCTGTAACCTTGGAAGTTTTATACCAGCCTGAAGTGGCCAGTATTAATTTTTAGAATCCTTGCGGGCCCCCACCTTCTGCACTTGAAGTACTAGAGTGGGGAATCAGCCTTGACGATTATGTCAAGACCACCGTACACATCCTTTCAGAGGAACAGGTTGGTGAATGAGACCTTTTCCTAAGTTCATCCCCAAAGTGGATAAGAACTCCACCTGAATCATCTGTCACCTTACCACTCTTGTTCCTGAAGCATCATTCTTCTCTGAGAGAAAAGACGCCTTGTATTTGGATGTTTCCAGGACCTTGCTTTACTACCTCAACAGGACTAAACCATTCAAGCTCTCTTCCCCTGCCTCTCTGTAGTCATATCAGCTTGTAAGAAGGTCAAGCCATCTTGTTTGAGAGACTTTCACAGAGTGGGTCACACAGTGTCATTGAGAGTGGGTCACACAGTGTATTTGCATTGGCTGTCAGCTGTCTGGTGAGTCTGTCCCACTGAGAGGGTACAGACAGCATCTTCTGCCTCCTTCAGAATGTGCTGAAGATCTGCAAGAAAGTCATGAGAAGCAATCCACTCACTTTTGTTAAGCATTATGCCTTTGATATGGTAGCCAGGTTGGATGCCAGATTCAGAAGAACAGTGCCACAATCACTGTTTGACTGACACTGCTGAAAATCCTCATTCTTGCTGATCACAGAGGACGTTACTTGCCAATCATCTAGAGCAGGATCCACGCTGACATATTCTCAAAGAAAGAATAGTTACCTACCCTATAGTAACTGTGGTTCTTTGAGATGATGTAGTCAGAGTGAATTCCACAACCTGTTCTCTGTTCCTCCTTTGAGTCTTCAGCAACACAGGTTTTGAATTGCAAGGGAACTGAGGGAGGGTTGCAGCCATCCCCCGCTTCATGTCCTGAGATGGGAGCACAAGGTGGCACAGAGCACATATCTGGCCCCAATGGACACTACTAGTCAAAAAAGGCCAGTCTCATATGCATGAGACGCCACATCCATCAACTGATCCATGCTGACTATAATATCTTGAAGAACCACAGTTACTGTAGGGTAAGTAACTGTTCTTTATAGTCTGTGAGTCCCCGATTAAACAGTTATAATACAATGTAATCTTTTGCGCCCATCACTTCTGCTTTTTCTTCTCCCTCTCCCTAAATAAAGTTTTGATTGTGTGAATTATGTAATTCCATATTTTTTATTAAGAACTTCTGTATGGCATACTGTTAATGTGTGTGCATAAGCAGGGATAAGACAGAGACAGGGTTGAAAACAGTTGAACTAAATTCTTTTTTTGTAGGATGTATGGATTTGTGTTCTTTTGTGTGTATAAAGCATCTTTACTGCTTATTACTTAAATATTTTTGGTTTTGCATTAGCAATGTAGCAATTTTGAGATAATTTTAATCACATGTATTATAACAATGGTGTTTTTAATAATATTTAAATTTTTTGATTCCCAAAAGTATAGGACTGTAATAGGGTTAGTTGCAAAAAGAAATAATTATTTGTTTAATTTCTCTCCTAAATAATTTCATAGTGGGAATTTTTTAAATTGAAATAGTGCTTTTGAAGATGATAAAATTGTTAAAATGCAAAGTGTGCAAACAGCTGAAAGCTAATTGTCTCTATTGAGTGAACACTGAAAGCACAAACCAGAACCAGGACATTTAGAACTTCTAGTGAATGGTACACAAGATGCCTCTTTTACATTGATCTTAAACAAACTAGGAAATTATGTAGGCTCATAAAAATGTAGATTAAAAAGATCCCAATGCGTATAACAACAAAACTGTAGTTAGTTAAATGTGTGTGTTTGATAACCATTTCTGTGCAGAGATGTTAGTCAGTGGGAGGCCAGTGATGGCCTACAGGCTTGTTGGACATTTATTGAAGAATACTGGTTTAAATCACTAGTAACATCTTTGATCACCTGGTGAAAATACAGAAGTTCCTTAATGGAGCTTGTATTTCTTGTCTGCAGGCTTTGCCAACAAAGTACTTCTAAATTATATTGTTTATTACATCCTGGATGACAAGTATACTGAGAACAGCAAAAGTCATTATAGAGAATCATTTTAATGTTATAATTTCTTCTCCCACCACTCCTAAAACCCTTTGAGTAATACTGTTTTATATTATTATTAAGAATAATAGCACTTAGTAAGCTAATGTTGTATCAGAACTTCTCTACTGTTAAACCCAGTTTTTGTAGGTTTACACTATAACAGTAAAATTTTACTCTGGGCTGGAATTTGAGATATAAGCTTAGCCTCTGCTAAAGAGCAATATTTAAAACATTTTTTTAAATAAATAATCATACTCCTCAGAACTAAATTTTGAGAAAGAGTCTGAGTAAACTGGCTATGCAGGCACACAGGCTTGCTCAAAAGACATTAGAATCAGAATCCTCACCTCCAGCTTTCTAATCGTCTGTGTTTACGTGGGCAGGGTATAGTGTATGGTGGAGTACCAGACATGCCCTGTTGTTGCTCACATACATGAGTTATGTACTGGTTAGAACTGTGTAGTGCATGGATCTACTGGCTACATCCATTCATTTCCTTTGATCCATTCACCAATCTACCCTTCTGCATTCCTGAAGAGAAAGCCACAATCGAGCTTGGTTGTGCAGTGTTTAGATGTTTGCGGAGTCTTCCTATGCGCCATATGGCCTGGCTCCACTGTGCAGCAGAACTGTTACATTGCCACAGTATGTGGTGTCTAATACATCCATCTACGGGGCCCCAAGATTTTCACCCATGTTATGAATGACTTTACAAATCCATAATTGAAATTTGCAGGGATAAAGTTAATTTACTGGTGTGTATATATAGGTAAGCTTATGATAAAATAGTAATAAATCTTGACTAACAATGGCTTGTTGTTATGGCTAATGATATTAAAGAAAAATACAAATATATTTAAACACTTACTGCACATTAGCTGTAATACTATTTTAAGAGTCACTATGCAATACATGATTTTAAAGATCTGAATACTGTATAGGCTTGAATATTTTTAATATCTGTGTAGTTCATTGTGTTCTATGCTTTTACATGTTTTTTTAAATTACTATTGAAGGAAACGAACACACAAGAACTACATGTGAATAATATTAAGGTTGTGATGTGAATCTGATAGAATAGATGCCTTTAAAGTTAAGATTGACATTTGGGCCTTCTGTTTGATATTTTAACAAGGATAGAAGATTGCTGTGTATACATTTTGTCTATATTTTTACTTTATTTTTTTAATGTATCCTTATTTGCTTTTGTTTCTTCAGATGAGAGCCAGAAAACTCTAATGTGGTGCTTATGTTGTCTGTACAGCAATGAACCACAGAACCCTGTGGAATTGAAGGCTAACAGCTGGATACTGGTAAGCGAATGAATCCTCCCCTTGACTGCTTTGAATTAAATTGATTATTTAAAGGTGCTACATCTATAGCATAGAGGCTGTGTGTAATTTCAGAAACCGCTCCAAAGACAACCTACATACATGTTGTGTTGAAATATGTTCCACTCAATTATAACATAATCTGTGCTAGCCTATCATTTTGAATGTTAAAAAGATGCGGTGCTCAAATGAGGGTAGTTTTAATGGCCTTTATACAGTGGAGCCTTAAATCTAGCGACTGCAAGTCAGGAACAAAGACCAGAAATCAGAAAGGAAGAAAGTGCTATAAAAGAGAACCTTTCAATTAGGGTAGAATAAAATAATCTGGAGACATGCCATTGTTTTGAAAACAATTTATATTTGCTCTGTAATTTAGATCTTTTTTTGTTTGTTTAATCTCTCTTGCCTATGGAGAAGCTAATTGTATCCAAATTTTCTTTAGAGACAGTTAGTGAAAGAAAATACTTGTGTGCAGATTTATATTTAATGAGCTGTAAGAAATAATGAATCCTTAAACCACTTTAATGCCTCATTCAGGGTTAATGTAGGCACATCTGTTGTTCACATTTTATGCACTTACTCCCTGAGCCAAAAAAGCACAATCTTAAGCATGAGTGCTTAAAATTAGGTGAGTGCTTAAGTGATTTGCTAAATTGGGGACTTAAAGCACATCCAGTTAGATGAGTGTAATTTCATTGGACTGACTTGCACCCAAAACAAGAGATGATAAAAATACTGATGGAATGGCTAAGAGTCTCAAATATGCAGGCCTTCAGGATAATAAGTAATTGAGCTGATATCTGTTAGCCGAAATCTTTGCTAATGTTGCAGAATTTTTGAGGTTTATCAAAGCAGTTCATTTGTTGGCTATATGTTTCAATTCATATGTATCCATCTCTAGATACTATAGTAAAACAGTACTAATCTTAAAAAAATAAGGGCCTGATACTGCAAACATGTATGCAGGCGAATAACTTCCTACATCAGTAAGGTCACTCATATGCATAAATATTTGCTGGAATGGAGCTGAACTCATTAACTCCTTAGTAATTCAGGGTTAACCAAAATCACCCTCCTTGGTTCTCTAACCCCTTCTTATCCCACTCCTTTCTTGGGAGTCTGAAAAAAAACTGATAGGCCTCAGAACTTGTCCTGAAGGTCAATATGCTTGGGATTCACTGTGCTGTAGAGTTACTGTGGTTTTAGTTAAAGATGCGCTGCAAAGGACTTATTTTTTTAAATGTGCTTGTGTTCTGCTTTGCATCTTTGATGTGTAAAGAATGTAAATTTTTTTTTAATATGTGGACTGGGGTGGAAAGCTGGCTTTATTTGTAAAATTTACCTTAAATATATCATATTAAGTCTCATCTTTCCCGATTTTGCTGGAGGAACTCTTGGTGAGTGTGTTGTGTCTTTAACAAAGAGATCCCTTTTCCCAAGTGCTAAATAGATATTCCAGTTAAAGAGCTGTTGACCAAAGAAACAAAAATCTGCCCAAAGTATTTGAAAACAGTCTGACTAAAAATCCTTTCTCTTCTTATTTTACCTTTCACTCTCTTGACTCTTGGGATGTTGTCATTTCACAAGTTAATCAGTCATTACAGAGTCTTCCTGGTTACATGAGACCTGAGTTTCTAATGTAAAAAACAAGCAGTAATTAATTTTTTTCAAGCCTTCTTTGTACACCTTAAAACCCAAAAAGGTCACAAGTCTATTCTGCAGGCCATCTTTAATAAATATTCACTCTTGCCTGAAGTTAATAGACAATCTACGAAATAGACGGAGGAATGAAACAACTTGATTAGCTACCTGAGGACAGGTAGACTGATTCCTCAAATGGAAATCAGATGCAGTTACCTTACTAAGAAATTGTATTAGTACAGAGCAGTTTCTCTTTTAAAACAATGAAAAGAGAAAAAAATAGTGGCTAAATAAAGAAAGAAACTGTATTTTAACTACACAAACTAATATGCATAGAAATGACAATGTATCAATGTTAGTGTGTATTTTTCTGCTGTTTTGGTTACCTGTGCAAAATATATTTTATTTTTTTGTGACAAAAAGAAACAAATCTGTTCTCTGTGTGTAAATGGATTGTGATGGGGGAAAAAAATCAGTGTATTCATTCTGTATCCTCTTTACTCTCACAGTTTCTAAGGGCTAAGTCTTTACCTAGACACCACAACAAAATGATGCAGAAATTCTGTCTTTGTAGAAGTCCTTTTGGTTTGGGCAAGATTCTCCATAATGAGCTAGGGAGGCATGCTGTGGCATGTATTAACTGCTGATCTGACCAGGAGCAAAATTTATGCTGCTTCATAGCACTTGTTGCAGATTGTAACATACATATTAGCCAGCTAAGGGAAGGTTAGAGACAGACTCTTATCTACCATATCCACTTGCATGTGTTGTTTTTAGATGAGTGTACACACCTGACAGCATCCTGCCTATTCTTTGAGTGCTTTCTTGAGGCCTGATTCAAAGCCCATTGAAGTTTGGATCAGGTCCATAGTGCTATTGTAAAATCCTGTGCTGTTACTTCCACCTGCCGTTAACCTACTGCAGCACAGAGGAGAATTTGCTTTATGTGTAGCTTCAAGTCATATTAATTTTATTTTCAACCCTAGCAAGTTGTCAGGAATCACGTAACAACAGCCAAAGGCGACTTTGTAGCTAGATTAGTTGTGATCTATTATTTGGTCTTATTTATTTATTTGCACAGTGACATTTGTGTTCATAGTTTTTTACAGACAATTAAAAATGAACTTTCTTTGGTCTGGGAGGTTTGCCGTCTATGCTCCTGATCCAAGGCCCACTGTAGCTCATGGGACTTTTCCATTGACTTTAACAGGCTTCGGATCAGATCCTAAATTAGACATAACATAGCAAGAGTTGATCACAAAAGGGTAATGAAGTGGGTGTGGGACGATGGAAGGCATGAATTTGACTGGTGGTGAGATATTCTAATTGTTACATATTCATCTTGTAAGTTAGTTAATATATATATAAAAAGATTTAAAATTTAGTGTCTTAGAATTTGGGAATGGTGAGAGGAAGATAAATGGAAATAAATGACTTTGGGGATGAGATTAGTGAGTAAGCTTGCATAGTGCACAGGCTCAGACAAAAATTTGAGATTAAAAGATACTTTACAAGTCTTACTATGGATGCTTGAAAGGATATGGTCCAAGTATTTTCCCCAATAATTAAATTCTCTCTCTCACTGTTTCTTTACCGAGGACCTTGCTTTCATCTTAAAATGTTAGAAAATGTTTTTCCTAAAGGTTTTTGCAAGTTAAGGTAAATTGTTTTATTCCACCAACGTCCTTTGTAGATGGTATCATAATTTCAATCAACGTGATGTAATTAGGACTATATAACTCCCCATTTGGAAACTTGAACCAGAAGTTAGTTTTTGCCATTTTCACACACTATTGCATGTGAAAACCAATTTGTCACTGTAGGTTTGCTTGTGACAGCTGGCATATTTTTTTTTAAATTCTTTTTTATTAAAACTTTTTTTTAAATAAAGAATTCTGAAGCAGTTGGGTTTTTTGGACATGTGAATCCTCATAGTGCACTAGAAGTTGTTTCCTACAGCAGTGGTAATTTGGCCACATTGAGACTATATACTAATAGGATACAGACCTATATGAACATACATACAGTATTTAAAATAGGACTGAAATATATTTGCTATGGGAACTGTAATTTTGAACTTTGTTTCTTGTGTTTTTGAATTCTATAAAATAATATTGCCTGAATGTTGGTTGTTTTTTCTGCTTGTTTTTTTTTTTGCGCTGAGTAGCAAAAAGTGTAAATTGCTTCTTGGAAAACATATAATATCAATAAAATGTCAAAACTAAATAGTATCTATGCTGAAATTTTTAGTGACTCAAATAAGAAGCTTGAAACCACTACCCTTTTAATTTTAGGCACTCACCAGCGCACAGACTGACTTCTTTGGAAGTGTATCAAAGCATGCTGATAAAGATAAGGAAATGAATAATTTTACTTATTGTGACAGGGTCGGGCCAGATGGCTACAGGAGAGTAATTTTTTTTTTGAAGCAAAAAAGGTGTTTTTTATTTGCATAACACACTTACAAAACAAAACAACAGCATATGCAATATGTAACACAGCAACCAATCACAACTGTTTTCTCATTACCTTCAGGGGAGGGAAGTGTTCAAGCTTGCCTGGGCCCAGAGCGGGGGGGCGTCCTCAACTCTCGTGGTCTTCCACCCTTCCGAGTTACCTGGTGGTCCAGAGCGAGGGGGCTTCATCGACTCTCAAGGTCTGCCACCCCCTCGAGTTACCTGGTATCACGCCCGAGTCTCATCAACAATTCCCCTTGTTGGGTGCTTTCAGAGGAGGGGGCAGGCTGTAGGGTGGACAATCCGGGGCGGGAGGGGCACGTGCACCCACGTGTGAAAGGACCCCTCTAAGGTGGTGGTGTCCGCAGCAGCAGTGGCTGGGGCTGGGGTCCCTTACTCTCTCCCCCAACCAAAGGGTCAAAACAAAGGGATCCGGACGGGGACACCGAGCAGAGAACCTCGGACAGCGCCCACCGCTCCTCAAAAGCATCAAGGGAGTCGGTGGACGCCGCCCAGAGGAACTCCACCCGGATACGTGAACAGACCGAGGATCGGAAAACGGCCCCACAGTCACAGGAAACTCCAAACGGCCAACCTCCTCTCTCTGGTTTTATAGATGGCCGTTTTAGCCAGGGCCAGGAGGAGGTTAACTAGGAGATCCCACGACTTTGTGAGGACACGGATGGGGAGTGCATAAATAAAAAGGTGAGGGGAAAAATGCAACCAAAAACGTAATAAAAGATTTGTGAGGAGCTGGAACAGGGGCTGCAGCCTGGCGCACTCCAAATATATGTGCGCCAGGGTTTCCCTCACACCGCAAAAGGGACAAGTATCTGGGATGGGATTGAACCATGCCAAGTACGTGCCTGTGCTCACAGCTCCGTGAAGGAGCTGCCAACTGATGTCCCCGCCGGGCCTCGGGACCAAGGTGGAATATAGGCTGGCCCACCAGGGCTGCTCACCCTCCAAAGGTGGCAGAAGGTCTCGCCACTTTGTGTCAGGGTGGGACACTAGGGTGAGGGCGTGAAGGATGTGGAGCACGAGCATGTATAGATGTTTCCTTGGCGCGGTTTGGAAGCATACCGGCTGCAGCTCATGCAGCCGGCTCGCCATAAAGGGGTGAGGGGGTTAATTGGGTCTACGGGGCAGGGGTCCAATTAAAAGGTCTGGTGGGCCTGGGGTAGAGGGTGGGCGGGGCATGCCCTCGAGCAGTACCCGATCGAGGTAAGCTCTAGCAGCGGGTGGCAAAGCGGCCTTCACCTCCTGAAGCATGTGCCGGGGGGTACGAGGTCTGGAGAGCCCCATGCGCTGAGCGAGCGTCAGGGGATCCAGCCAGTCTCCCCGGTCGTAGTCCAGGAGGTCTCCGACTCTCGTGACTTCTGCCAGGATCAAGCTCTGGCGCACTGAGCGGGACTCCGCCACCTGCGCACGGAGCTGGGGGTTGTGTAGCAGGGGCTCCGCGAGGAGATCTGCCCCCTCGGTGGCCGCCACAGACCTGGTCGTTAAAAACAGTTTCCAAGTCCAGAGCAGGTCCTGGTAGAAGACCGGCAGCTTGGAGAGGTCTCGCAGAAGACCTCCCGGACAGAGATAAAAGAGCTGCCGGTCATATCGGAGCCCTCGGATGCGGCGCAGGATGGCGTGCGCCAGTATGCTCCACGCCGAACTGCCTGCACTATAAAGGAGCCTCTGTAGGGCCTGGAGGCGGAAGACGCAGACCTTAGTGTGCAGACACTTCAGGCCCTGTCCTCCTTCCTTCAGGGGTATATGAAGAACCCCTACAGGGGCCCAGTGCGTTCCTGACCAAAAGAACCCCAGAATCGATGTCCGGAGGTTGGTCAGGAAACCCGGGGCCAGGACCAGGGTGTTGAGCCGGTACCAGAGCATGGACAGGACTAGTTGATTAAGCATCAGCGCTCTCCCACGAAGGGAGAGACATCGGAGTAGTCCCGTCCATTTCCAGAGCCACTCTATCACCCTGCCCTCTAAATTTTCCCAGTTCTCCGGCGGAGAGGGATGCGTGGCAGAAAGGTAAACGCCGAGGTAGAGCAGCGGACCCACACTCCTCCCTCCCACCCGCGCTTCAGACCATCCGGTGCTCGCCTGCCGCCAGTCTCCTACCGCCAAGCCAGAGCTGTTGACCCGGGCAGAGGAGGCTGCTGAATAGATGGCATGGCAAGCCTCCACCCGCGCCAAGTCGCCCGAGTCCTGGACCACGAGGAGCACGTCATCAGCGTACGCCGACAGGACCAGCCGCAGCTCCGGCTCCCGCAGCACCAATCCTGTCAACCTCCTGCGGAGAAGACAGAGGAAGGGCTTGATCGCCAGAGCGTACAGCTGGCCCGAGAGGGGGCACCCCTGCTGTACTCCTCGCCCGAAGCTGACCGGTTCGGTCAGGGTCCAGTTGAGCTTAACCAGACACTCTGCGGAGGCGTACAGCACCCAGAGAAAACCCACAAACTGGGGTCCAAAGCCAAACGCTCGCAGAGCGTTCAGGAGGTACCCGTGGTCCACCCTATCGAACTCCTTCTCCTGATCTAGGGACAGGAGGGTGAACGACAGACCGTCTCTACGCCCGAGTTCCAAAAGGTCCTGAACCAGAAATAGGTTATCAAAGATACTGCGGTCCGGGACGGTGTAGGTCTGGTCTGGGTGGATCACGTCCGCCAGCACAGACCCTAGCTGCAGCGAGATTGCTTTCGCTACGATTTTTTAGTCCGTGCTGAGGAGCGAGATGGGACGCCAATTTCGTAAATCGCGGAGGTCCCTCTTTTTCAGCAGTAAGGTGAGCACAACTCGCCTGCACGAAAGAGGGAGGACCCCGCTCTGCAAAGACTCCCCAGACGGTGACTAGGTCTGGGCCGAGGACGTCCCAAAACACGCGGTAGAACTCCACGGTCAGCCCGTTCGTGCCTGGAGACTTATTAGTGGGCATACGACGGAGGGCTTCCGAGAACTTGGCCAGAGTGAGAGGCAACTCTAGCTGGTCTTGGTCGCTCGTGCTGACTGTAGGGAGCTTCTCCCAGAGCACTCTGCAAGCGCCAGGGTCGGTCGGATCCGGGGAGAAAAGACTTGCGTAGAAGGCTCGGGCCCTCCCGCACATCTTCACCGGTTCCGTGAGGGGGGTGCCGTCTTCTGCCAGGAGGCAGGTGACATGTTTCTTGGCTCCCCTCATTTTCTCCAGGGCATAGAAGAAGCAGGAGCCGCGATCCATCTCCCGAAGGAGGCGGATGCGGGATTTAACAAAGGCGCCCCGGGCCCGATGGTCCTCGAGGGCCTAGAGCTCCTCCCGCTTCTCCCGGCACGCTCCGCAGAGGAGCGGGTCTTCGGGGTTGGCGGCCAGACGCCTCTCCAGCTCTAAGACCTCCCGTTCCAACTGCTCTATCGCCGCATTTCTCCGTCGGCTGGTGCCCTGGGTGTAGTCGTGGCAGAAAATCTGGCCAGGCCAGCCAGAATTCCCGGAAGGATGTCACGAAGCCCTCATCCTCCAACAGGCTCTTGTTAAAATGCCAGTAGGCCGGCCCCGGCCTCTCCGCACAGAGGGAGGCTGTCACGGTGGCTAGATGATGGTCAGAAAATGGGGCCAGCCGAATGCTGGAGGAGTGGGCTCGTGAGAGGTGGAAGCGTGGTAAATAAATGTGGTCCAACCGGGAGTGGCTCGACCGATGGGCTTCCACCCAGACAAAGGTGAACGTGGAAGTGTCATCCGGGTGGTGGTCACGCCAGATGTCCACTAGGGAGTGATGTTCGACTATCTCCCGGAGGGTGTCCGTGGCGGCCAGGCTCTGCTCGGTCCCCGAGCTGTCCTTTTCCTCGAGGGTGGTATTAAAGTCCCCTCCCAGGACCAGGCACTCATGAAAATCTAAGGTGCCGAGGAAGGCGGACGCCCACTGGTAGAATTGCAGCCGCTCCAGGCCCGATGTCGGGGCATAGATTTTAACGACGTTAACCACGAGCCCCTCCACATGGACCCGGAGATGCAGCAGGCGACCCCTAGCACCTCGGGCCGTAGGTCGGGGGAGAACAGGGTCGCCACTCCAGCCTGTTGAACCGTGGCATGGCTAAAGTAGACCCTGTCCCCCCGTTCCAGCCGTCAACTGTCTTCGGCGGTCGGGTCCATATGGGTCTCCTGCAGGAAAACCACAGAGTACCCTCCATCCCGAAGGAAGGAGAGCACCTGGGACCTGCGGAGAGCCATCCTACAACCCCGGGTGTTCAACATTGCGATGGTGAGAGGTGTCATGGGGAGGGTCAGGGGGGTCCTCACTGGCAGGGACGCTCATATCTCCCAGCGGGCCGCGCAGCAGTCCGTGACCCACCCCGTAGGTGAGTAATTGGTCACGGAAGACGCGGACCCGCCAGTAGGCCGTGGCATCCTGCTTTCCCCGTCCCTTTACCTTCCCCCATGAGGGCCCTTGTGGCCTGGAGTATTTGAAAAAAATCCCCCCATCGCTGGAGAGCAAGCTGTAGCTTGTTGCGGGAGCCACGGACATCCTCTAAAAACTTCCGCAGCTCTCCTCGCAGCTCATGGGGCGGTGGGGTTACAGTTTCCCAGTTGTTCCCCGGCGGGGCCTTTGGTGCAGCCCTGTGGTCCACTAAAATGGACAAGCAGGATGCGGACCCCCGACGGGGTGCCTGATGGGCTGGAGCTTCTAGGCCTGCCTCAAGCTCTGGGGCAATAGGGGGCAGTGGAGGGAAAATAGCAGCTCCTACTGGGTCGGGGCAGGAGAACACAAAGGCCGCTCCCTGGGGGTCATCAGTTTGGAAAGGGAAGGAGACAGCCCCGGGGGCGGCAATAACATTGCAGGAGGTAAATTGAATAGGGGTAGGGGTAGGGGCAGGGGAGAGGCAAGGAGAGGACACTTTCCGCCGCCCCGGGGTTCTCCCCGCCGGCACCAGCCACGACGGTTGCCTCGGGGTTCACGGGGGCTTCGGGTAGCATCAGGACAGAAGGGGCTTCCTTGAGGGTCTTGGAGGGGAGGGTCTCCCATGGAGGGGAGACACTACCCTCCGGTGCTGCCACGTCTTTCCCGGCTGACACCGGTGGATGGGACGCACTCGTGGGCAAAGTGGAAGGTTCGGCATCGGTGCCCCCCTTCCTGGTCTTCCGGGGGGCCTCCGCCTTGGGTAGAGGAGGCAGAGCTCGAGTCTTCCGCTTGCCTCGCTTCCCCTGGACTGGGGCCCAGCCCTCCATGGCATCATCTGGGGGCTGGTTAGCGGGGGTCATGTCAGGGGGCAAAGGCGATGGCTCAGGGACTTGGGGGGGGGGGGCGGGGAAATGGTGGGGCAGGATAAGGGAGGGAAGATTCTCCCTGGGGCAGGCTCTCTCCCATGCCTGGTGGTATCTCTGCCACACCCTCCTCCATAGGGCCCGCTAGATTGTCAGCAGCGAGGGTGGGGCTTTCCCGCTCGTTTGGGCGTTGTAGGGGAGGTGCCCCTTGGGCCTGAGCGGGAGTAGCGGCGGTCCGAAGAAGAGGGGGGGCGGGTTCGGGTACCGGGCGGCCAGGGGCGTCGGCAATGACGGGGCTGATGTTCTGCCGGGTCTCAGGGATCCCAGGTGCCCCTCCTTGCCAAGCTAAGGGGCAGTCCCTCTGGACATGCCCTGATGTCTGGCAGAGGTAGCACCGGGCTTCCCCAGTGGAAAAGTACACCCGGTAACGGGCCCCCTGGTGGGGGACTAGGAGGGACCCTTCGAGCGCCACTCCGTCACGTGCTGCCGATGGCAGTAAAAGTTACACTTGCCTGCGGAAGGAAAAAATGTGACGGAGGGTGGGGTCCTTGCAGCCCAACGGGAGAGGGCTGATAACAGAAACAGGTTTCCCCAGGGTGGAAAGGGCAGGTAGTAGGGCAGCATTAGGGAGAAAAGGAGGGACAGAGGTCAGGACCAGGTGGACGCCCAGGTCCTCTAGCGGCTCTAGGGAGAGAAACACCCCCCCCCCCCCACCGCCAGGCCCCTCTCCACTGCTTCCTGGGCTGCAGCCTCCGATGCTAAGAAGAAAACGACCTTCCCGCCCGTACATTTTGGAGGCTGCCACAATGGCTGAGGGCCCCACCACCCTCGCCAACGCCCGCACGTAGGTCTCCACGTGGGGCGAGGCGGGCACCAGGAGGCACTGGACATCGTGCTTCCTTGTCATGGTGGGAAAGGGGCCCCGGCCGCTATTGATGGTGGTGGAGGCGGTGGGTGGGAGAGATGAAGAGGCGGCAGGTGGGGGGGCTGCCGCCGTCCGGGCATACGTCCTGGGGGCTGAGGGAGGGACATCTGCAGAGCTGGTGGAGGGGGTAGCAGGAGAGGACGCCGTGGTCGGTGGCGGGGCTGCAGCAGTGGGGGTGGCCCCTGCCATGGAGGGCCCGGTGGTTTTAGCGGGGCCCTTCCCCTTCTTCTTGCCCTGGCCTTTCCTGCTGGCTGGGGGTGCTTCCCTTGAGTCTGGGGAGGCGAGGGACATGGCAGGGATGGAGGTCACCCCTGTGCCCTTCATTGCCAATGCCCCAGCAGGGGCGGTGGCAGGTGATTAACAGGAGTTGGGGTGAGGTAGAAAGGGACAAGCTGTGGGGTGGACAATTCAGGCGGGGGGGGCACATGAACCACTGTACGCTTGTCCAGACAGTCCTGTTTGGTTGGCTGGTGCTTCTGGCCCACGCTGTGGAATCAGGTCGAGCAGCTGAGTCCAGAGGCAGATGTTAGACAGCCAGCAAAGATGGTAGAGTGGGGGCGGGGGGGGGGGGTGAAGATCGTAGTGTGGGGGTTGGGAGGACACAGATGGATCGGGGGGCAGCTCCGTGCTACACCCCCTGTGTCCCTACAAATACAGTTAAGACACAGCCAAGGCCTCCCCCCGCACGAGAGCACAGTTCGAAAGTTACTCAGTCTTAGGCCCCTTCCACGGCGATTTGTAGATTCCCCGGGCGGTGTTCCTCCGGTGGACTGCTTTTTCTCTGTCTGTTCCGGGTTTTCTTTTTTGCTTTCCAGAAATGCCGGAGCAAGTGATAAGAGTCCTCTCGACAGGAGACGGGTCCGCAGACAAACAGCAAGCGGCTGGGTCTGGGCGCTGGGTCCTTCCACTCCCCCGCTCTGGGGAACTGGGCCGGCAGGCCCCCCGTCTCTCGGGGAGGGGCGGTTTCAGCTGGAGCGGCAGCAGCGGGCGGGGGGGGCTAACAGCCGGCCGGCAGCCGGCCAGCACTCTAGCAACAGCAGAGAAAGGAAAAAAAAAACAACAAAAAGAAAAGAAAGCGGGGAGAGCGTCTGGCCTGGTCGGGGGGGGGAAGCCAAAAGCAGGGGCAAAAAGCAAGGAAAGCCCAGGCCAGAGGTCAGCAGCAGGAGAGCAGGCTAAGTAGGTCCCTTTTCCCTGGGTAAGGTAACAATCAGGAACCTTCTGGAGACAATTAAAACAGACAGGCTGATTAGAACACCTGCAGCCAATCAAGAAGCTGCTAGAATCAATTAAGGCAGGCTAGTCAGGGAACCTGGGTTTAAAAAGGAGCTCACTTCAGTTGTCGGTGTGCATGTGAGGAGCTGGGAGCAAGAGGCATTAGGAAGGCTAAGAGTGAGAATGTGGACTGTTGGAGGACTGAGGTGTACAAGCATTATCAGACACCCAGGAGGAAGGTCCTATAGTGAGAATAAAGAAGGTTTTGGGAGGAGGCCATGGGGAAGTAGCCCAGGGAGTTGTAGCAGTAGCACAAGCTGTTCCAGGAGGCACTCTAGACAGCTGTGTTCCACAGGGCCCTGGGCTGGAACCAGAGTAGAGGCGCCTGGGTTCCCTCCAGACCCTCCCAGCTCTGGTCAGACACAGGAGGAGTTGACCTGGACTGTGGGTTCAGAAAAATGGCCAAGCTGAGGGCTGCTGTGAAGCTCCAAGGCAAGCAAATCCACCAATAAGCGCAAGACCCGCCAAGGTAGAGGAGGAACTTTGTCACGCTATATATATATCTTGTTTACTGTTTGCTGTGTGATACATTATGAGTGGGGGAGCTGAGAGCCTTGGTGACTGCCCAGCTGGAAGAGGGGAGCCAGGACCCGGGTGCAGCCTGGCTCAGAGTGGGGAGTCTTGGTGAGTGCAACCCAGCTGGGTTGCTTTGGGGCAGCTGGCTTTCTAGCTGGAGCTCCCCACTCACCCAGCTTTCTTGTCAATTTCATGGCGGTAGCATGGAGCTATGAAATTGACAAGAATGACAACCAACAGCCATGTAAGTAACCCCTAATGTCCACATGGACATTGCATCATCCTAATTACACTGACCTAAGCCCTATGCCTCTTGTGGAGGTGGAGTTATTATGTCAGTGTTGTATGGGAGCAAGGCTGTAGTGTGTATGCTGATGTAATTAGGCTGACATAAGCTGCCTTATGTTGACCTAATTCTGTAGTGTAGACCAAGCCATAGATATAGAATATTATATTGCTGAATTTTTTTAAGCTGAATTGCAGGTTACCTTTAATATGACTAATATCTGCTTAGTCATCTAAAATAATAGTTGAGTGCCTCCAGTGATCTGCAAAACTATTATTGGTGGTCACATGGTGCTAGTTATCTTTTTATTTCCCGCTGCTAGATTGCATTAAATAAACCTAAAAATACATCAAATACTTTCTCAATGTTACCTTTCTATATACACATTTGCCATCATTGTTATAGAGGATGTTGTGTTATTCTGACAGGGAGGTGAGGAGATTGTACCTCACAACTAAGAGGGGAGGGATTATAAGACAGTCTCTAAAGTAAGATGCAGTCCTGTACTATGAATAAGTTTGAGAGCCCTGATCTTACAGACTTTTGCTAATTGTATCTGTGTTTGTTTGTAAGTCATCTTACAAAATGGCAGTTTTGTACTTAATAAAAAACATAGTTTATGTTGCAGTATTTTAGAATCATGTACAGTTTAAAAATTGTGTGCAGTTTTTAATGGCCTTAACAGAGATGTAGCATGGGAATCCAGGATCCTTTATTTATTCACTAGCCAGATGTAGTGTAAGAAGCCAGGGTATGTGCTTCCAGAGACTTCACACTCATGAAATCAACCATGACTTGGTGAAATCCCTTTCTAAGAATGAAAATGATTTAGTTTTCACATTAGCTGACATCTGGCCTGCTCTGAAGAGAGTTTTCTGAGCCATGCAGTATGTGTGGTTATGTTGTAATATGGGCTGCTGCCCAGTATGGCTGAAGCAGAATCACTAGGCTCCTTTCAGTCATGCTGCAGGTTAGTTTTGAACTTGTGTTCCAGAAACAAAAGACCAGTTCTGTAATACTCGTATATATTGTTAATCTCTTTGCTCCTCCAGGCAGTCTTTTATTTCCCATTGAGGTTTATAAATTAGATTTATAAATGTAAAACCAGACTTTTTATTATATTCATAAGGATTAGTAGCATATTATCAATGTTTGTTGTATTATTTAGTAAAGCTGTGTGCACGTATTAAGAATTCATTGTGTTGGAAAAAGCAGTGGGAGACAAATAGGTAATGTAGCTCACAAATCATATCAATCTTTCCAGTTTTTTTCTTTGTGCAAGTTACCTTCTCTTGATGCTTTGCTTCCTTATAATGATTATCATGGATACAGTATGATACAGTAAACATAAGTATATTCTCTGCTCCTTGAAGTCTTTAAACCACAATTTGAGAACTTCAATAGCTCAGACATAGGTGAGAGGTTTTTCGCAGGAGTGGTGGGTGAGATTCTGTGCCCTGCGTTGTGCAGGAGGTCGGACTAGATGATCATAATGGTCCCTTCTGACCTTAGTGTCTATGAACAATAAGATTTAATTTTAATGACCTTGTATATGGCTGGGCTTCCTATTATGGATACGTGCAGTTCTTTTGGACACCTGCACACATAGGCCACATTCTGTTAACTGTGTTGTAAGTGTAATATCTTGCATAACGATATTTCTTTAAAGGTGTTACACTGATAAAAAGATTTAAGTAATATTCCTGTAGCAATTTACTAATAGTGATTTTCAACATTTTTTCACTTGCGGATCTCTAAAAAATTTCAGATGGAGGTGCAGACCCATTTGGAAATCTTAGACATAGTCTGTGGACCCTCAGGGGTCCACAGACCACAGGTTGAAAACCAGTGGATTAATACATTCTGACCTGTGTGTGGCTACAATATATTTGTTGTCCCAAAGAGCCCAGAAACATTTTCTTGTTACCTTTGTTATCCCACATTAGTTTTTAAATGAGGATTATGTGAGTTGCCAATTTTGAGACTCATATTTCAATGTTAAAATTGTGATTTAGGTAATTTTGTTTGTGTCCAAGGAATTTTAGAGTTCCCAAACAAATCTATGGAATATCTAAAATCCTATGAAAAAATGTGAATTTGGGCGGTAATATCTGCTGTCTAACTCAAACACGTACAATTCTGTCAGTTTGGGGGGTTGATATTGAAATGGGTAGTGTATGGATGAACCCTTTACCTGTGAATAAGTTTGGCTTCTATGTGTTGAAGTTATTAGGGCTCCTTTTTGAGTGCAAGCATCTGCTGATTGCAAGATTAAGGGTTTAGAATGTAGTCTCTGTTGGAAAGGGACTCTCTCTTTCCCTTGTACAGCGGAGAACACTATCAGCACTCAAAATATGTTTGAGTGCCAATTTGGACTGTAAACCTGATAACTTCACACAATGGGAACAGCACCACTATTTTGTCAGATAGTACCATGTTTGCAGCAAAATAGCAGTTTTTGCCTATGGGGACTTCCTTAATTTTTTTCAGAAACTAGCAAAAAACATTGAGGTGATTTTGCAAAATGTTTTGAGAGTTCAGTAAACAAAATAAGCATGTTTTACCACTAATTTTGTTGGCAGTGAGAATTTTTTTGCACAGCCCTACTTTTCATTAGAAAATGTTTGAGAACCACAGGTCTAAGCCTTTTTAATCCTAAACGTTTAAAACCGAATCTTGAAGATTTTCTCCTAACCTGTATCTCTCTCCTAACCCCAGTAATAGCCCACTTTGACTCACTAGTGTGAGTATAAAGAACATTTTAAACCACCAGAATGAAAAATCTATTTTCCTTCCAGGAGAGAAAGAACGATAGATACCTGGATTCTGTACACCAGCCTGTTTTGTAGTAACCCCAAAGTTATGTTTGTTTGTTTGTTTATGATGGAGTTCTGTCTATTGTATCTATGAATTGCAATAGAGTGTTTTGGAGCAGGTTCCCACTACTCAAATAGGCCAAATCAAGAAATTTACTGCCAATTAAGTACAGGATGTTTGAAATTTTTAGTGATGTTCTCCGGATGACCTGGGTTTTTTTAATGATCATCTTGACTTTTTCATTAAACTACAATTGTAATTGAGTTGACTCGGTTAATGAAACACTGACCTTTCCCCCTGGATAGCACACCCAAGCCAAAGTCTTAAGTGAAATGAGTTTTAAGGCCTTTGCTTTTGTGCAGTGGACAAATAGCGTTCTATATAATGCTAGAGAACTTGCTTACTGTAATTCAATATGAATGCTATTCTTATCTCAACAAGGATGTCTTTGGCTAAACCACTCTGAAGATGCATTAATTCACACATTGGAAAAGGTAACTTCTGAATGGTGGACCAAAAAAAAGCGCCTCAGCTATGTATTTCTGCATAGCAACTGCACCTTCACTGAGAAGTTCAGTTGCCTCCAATAATGGATACATTGATTTTTGTGGGGGTCCTTTTTTTCTTTGATTCCTACATTGTTTGTGAATTGACATTTTGAACTGTCCAGCTTTGCTTTACCAGTCTTCTGTATATTTGTCGTTCTCAAGAGGTGTTTGTTCCAGCCAAATCTGTTCCGATTAGACATAGACAGCTGTATGCAGAGATACAAAGATACACACATTTTTAGCAAACTGAGAGTGCAGCAAAATTAAAATTTCTAGAATTTTAGGCTTAGGCCACTAGACTAGTCCGCTTCCCTTGATTTGTGAGGAAATTCTGCAATCCAAGAGGGTGTGGTTCCTAAAATTTTCCAATTTGTTCAGATAAGACTTTACAAATGAGCGTGTACCATGTACCACACACATTAATATACTGTGAAAGTAGTAGAAGAGAAAATTAGAGGAGGGGACAGAGAATGAAAATAATAGGAACCCTAGCAGGGAGATTAGTAGAAAATAGCAGCTAAATAGGAATGAAGAGGTATAAAGAAAATGATGTAATGGGTGAAACAAAATGTTGTGTCCACCTGTTTAAAATTATCCTTGGATTATGCACTCTTTGGTGCAAGGATAATTTTTTTTATTGTTTTTGTACAGTGACAGCACAAAGGGGCTGGGACTGTTAGGCCCCTCCTGTAATACAAATAAATAATAAAAGAGCAGAGTGCCACTTGGGACAAATATAGGGCATTTACCATGTGTTGTCCAAAATAGTGCCACTGGGAAATGAAAATAGAAAGAATAAACTGCTCAGTATTTATTATATTTCCCCATTTGTTTTTCAGTTTCTATGTGGAAAAAGTTTATTTTGAGAGTAGAGGGATTAATATTCTGTTTTTCTCATAACACAGTATGTCTCTATCCTACATCTCTTGTCTCTATCAATACTCCTGCTTGTACTTTTATTGGTTGTTCTATCTGTAGTTAAGAGAATTTTTGGTGCATATGTCATAGGACTATTTGGCTTGTTGTTCCCACTGCTTAATTTGTTCTGTCACCTTTTCCGCTATTGCTGGGTTCAAAAGTTTATTTGCTCTAGCCAGTTGAATCCATGTGCAGTATCAGACACAACTAAGCCATCATTCTTTTAGTTCTGAAACCTTGTTAGGTGAGGAAGCCATATGCAGTGCATTAGCACAGCAACTTTATTGACCTAACTTTTGAATGATGCTATATATTAAGTGCCAGTAGGTGGCTCTCTTTTTTTAACTAATTACATGTACATGCGCGCACACACACACACTTACACGTAACTTTTATATAGCATTCTTGTAGCAAGAATAATTTGGTTATTGCCAGGGATCAGATCGGTGGTAGTAAAGTAGCAAGCTGTCACCCAAGTTCCACCCATAGTCCCAGAGTAGTTGGGTGTTTTTGTTAAGATGATTAGCAGAGTGCGTCAGGTTGCCTTTAATCTGTCAAAACTTCTTGTTTGATATAGAATTCAGAGAGAATAATAAGGAAAAAAAAAAAAAAGTATTGTCTCTTTTTTAAAGAAAGACCAAGCTGGATCAGTCTGACTCCTCCAGGTGCCTAACTAGACAACAAGAAGTGAAAGTGGACTGAAAAACAGCTATTGTGGCTAGACCTTCAAAAGACACGTTTAAGTTATGAAAGATGTGCAGAAAAACTGAAACCTACACGTTTTGTACAGTGCAGCTATTACAACCGAGAGCAACTTTGCTGAAAAACAAAGTCCGGGGGGGGTCACATGGGGTCGGGGGCCGGGCTGTTTGGGGGGCACAGCCTCCCCTAACCAGCCTTACATACAATTTTGGAAACCTGATGTGGCCCTCAGGCCAAAAAGTTTGCCCACCCCTTGTCTAATTCAATATCCTGTTTCTGACAGTGGCTCATACCAGATGCTTCAGAGAAAGGTGCAAGAAACCATAGAGTGGACAATTACAGAATAACTGGTCTTTGGGGTTAGTTTCTTCCTTATTCCTGTCATTTTGTGGTTTGCTAAAGCCTTGAAGCATGAGGATTTGTCACTGCTTAAAATGTTTTTAGCTATGTAATGTAGCTGAATGTTCTCAACATCCATATACGTATGTAATCCAATTACCAATTCTGCCTCAGCTCTAGACTCCAATGATATTTTGCAGACACATTTTGGGGCGGGGGAAATCTGTTCTTGGGCGATGTCTAATATGATGATAAGCTAGTTACCTTAAAAAAACCTGAAAAGTGTAACGCTGCTGTGACTTAAGAAATAAGAAAGGATGTAATCAATGTTGAAGGGGAGAGGCTGACTGATGGGTTACCCAGGGAAAAGGGTTAGAGCGGGGAAAAAAGGACAAGTAGACCAGTGAGGATGTGTTTTTCATAAATATTGCTTCTTTACTGTAGTGACACATTGTATCCACCTAGGTTAACTTTTCAAAGCATAGTAATAATTAGTGGTGGTTTGTGGTTTGCCATTGCAGTTTATGGCTTTGTGGTATGTATGAGTGAGGGTGGGTGAATATGTGTGTTGTGATGTGACTGAGTTGTGGGGGTTGAATAAGGAGTAAGTGGTGTGGTGAGGGGCTGTGTTGGTTTGAGGTTATTGGATGGGTGGTTGGTTGTGTTGTGCCAGGAGATTTGTGTTGAGTTGTATCTGGGAGGGTTGAGCTGGAGGTCTGTATTGATTTGTGCAGGTGGTGAATGAGGGGTGCGTGCTGCTGTGAGGAGCTGTGTGTGTTTCGGGGTTGTGTGCATGCTGGTTGTGGAGTTGTGTGGGTGGCTGTGTTGATTTGTTTTGGTGTGGGTGTTGTGTTGAATTGTACGGGTGCAAATCAACCTTTGAAGTTCTGTGGCAGTTGGGCCAAATAATCCACCATCTGTGCAATCTCCCTCATATTACTGACCATTAGAGCCAATAAATAGTTGATTGCAAATTAGCTGTAAATTTGAGTTACTTCTGTTATCTATGCCAAGAGTACTAGACAAATTTGATAAGAGTTTTACTGTTTTGTTATATATAGATAATAATACTCCGCTCTTACCGCGCTTTTCATAAGTAGATCTCAAAGCATTTTACAAAGTTTAAGATTACGTATGGTATGCAGACATTTTGTTTTAACCTAATCTTTTCTCTCTACTTAATAAGGAAATTGACCAAGAGTGGCTGGAGTAGGTGTCTGTAGCACAGTGAAAGCGTCCGTGGTGTTGACATTTAAATTGACTGACTTAGATTTCAGAGTTAACACCCCACTGAAAAAAATGGGAGCAGCCTACTCCTCTGAGACATTGTTTCAGTCTACAGGATTGGCCAAATATCACTGATCTGGATTATGTTTGAAAGGTGTTTTAGTGTTTTTTTTTTTTTGTTTTTTTTTTAAAGAGTTGGAAGCTAAATTTATTTTAATTGAAAACATAAATTCTGAAGAATCTGTAGGAGGCCTAGACATAGGAGGCCTAGAGCAGAAACTTCAAAAGGCTCAGCCTGAAGAGGGCTAGAAGGCCTAAGAAGGTGTTGAGTGTTCCCCATCTGCTTTGGCTGTGCCTTCCAGAGGGGGCAAATGTACAGCACTGCACTGAGAAGAGAAGGGCTGTCTACAGAGTCTGGCACTGTGAAACAGATAAAAACTAAGCCTGGAAGGGTAAAATTGATAGAATTATTGTGAAACTCTGCAGCTCAGGGAAGAAACTGTGTGCTTCGGAGGGCTAAAGGATCAGTTTGTTGATAATACTATTAATAGTAATTTATAAAGCTATTAAATACGGGTCAGTTTGCGAGTGCATAAACCCGTCAAGTGGAGGCTCAAGGATGAAGTCTGAAATAAAACCAGGGCCAGTCCCAATCAGAGCTTCATAAACCAGTAGGGCTAATTTAAACTAAATCTGCCACTTTATAGGCAGCTAATGCAACGAGTACACAGCAGACAGATTATGGTCATGATCACTCAAACCCATTAGCAATCATGCTGCTGCATTCTGTAAATAGGTTATCAGGGAGGCTGATCACCATCAGTAGACGGAATTACAATATCGAGCCTGGAGGTCATGAGGGCATGTGTTGCTGTGGTCAGAAGATAAATAAGGGTGCAGTCTATCAAAATTGCCTAGCTAAAAACCCATTTCCAGACCATGTCCAGATATAGTTCTCCTTGAATAGGGGATGGTCAAAAGTGATGCCAAGACTTTTAACCTGACTCTCATTTTCGGAACTAATCCTCTCAGTTACAGGAGGCATGATGGTTATCTGTTATGTTTTTATAAACAGACCATGAGAAGGGGAATGTTATTTGAAGCAGAAGGAGTGTGTGTATTCATTGGAGAGTCAGAGGGTAAACTGTGGTCTGGATGACCGAAAGCCAGTATGAGGTCACTGATCCTCTTTGCAAACTCCCTTTGCAGTCTTAATTCAATTCCTTAGTCATCTGCAGATGTTGCTGTTGTTTGATTCCACCCATGAGCTGGCTGTTTTGGCCCCACAGCCGTATCAGTCCTGGGGAAGAGAAACCAGGAAGAAGACAAAGCATATTTACATTAGAGAGACAAGTTGAGTCAGGTAATATCTTTTATTGGACCAACTTCTGTTGGTGAAAGAGACACTGTTGGTGCAGTAAAAGATATTACCTCACTCAGCTTGTCTCTGTAATATCCTGAGACCAACACGGCAAAAGTTCTGTTTTATAGGTTTTGGAGGACATGTTCTCAGAGGAGATTTTTTTTTTTTCTGTTGATCATATATGAAACCTTTGTGTATGTGTGTATATCTGTGTCTGTAATTGGTGATGATGTTGATAGTTGATAGTATCTGCCTAGATAATGTGGGTCAATGGGAAGTTTAATAGACAGAGTATTAGAATTTCCTCGTATGACATTTAAAAATCCTATGATTTAGCATGTTAATTCAGGGTCAAATTCTGCATTCCTTGTGTAGATATAACTACTGTGGATATCAGCAAGAGTGTTATCTGAATAGTTATTGCAGGAGTAGGCTCTCAGAATTTTATTTTTATGTAATAACTAGAGTATGTAGGTGTTACCGTAGGGATCATCCAAAATGTGTTTTATGTTGGATTAAGTATTCATCTCTTTGGCATGAATTTTAGAGTAATGCGAAAGAAGATATTTAGCACATAAACTACACCAAGTTATAAGGGTTATTCATCAATCTGTTTTATTAAGCTAGTAAACATAAAGCAACCATATGGGGACACATGAGCCCCATGGACATTGGGTCCAGAAAAAAAGATTAAAACTCTGTTGAATTTACAGTAAATTATTTATAGATAAGAGAACATTAATATATTAATGATATATATATGGATAACAGGTGTTTGTTAAAAGGCTTGTGAATAGCTAGACGTCATACTAAGAAATTAGTTCTTTTCTGCCTCTTATCTGGACAGTTTTTAAAAAGAGCAAGATTACGAGCTAAACTGAAATATTTAAGTCTAAATCATAAACACACTTTACCTGTTGTTTGAATAGTTAAAAAAGAAAAAACTGTTACAGAATATCAGATTTGTATTTTAATGCACATAAATAATTTGAAACAATTATTACTTTTGCTTCCTCCTTTTAAGGGGGTAAAATTCATTACACAAAATTTTGACTACAAAGTAAACTGATTCATAATAATTGTGGATTTAATTTATACCTAGAATATGCTCTGTGTCACTTCCTATCTTTGTAGCATTTGCCGCAGGTAAAATACAACATAATTAGAAGGGGATGTGCATTGGGGGGTGTGTGTGTGTGTGTGGGGAGATACAGGGGGGAATGATTTCCCCCTCCTTCTCCCACTCCCCCCCCCGCCCCCCGCAACAGTTGAAGAGGGAGGCTTGTGTTCTAGGGGGCATGCTTCCAGGAGAGAAATGGAAAATGTTAAGTCTCCTGGAGGCCAATGTAGTTCAAATTTTGTTAATCACTTTCTGAGACTCACTTTTGTGGTTTTAGGGATTTTATGGCTTTTTTGGTATGGATGGAAAAGAGGAGTCATCATTTCTCGTCTAACCTATGCAAATAATCTTCAAGAACTATGATCACTGTAAAATGGTGCAGTATATGGTGGTATTTCTCTGCTAGATTAAAGACTAGTGGCAATTGAAGTATGTGTGTCTATCTTTGTTGGTTTGTTTATATTTTTGCTATTCATTTTTGTGTGGTTTTTCTTCCACTTCAGTTTATTTTTGGTGACAGGAGGTTGGAGCAACCATGTATGGGGTTTCCCTGCACTCCAACCCAGGTGTATAATAAAGAAAGCCAAAGACATTTCCTTAGGATGTGGGTGGAAGTGAGTGGGCTTTCACCCATTTCTTAATTTTTAGCCTGCACCTCATCTCTGGTATGTCCCACTTCCTTCTCTCTCTTCAGGCAGTTTCACATGCTCCGTGGGGTATACCACATCATCTCTGCAGCCAGCAGAGATAATATGCCTTTTTTTAAAAGCAGCATCGTTTCTGCAGCCAGCTTTTGGCAGAATTGCAGAAGAAGCACTCATTGCCTAATTATTGCACAGATGAAGAGTGCCATCTCTTTAATCACTCCCACATCTGATCCATGTATATAGTTGTGTGTTTGTGCTACTAACTGGCATTGTACTGCCTACTGGGTTGTGTTAAAGCACCAAACTACGTCATTGCATTGCCTGGCTTTATTGCTTCAGGCAAAGATCTAGGTCTGAAGTTAAGTTTTTAGTAGAAAATCTTTTTATTTTTGTGCTCAGAGTAAATATTTTTATTTTTTTGAAGCTAATACTACTGTTACAATATTTGTTCAGATCTTTGGGATCATCTAACGTTCAATGTGTGTCATCATTTAAAGCAATAGATGTAGTCTTTTAGTGTTCTCTAGGTAAATGTTTTTAATTCACAATTCATGTAGTTTCAGCAATTTAAAGACTGAAGGTAATGACTGAACTCATTATATAAAAGGGAGGGGAGTGAAGAGTGTTAAACTAGGCTGTTATGATAAGAGGGTTAAAGCAAATGTTTGGACCGTAGATCTATTTTCGTGTTTTTTTGTTGGCTATTCTGTATTTTGAAAACATTTTCTTGAGTTTAAAAGAGCACTATTTAAAGTATCCACTTTTCTAGCCATTTGTGCACATTAAAAATAACTTGCTGTTCATGTTCAGTGGTTTTTCTTGTTGAACGATGTAGGAGAACTTGCCACAACACATGTAACAGATTACAAGAAGACTGCAAATATAATAATTACAGCATGACCAGACTGCGTTGGCAGATACTAGAATATAGAAAATTCTTTAATCATAGTGCTTCCCATAATGTGGGTGGTCACAGTCTGCAGACATTTCAGTCAATGCATTCCCCATGCAACAGTGATTGTAAAACAGAACTGAAGTAAACAGCATTCCACAGGCTTTTCAGGGTTTTATTTTGAGAAAGTAAAGCTTTTCTGCTGGGTTGCTTTTTTCCCCTCTCTTTATTTGGGCTGCTTGCTTTTGTCAATCATAACCCCACAAGACAAGCTTTTGTGCTCTCTTTGACAAAACTGGTTCTCTGTAGTAAAGCATATAGTATACTTTACAGATTTTTCAAAATGTGTGCTCTTTCCTTTAAAAAGATGCATATGGTTTAAAAACTGTTAATATGTTGTTGGGTTTTTTTTTTTTATCAGTAGGAACCAGCATCTGGTAGTAAATTGTAGTAAGTGTAATTTAATCTTTAATCTTCTTTTTTTTTTTTTTTTAATTTCTTATCTTTTTTTCCTTGTTTTTTCCCCTCCCAATTTGTTTTCTTTGATTTGCATACTTCTACTGTTTCTCTAAAAAAAAAGTTTTACTACCACTCTTAATCATTAGCAAAGTGTGACCATGGTTGCTGGAGGGGCTGCACTGAGAATGCTCATTCAGGGCAAACTGGAAAGAATAGGGCAGACGATCCCCAAAATTGTTGGTTTAATCTAATAATTACATTCACCAAGACAGTAACAAAATAGCTTCTGTAATACCTTACTGGTTATCAGGAAGCTAAAATACATTTCCCCTTAAGCAATCCATCTAGAACAGTGCTACTCAAAGTGGTGGTCCGCGGACCGGTGCCAGTCCGTGGACCATCAGCTGCCAGTCTGAGCGCACATTGGAAAAAAAAATTGCCGGTCCCCCACATCAGATAGCTTGAGAAGCACTGATCTAGAAGATAATAAGGTGATAAGTAACAGGCAGCATGTATTTGTCAAGAACAAATCGTGTCAAACCAACCTGATGGCTTTCTTTGGGTGACAAGCCTTGTGGATGGGGGGAAGCCATAGACATGGTATATCTTGACTGCAGTAGAGCTTTTGATACTGTCTCGCATGACCTTGTAAAGAAACTAGGGAGATGCAATCTAGATGGAGCTACTATACGGTGGGTGCAAAACTGGTTGGAAAACCATTCTCAGAGAATAGTTATCAGTGGTTCACAGTCATGCTGGAAGGACATAACTAGTAGGTCCGGTTCTGTTCAGTATCTTCATCAATGATTTAGATAATGGCATAGAGAGTACACTTATAAAGTTTGCGGACGATACCAAGCTGGGAGGGGTTTCAAGTGCTTTGGAGGATAGGATTGAAATTTAAAAATGATCTGGACAAACTGGAGAAATGGTCTGAAGTAAATAGGATGAAATTCAATAAGGACAAATGCAAAGTACACCATTTAGGAAGGAACAATCGCACACATACAAAACCAGATAATACTTAGTCCTGCCATGAGTGGACTAGATGACCTCTCAAGGTCCCTTCCAGTCTTATGATTCTATAATGACAGGAGAAAAGGGAATATAATATACAAGTTTTCTGGCCCTATAGAGAGGTGGGTGAGAGGGTGTTGAGCTTTGACTCTATACCCTCCAACTTGCCCAGTGCGGTAGCTGAACCAGTACATTCAAGGTTGTATACTGCAGTAAGTATAGACCTGATGCAGTTTACTCCCTCTCCAGACAATGGGGAGACAGAGAAGGAACCACCCCCTGCTGCATCAGAGGCAGTGACATGTTCCTTATTCTTTGGAGACTGAGGCTATGTCTACACTAGCTTTTTTGTTGATATAACTTTTTTTTGGTTAGGGATGTGAAAAAACATACCGCTGACCAGCATAAGTTTCACCAACAGAAGCACTGGTGTGTACAGCACTGTGTTGGCGGGAGAGCGTCTCCCGCCGACATAGCTACCACAGCTCATTGGGAGTGGTTCAATTGTGCCGATTGGAGAGCTCTCTCACATTGACATAGAGCGACTACACAGGAGACCTTACAGTGGTGCAGCTGCAGCGGTACAGCTGTGCCACTGTATGGTCTCTAGTGTAGATATAGCATGATTTAGTTCTAAATTGATAGTATGGTACAGTCATTAACACATGGAGACTCTTTAGTGTTATATGCGAAACAAGTTGGTGGTCTCAGTAACCAATTCCTGGTGGCTGGGTGTCCACATCATTAAACATTTGTCACAATTGATACTAATTGGAAACATAGAATCATAGAATATCAGGGTTGGAAGGGACCCCAGAAGGTCATCTAGTCCAACCCCCTGCTCGAAGCAGGACCAATTCCCAGTTAAATCATCCCAGCCAGGGCTTTGTCAAGCCTGACCTTAAAAACCTCTAAGGAAGGAGATTCTACCACCTCCCTAGGTAACGCATTCCAGTGTTTCACCACCCTCTTAGTGAAAAAGTTTTTCCTAATATCCAATCTAAACCTCCCCCATTGCAACTTGAGACCATTACTCCTCGTTCTGTCATCTGCTACCATTGAGAACAGTCTAGAGCCATCCTCTTTGGAACCCCCTTTCAGGTAGTTGAAAGCAGCTATCAAATCCCCCCTCATTCTTCTCTTCCGCAGACTAAACAATCCCAGCTCCCTCAGCCTCTCCTCATAAGTCATGTGCTCTAGACCCCTAATCATTTTTGTTGCCCTTCGCTGGACTCTCTCCAATTTATCCACATCCTTCTTGTAGCGTGGGGCCCAAAACTGGACACAGTACTCCAGATGAGGCCTCACCAGTGTCGAATAGAGGGGAACGATCACGTCCCTCGATCTGCTCGCTATGCCCCTACTTATACATCCCAAAATGCCATTGGCCTTCTTGGCAACAAGGGCACACTGCTGACTCATATCCAGCTTCTCGTCCACTGTCACCCCTAGGTCCTTTTCCGCAGAACTGCTGCCTAGCCATTCGGTCCCTAGTCTGTAGCAGTGCATTGGATTCTTCCATCCTAAGTGAAGGACCCTGCACTTATCCTTATTGAACCTCATCAGATTTCTTTTGGCCCAAACCTCCAATTTGTCTAGGTCCTTCTGTATCCTATCCCTCCCCTCCAGCGTATCTACCACTCCTCCCAGTTTAGTATCATCTGCAAATTTGCTGAGAGTGCAATCCACACCATCCTCCAGATCATTTATGAAGATATTGAACAAAACCGGCCCCAGGACCGACCCCTAGGGCACTCCACTTGACACCGGCTGCCAACTAGACATGGAGCCATTGATCACTACCCGTTGAGCCCGACAATCTAGCCAGCTTTCTACCCACCTTATAGTGCATTCATCCAGCCCATACTTCCTTAACTTGCTGACAAGAATACTGTGGGAGACCGTGTCAAAAGCTTTGCTAAAGTCAAGAAACAATACATCCACTGCTTTCCCTTCATCCACAGAACCAGTAATCTCATCATAAAAGGCAATTAGATTAGTCAGGCATGACCTTCCCTTGGTGAATCCATGCTGACTGTTCCTGATCACTTTCCTCTCATGTAAGTGCTTCAGGATTGATTCTTTGAGGACCTGCTCCATGATTTTTCCAGGGACTGAGGTGAGGCTGACTGGCCTGTAGTTCCCAGGATCATCCTCCTTCCCTTTTTTAAAGATTGGCACTACATTAGCCTTTTTCCAGTCATCCGGGACTTCCCCCGTTCGCCACGAGTTTTCAAAGATAACGGCCAAGGGCTCTGCAATCACAGCCGCCAATTCCTTCAGCACTCTCGGATGCAACTCGTCCGGCCCCATGGACTTGTGCAAGTCCAGCTTTTCTAAATAGTCCCTAACCACCTCTATCTCCACAGAGGGCTGGCCATCTCTTCCCCATTTTGTGATGCCCAGCGCAGCAGTCTGGGAGCTGACCTTGTTAGTGAAAACAGAGGCAAAAAAAGCATTGAGTACATTAGCTTTTTCCACATCCTCTGACACTAGGTTGCCTCCCTCATTCAGTAAGGGGCCCACGCTTTCCTTGGCTTTCTTCTTGTTGCCAACATACCTGAAGAAACCCTTCTTGTTACTCTTGACATCTCTTGCTAGCTGCAGCTCCAGGTGCGATTTGGCCCTCCTGATATCTTTCCTACATGCCCGAGCAATATTTTTATACTCTTCCCTGGTCATATGTCCAACCTTCCACTTCTTGTAAGCTTCTTTTTTATGAAGAAAAAGTTGGGAGTCTCAGTAAAGAGGCCAAAAAAAATTAAATAGGCATGGAGATTGACCTATACTCTAATCCCTAGAGATGGTCCTGCAGGGTGGAAGCATTTATACAAGGCAATATAAGGAATATGCTGCTACCTGTGCTGTGCCTGTTCCATGCATAAAGGATTTTGTTATCCAGGGCTGTCAATATTGTTCATTTTAGGAACGCTAAATCCATTTAAAAGGAAAACTAAGAAATATCTGATATTTTTCTGATCATATTTGAACTTTACAAACATGAAATTTATTAATATAGACATTTTAGCCTGACTGAGGTATGTATTTCAACACAGACACTGTATATTATACTATGAAGGGTTTTTCCACTACAGCTTAATTTTCTACCTGTCTCATATTGCTATACTTAAATCTTTGGGAAAACTGTTATTATATAGTATATGGTTTAAGTTTTAGGTTTGTATATGATTTGTATTAATACTGGAATTCACAGGGGGAGCTGGGATTATTTTCCTCTATTTTCTTTTAAAATGTAAATATTTGTATATGTAATTGTGATCACAAGACTATATTTAGCCGATATCTACCACACATCAGCAGAAAAATCCATCAGAGTTACAGTATGTCACCAAAATGTATTGGTAAAATAGAACAGATAAGAACAAGTAAGAGCATATGAAAGGGGTTTTCAAACTGCATTACACTGTGGTCTCCTTCACAAACCCAGGAGCGGGGACCGAAGCCTGAGTCTGCCCAAGTCCCACCGCCCTGGGTGGGGTGGGGGTCAAAGCTAAAGCCTGAGCCGCGCTGCCCCAGGCGGGGAGGCTAAAGCCAAAGCCTAAGGGCTTCAGCCCCGGGCTGGGGGCTTGTAACCACAGCCCTGGGCGGCAGGGCTGAAGCCGAAGCCCGAGCCCCACCACCTAGGGTGGTGGGGCTCGGGCTTCGGCTTTGGCCCTGGGTCCCAGCCAATCTCACACCAGCTCTGGGGACCCCATTAAAACGGGGTCACAACCCACAGTTTGAGAACCACTGTGTGAAACCTCTATATAATTACTAGTTATAGCAAGAACACTAATACTGTTGAAGGAAAGGTTGAATAAATATAAACCTTAAATTTTTGGAGCTTAGTAATTCAACCCTTTAAAATTGCAAGTGGCTGAAATGTGGGCTGCCTATTTGTGTGCATGGGTGGTGGTAGTTTAAGTAGTAAAATATCTCTTAATTTACTTTTTGGTTATAGAAATGCATAATTTATTACAGTATACTTGTAAAGAACTATGCAGGATGTTTAATGTGGAATGCTGTGTTAGAGGACTTTCTGTGCTGTGGTGCACAGGCAGGCATGGTTAGGCCGAGTTAGGTAATCGAAGACATACTTTTTTTTTTTTTTTGTTCACCCTTTCTCTGTGTTTGGGTATCGTTTTTAGTTTGTAGATTTGTAAATAAGATCTATATATTAGTATCAAAGTAAAGACGTTTGAATTAGCACTGCCCTGCTCATATTTTGTATGGTCTACTTTACCTATACTATAAAGTTCTGTAGGCTTCAGCATCTTGTAGATTAAAAAATGGGATCCATATGTTTTCATAGATATAGTCTCTCTACTGTTGACTGGGGACAGATTGAAATGATGAAAGAAGAGATTCTGGAACAGACTGATAAATTAAAGAGCAACAACGCACCTGGACAGAGATGTTGTCAAGAGTTTTGATGGAATTTAAGAGTGAAGTGGCAGAGCTGCTAACCAAAATATGTAATCTTTAAAAATGGCTAAGAAAACCATTGAAGGCATTAAAAGGCATATGAGGCAAGATTGAAAAGATTGTGTCCGGTTTAGTTTAGCAAGGAAACTGAACTTATAACAGGATATGAGGTTTTTTTACACAACATGTAATTAACTTGTGGAGCTCATTGCCACAAAATATCACTCAGACCATAAATTTAGTAGATTTTTTTAAAAAAGGATTACTCTGGGTAAAGCGTCCTTATTTTGAGATGAGTTCCCCAATTCTAAAGGAGGAAGTCTCAGTCCCATCCAGTTGTTGCCTGGTCTTCTCTATTGCTGTTGTGAATCAGGTTCTCAGGCTGCTCCCTAGCCCTCTCTATACAACTGAGAATTAGCATGTTACTAGGAGATCTTATTTACAATAGGAATGTGTTCTACTTTGTATTCTGTAACTTTGTAAAAATATGTATTGTAAATGGGTTTTATTAGATATTATGAACTTATTTGAAAAAGACGTGTTCTTTTTCAGACAGGTAACCGCTCTAAAACACTCAGTATAAATGCTTCTTTGTGTTATGGATCAAAATAAACAATGGGTATGTATCCTCAGGGTCTAATCTAAAACTGAGGATTCTACTTTCCTGGGAGATCACTTGAACTTGGACAGCAAGTATCACAATTTGCTAGCAGCTGATATTTCTCAAAGCAGTTTAGTTGTGCCAGGTGGCTCTAGTAAAGAGTAATGATTTCTTACTGACAAACAGGGAAAAAGCGGTCTTCATGTAAAGAAATACTGTTGGTTTTAGGTATTTTTGTTTAACTGAATACATTTTGTGAGCCAGGAGTCATTGAGCCATTGCTTCATATGAGTTTTGTGCTTTTAACTAAATAGTTCCATGAATATTTTTTCCCCTTTTCAACTTTCCTAGCAATTTGATACTCATGAAGGTGAAAGATAAATGAATCAGTGCTGTGTTGTATCTTATAACCGTCACTTTTAAAACACTGAACTGTAAATCTGAATAAGGCTAATGAAACATAGTTCCGAAGAAAAAATGTTTTGACTATATGCCTTGTGCAGTGTTACGTCTTGGCTTTGGACACAGCACTCTCTTGCACTGTGTGCATTTAGTATTAATGTAATTAGAATGTTCCTGTTTAAATGGGAAACAGCAGAGAAAGTGTGATTAAAAATACTTCAGCTGAATACCAAACTGATCATTTGATGTTCTGTAAGGATTTTAACTGTTTAGGAACAGTCTGCCTATCAGCAGCACAAAAGGATGTACCTGTGCTAAATGTCATTTGAAAGAAGCATTATTTGTCATTTTCAAGAAATTATTGAGCTCTGAAATTAGAAATCTAGTGATCCCTGATTTGTTTGGTCTGTCTAAACTTGGAAGTTTCCATCCTGGTTTTTCCTATCATTTTTAATGGATTAAAAGATTTCTGCTATAGGTAGTAGTCAGCTTGTATCTTGGTTTTTAAAAGTTGGGGGGAAAAAAGGTCATTCTAAATCTCTAGGTTATTTAAGTGAAAAACTAAAAAGTTTTATTGTTGATTCAGCTAAAACTATTACATTTCCTTTTGTAAGTTAGTGCAAATGTGTGTTTTATTTCACTAACAGAAGTCTCACCTTTTTAACACAAAGAGTTTAACACAAGATGTTCTTGGTGGGTGTTTTTTAAAGACGAAGTGGAAGAAAAGACTTGAAATTGCCTTTCCTGTTTGAGGCCAAGTGTAGACTTCAAGGCTTGCCAGCCCCACAGTTCAATAGCTTATTTCTTACCATTTCCAAGGGTTTTGTTAGTGACTTGCAGATGGAACTTCAGGCTTTGGAACTCATCCATTGAAAAGTTGTGTGGTCTTAGCCACAGTAGTAATACAGCATGTTTTTCCTATGCTAGTTTCACAGAAGTTAACTGAGCTGGAATTGGTCAAAGAATAACAATGCAGCTTTTCCCCTCATTTTTTTCCTTTTTACTATATATCATTTGAAAGTTGGGATCAGGTTAATTTTGGATTTAAAAAATTATAGTAAATATTTTGCTTCCATTTAAGAAAGAGAGGCAAAATGCAAATCTAATCTTTTTTAATAAATTGTACATATCAGGAGTATGAATTTAGTCCATAATTGTGCATTAATTTCTAAAGTAAAAACATGTAATTCTGCATGTCTGCTCTTGTATGGTTATGTTTTTCTAGTTAGTGTTTGTTATATGTTCTTTCATATACTTTACCAGTATCACTGTTTTAAAACAATGGATTATGATTGCCTGAATCAAAACTAAGAGGACTGTGGGGTTTAATATACACTTTGGGTCCAGTCTAGCAAAGCACTTAAGCACATACTTAACTTTAAGCATGTGAGTACTTCCACAGTAAACATTGGCTAAGGATAAGCCGAGTTATATGCTTTTTAAGCATGTGATGACATGTCAGAGTGCTCGGCACTTTGCAGGACCAAGCCCTTTGTGCTTGGTGGAAATACATGAAAACAACCAGTTAAGTCAGTTTTTCTGTTAGTGAGCAGCTAAGGTTTGTACAGAACTTTCCATGTATTATTAGGAAAACAAATGCCACAGATTTATATATCTAAATGAATTTTGTGTAAGAATAATATAGTTCCTGGGATTACTGTGATCACAAAATTATCCTAATACATTTTAGCAAATCTGTATCTATCTATAGTCTGTATTTTAGCCAATGGAACTCTGAGTTGTTCACGTTCTCAAAAGCCAACTGTCTGATTTGTGTAGTGCTGTTTAGCAGAATAATTTATTTACAATCAACTTGCCTTACATGCATATCAGTGGAAATTTGGAAATGGGCAGGTTTCAGGTTGCTATTCCAAGTAAATGAGAAGAAAAGCAGGAAACTTTAATAAATCCTCAGTGCATATTTGGGGCCAACAATTTTATTTAATGCACTGGATATAGAATTTTAGATAATACAAACCATCCTGTTAATGTGAAGAATGTGCATACAGAAAAGGGGAGGAAACAAAAACATTTCTTGTGAAAACATTTCTAGGAAGAACACCCACTAATGCCAGGGCCCTATTACACTGATCAAGCAAATCACTGAACCATGTGCTGCTGAGTTTGCTTTACTAGGACTACTCACATGCTTAAATTTAAGCACATGCATCAATGATTTGTTGGACCAGGATCTATGGGTTGTTACTGCAAAGGACTTGAGTCATGGTGAAACTAGAGTTCAGTTTGAAATGTTAAATTTACATTTCATGTTCACTGGTCAGTGAAGTACAAGTGCACATAGTACAAAATTTTTTGTCTAAAATATTAAATCTGTAAATTCCACTTTGTTTAAAACATAATTTGCTCAAAGTTTTAAAGCAGAAATTGTAGCTCAGTTATGTGTTTCTGTGATAGCAAGTAGTTAAAGAAATTCCTTACAGACAGTTTAAAACATCCATTCAAAGTAAACCCAGGTATTTTTGGGAAGCTCTGTGGCCTGTGTTATACAGGAGGTCAGACTAGATCAGTGGTTCTCAAACTTTTGTACTGGTGACCCCTTTCACACAGCAAGCCTCTGAGTGTGACCCCGCCTTATAAATCAAAACCACTTTTTATATTTAACACTATTATAAATGCTGGAGGTGAAGCGGGGCTTGGGGTGGAGGCTGACAGCTCATGACCCCCCATGTAATAACCTCATGACCCCCTGAGGGGTCCTGACCACCAGTTTGAGAACCCCCTGGACTAGATGATCACAGTGGTCCCTTCAGGGTGTGGAATCTACGAATGTATGTATTGATAACTCAGCTCTCAATGTGGGTATATACTGATACAATTTCTACATAGCTAATTTAAACACTGGGAATCTGATCAAATGCTAGAAAAACAATTGTACAGACCAAAACTGTATTCTGAAAAACGCCATTATGTTTAAATGTGTACATTGTTGTTCAATTCAACGTTTTTCTTCTGCCTCTCTGTTTTGGTTTGTGGAAAACCAATTTTATATCTTTTCCTGGAACTAATGAGTGAGCAAGCAAGAGGTCTCAAACAAAATTAAAAATTGGAGATTGTTATAATTGGATCAGAGTGTGGAAATTCTGTGAATTGTGTTATGTCAGCATCCTACAAATGGAATAGGCTACATAAACTGTGTGTGTTGAGACATTCCATGAATGAGCAGGCTTCCGTCTCATTTACAGACTTAACCACTGCAGTTCGAGATTTCTGAATGTTTATTTCATAGTTTAAAAAAAAATTCTAAAAATACCAGACTAGTTTGCATTTGGTGGTTGTTCATTTCATTTAGATAGCATGGGACATACTTTTCTGCTGTTTTTCCTTTTAAAAAAAAAAATCTTGCTTGCAGGTTTAAAAATTATCTGTAGTAATTTCTTTTGGATTAACATGTTGAAGGGGAAAAAGAATGGGAGTAAATTAATTTAAATACATCAGAAAATTGTACATTTGATTTCCCTTCTAAGTAAATTGGTACAATTAATTAGGAAATGGCCTGGGATCCAGTTCTACTTCTGACACTGCCTTGCTGAATGTAACATGGTGGCATGCCTCTTAAGGGCTCACTGCCTGGGGCCAGCCAACCCTAATTACTTGAGGGAGAAACCTCATTGGGGAATCACCTCAATCCTCTAATAAAGGGTAGAAGAAAGTTGCTTGGGGAGTTGGTTGGGGGAATGCTCAGGGAAAGAAAGAGAAGAAGCTGCAGGAAGGGAGTCTCTCCTGCAGTGGCCCTGAGAAAGGGAGACTCCAGCTGAAAAGCCTGGGAGCTGTGGCTGGGGAGACTATCAGGCCTTGTGTCTTCTGTACCTGCTAAGCAAGAAAAAGAGAGACAGCTCTCAGGGAGAAGGGGCTATTTCCAGCTTAAGGCTGAGGTGGAAGACTTGTTTTATTTGTGAACTTCATTTGAATAAAATCAAATCTGAAGGAGGGCTGTTAAATTGAACTCACCCTTTCATAACTCTAATGTTGTTTAAGCTGCCCCTTGAAAGGAGAAACTGAGGCAAGAAAGGCCACCTGCAGAGCAACCTGAGGCCAGTAGGGGCTGCCAGGAAAGGAGCCACTCAATGATATGCCACTTGTAACAAAGTCATGTGCTCCATGGTTGTCTGCTAACCTCCATGAATATTTAAAAACTTCATCTCCAAAAATAAAGGCATCTACTTAGAGCTGGCCAAAAGTTGGGTTTTCCAGTTTGAGAATTTTTGAAAAATTTGGTATTCTAATGTGGAACTGAATCCATGTGGCAGGACAGCCTCAAAGGCATGGACCCCAGAAACCTGGAGACCCCAGACCCACAGCAATCTGCCAGACTCTAAAAGCCTTTTGTGAGAAGTTTTAGGTTTTTTTGAAACATTGTTTTCAGACTAAATTGTTTCATATGAATGTTTCTTCTGACCACCTCTAAACCTACTGTCACTGTGACATCCATGGGGTTGCTACAATAATCAGAGTAGTGACAACCCTAAAGTCCTAATTGGCTACACATTTGTTAAACTACTCCCCAAGGCTCTCTCCCACCTGCTTTCCAAAATGTGCTATCTAATTAAGTTTAAAAATGCATATGGTCTCTAAAGTCTAAAAGCAACCTTTAAAGTCATTGTACTGTAGATTTTACAAAAAGAATTTTTCTTAATTTTTCCCCTCAAAGCTACTTTTGATGCTATTTTATGAGACCCAGTGCAGGTTCTATATAAATAGAGTTACTGGTGTAAAATGCTTACTGGAGCTTACTACCTGGTCATAATGAAACTTTTTTTTATGGTCATATTTGGCTTAGGAGAAATTACACCTTGAATTAAACTCATTTTACTTGACTTAAGCAGAATATTTACTGTAGCAAAGGGAAGAAAATCAACTTAAACTGGATGGATACATGGGTATTGAAGTATGGTATATTTGCATGTAATGCTAAAAGATTGAATGAACACTTCATTGCTGAAATCTGTAGAAGCTAATAGATGAATTGCTGTCTGCACAATAATGAACAGCCTGTCTGAACTAAGGGCCAAATTGTGCCCTGGCATGTGAGTTCCAGGCTTCCACTGAAGCATGCATCCCAGGGAGGAATTTGGCTCTTAAGAAATATGATGTAACCCATGAATTCCTGTGTCAAGGCTGATTCCCCACTCTGGCACTTTGAGTGTAGAAGGTAGGGACCTGCAAAAAAGATTTTAAAAATTAATACTTGCCACTCCAGACTACTATTAAACTCCAAGGTTACAGCTTTTCTCTGACCTTGGCTTGGTAAATGCTGCCACCACCCAAATGCAAACCCCTTTTTGGGTCCCAGGAAGGTGCACTTGGGAATTCCTTTCTGGGGGGAGGAGTGAAAGGCTTGAGGGTACCCCACAGGAAGAGCTGAGAAGAAAAGGAAATTAGCTGGTGGCAACAGCTAAACATATGCACAAATCTCTTAGGACACCAAAAATCCAATTCTGTGTCTTAAAAAAAGGTAAATTTTATTAAAAGCAAAGAAAAAAACAAACATCTGGAACTTAGGCTTTTGCTAGATTTTAAAAGAGCAATTCCAAAATTAAGCACCCAAAATTGCTTGTAACCTTTAAGATGAACCCCCAAGAAAGCTAACAAAACCATCTGAGATTAGCACAGAGGAGTCCACAAGCCTTAGACAATAAAAAAATATAAACCTAATTGCATCTTTCTAGACCTTTCCTAATCTACTTATTTGGGTAGTTCTAGGTATACTCCAATTTCTATACCTGGCAAAAAGCTTTACAACATAGTCATAGCCCTGACTTTGCTCTGTTCCCCTCTCTCTGGAGAGCAACACAAAGGGAAAGCTTCCCCCCCCCACACCCCCATTTAAAAAATTCTAGTCTTCCCATTGGCTCTTGGTCAGGTCCCCACTCCTTTAACACTTTAAAAGTAAAGCAAGCAGCAACCAAGAGGGAATTTATAGCTAACTGACTGGGTGTCCCTAAAAGGGAGCTTCCCCCCCTATTTATCACACACACCCCCAAAAATGACAGATGGTGCTGGCCAGCCTGGTTAAGGTTGGGTCCACACCGGCTGGGATTTCTTCCCTGAGGTTTAGGAAAGAGTTAGATACATACACCTTTAATGTTACTAATAATTACATGAAGAACTAAACAATACTTTACATTTCAAGGACTACAATGAGTTAGAATGCAGGGATATTTTTTACCTGGCTGATTTTGGGAAACCTTCCTGGGAGAGTGCAGCCGCCATTTTGTTAGAGGCTCCTCAGATGTGTTTATTTCAAAATCAAAGTCTTGAAGAGCTAAACTCCACCGAAGATGTTTTTTTAGTTTCTTTGAGTGAAACCACTTCAGTGCAGCATGATCAGTCTGCAGGTGAAAACACCATCCCCAGATGTATGGGTGTAGCTTCTCCAGAGCATATACCTCTGAGGCTGACCAGTGGCTTTCCCTCTCAGAAAGTTTTTTGGTGAGAAACATGACAGGATGGGATTGTTGTTCTGGTCCTTCCTGCCTTAAAACTGCTCCACACCATGCTTTGACGCATCTGTGGTTATGACGAATGGTTGGTCGAAGTCTGGGGCCCTTAGTACAGGGTCAGACGTAAGGGCTGCCTTAAAGCTGGTTAAAGGCTAACACTTTCAGTTCACTGAACTGCATTGGCTGTTTTTTCCTGGTTAGGTCTGTCAGTTTGGCTGTAGTGTGGTACAAAGTCAGTAATACTCGGCCAAGTCCAAGAAGTATTGGACCTGCTTCTTTGACTTGGACAGGCAGATTTTGGATAGCATTTACCTTAGCCTGTAGGGGATTGATAGTACCTTGACCCACCTGGTGTCCAAGGTACGTTACCCTGTTTAGGCCTATTTGACACTTTTTGGCCTTAACAGTTAATCCTGCCTGCCTTATGTGCTGGAAGACAGCTTGGAGGTGTTCTGCCCATGAATCAGATTATAGCCACATCATCAAGGTAGGCAACTTCAAATTCCCTGGATCCAGCCAGAAGGTTATCTACCAGTCTCTGGAAGGTGGCGGGTGCATTTTGCAGTCCAAAAGGCAGCACATTAAATTCATACAACCCTACATGAGTGATGGAGGGTATCTAAGGGGTGCTGGCAAGTACTGCTAGATGACCCAGCCAAGGAAAGATCAGCCTTCATTTATCACAGCCTGTATAGCACATTGACACATCTTAATGACTTTTCAAAGAAAAACAATTTTTTTCTTAAACTAAAGATGGAGTAGGACTGTACTCCATAATCTGGCGATTATTTTGGGGTAGTCTTAAAACAGGGATGATGCTACTGATCTCCTTGGTAAGCTCTTTGAGATGTACTAATTAAAAGGTCTGTACAAGTGTTGGGTATTATATTACTTTTGCACGTGGGATGAAGAAGAGCCTATAACCTAGGCTCTACTCAACAATACAGACTTAAGATTCCTTTGGACGTCAATCCAATACAAAGATAATCCATCACTGGATTTGGAAATCTTCTTGCCATCAATGCTACCCTTGTGGATTAGAAAAAATCTTAGATTGTAAAACTCCTTGGAGCAGTGACCGTGTCTCTCTTAAAAGCTAGTAGCAACACAGGGCTCTAATCTGAATTGTGGCCACTGACTATTGCCATAACAAATATTTAATAAATAATAAACCATTGTTCAGATGCAGGTGCAACACAGTTGAGTTGAATACACTGGATGGTAGAAGAAGCAGAAAATAGGCCTTCTACCATTGTCCAGTGAGTATTGTAGTAACCTTATGCAATAGCTGAGATTTCCTTCTCTTGCTCTCTGCATGAGTTGAGTAGGGTTCAGGGTGTCTTCTGCTCTCCTTTCACCTCTCTGCGCAGAACAAGTATGCCTTTACTCCAGAAGTCCCTCCTGTGGCAAGAGCATTTCTGTTCTGAGCCCAGTAGGAAAAAGCATACTGGCTTAGGATAGTCTTCTTCCAGAACCAATTGCAGTGTTCCCCAGACTACCTGCTTTTTCTCTTCATTGTACTCTTTAATCTGATACTAAGGCCGTCATTCACTATTTGAGGAACTTCACAGGGACCTACCAAATCCAGCCAATTAGAGAACAGAGATGGTAAATGCAATGTAATGCATGTTAGATGGAACAATTTGAACTAGTAATACATGTTGATTGAACTTAACTATGAACTCTGAGGAAAAGGACCTGAGTGTCATTGTGGGCGGTTTATAGTACAAGACAATCACAAAGCAAATGTTAGGATGTTAAGAAAGGGGTAAAGAACAATACTGGAAATACTATACTGCTATATAAACCAAAGTCATGCTCTCACTTTGACTACTCTTCACTTTTTTGTTCACCCCATATTGAAAACAGTATAATAGAAATAGGTCCAGAGAGGGAAATAAAAGTTAGAGATTTAGAAAAATTTGTCTGAGAAGAGATTTTTGTAGATTTAACGTCTTACCGTAGTGTCTTGACTCTCAGCTAACAATCCCAGAAAAAGTTAAGGCTTCGGCTCATCTACAAGGCCTCCTAGTTTGTATGTAATGATGGCAGAAACCCTGGGAAGGTAATGGTGCACGGCACCCATCGTGTGTAGTGACACAGTGGTTCCTCTGGCTCCATGCTTGGACAAGGAGTCTTCAGTTCTGCCATCTCCCTGAATCTTTCAACTTGCATTCAGACCAGCAAACCATCCCCTTGCCTCCTTGCAGCTGCTGAACCCTCCTAGTTTCCAGGTGCTGTCTATCTGATAGCATTCTAAGAGTTAAACACATAGCAATTACCAGAGTAATTAGTAATTTAATTATGGGGAAAATTAGAGGGAAAATGTGAAGGTGAAAAGTTTCTATTTTGATTATATTTGGAAGCTTGCGCACCAGGAAAGTTCCCTTTTTGCTGATTTTTCCTGCTTTGAAATTTTTTAAAAAAGTATATTAATTGCTTTTGTCAAACTGCTGTATAAAACAATTGCTACAATATTTTCCTTTCATTTTCAGTTTAGAACAGTTGCCACTAGATGGTGGTAGAACAGCTATTCTTTTGCTGAAAGCTCTAAAATAAATCTTAAAAAAAATTCAGGCATTGCCATAAATCTTCAGTGTAAAATAATCCTGTAGAAAAGAATACAAAATTATACAAGAGTTTGGGATGCACATCTCTTGGTATTCCATAATTGTCTTTAGACTTTATTGCATTTCTATTGCTTGTTTATTATCTTATATACAGTGCTTCAAACTGGGCATATTTTTAATTCCAGGACCAGTGAACCGGTTAAAGATATCCAACAAAGCATATATAAATATTTGGATTGGAGTTCTGAAAGCAGGAATTAAACTGCTTCATTCTTTTTAGTTGAGAATTTTAGATAAGGTTCTCTGTTCAAAAAAAATAGATCAAGGACTCAGTACCACTGAGATCACAGGACTTTGGTCTCAATTTGCCTTCCAAATACATATTTTGAAGAAGCGTCTTCAAGTGCCTTCTTATTCAGTGTCTGCTCATCCTAATTCACTCAGTCACAATAACCTAGCTTTCATACACATTTCCATATGATTAATCATGTTGAATTTGTATGTTGTTTAGGTAGCTATAACATGTAAGGTCCTGATTCAACATGCACCTGAAATGAACCACTGAGGTGGAATATGGCAACTGTCTAGTACTACATTCCATTAGAATATAACAGTTGACAATTGGAAATTAAGAAATGTAATTTTTTCGATAAGCAAAATACTAATGTAGTTGTGATAACACTTTTCATAAGAGCAGAGCTGTTCATACTGAGGGATGTTCAAGTGGGTGATACCTTGGTTAGTCCAAAAGCCAGCATATCTTGCAGTGCAGTGCCTTACTAACATGCTGGGGTATTGGTTTGGTACTAACTCAGAAGGAAGAGTGCCACCTACAGAATCATCAGTGGCACTTCCTGCAATCATTGTTCCGGGTTCTTATAAAAATTCATTTGATTTCAACTTACAGCAAATAGAATACCAACTATTTGTATTTTTTTAATATGTTTTCTAATTGTTTTGACATTTGGTGTAAAGAATTTAATAGTGAAAGTATTAAGTAAATGTCAACATTAAACCATAAATGCTGCCATTAACTCCCTAGTGAGACAGCTAAAAAAAGGGCCAGATCCTCAAGTATGTCCAAAATATTCTAAGCATAATTGAGGGAGTAGTGTGAAACTCTAGTGTAAAATTCCCTTTGCCACCATACTGACTGATGTTGCTCTGTGCACTTCTTTCCTTGTGCACAGTGTTAGTGGTCTGAGGGGTACTTGAAGTTACACCAGCCTGGAATGGCAACCGGGGGCCTAAAAGCTAGCTCAGGATCTGTGTAGTATGGGGCCATCCTGGCCAGGCCCTTTTCTTGCTACACTAGCACTATCAAGAGCATGTGACATCTGAATCCTTGTTTTCGCTGTCAGCCACAGCAGCATCACCCCAACTCTAGAATGCTCTTCAGCCGAGCAACTTTCACTGACTTTTGTGACCAAAGTATATTGGTGGTGTGGTTCAAAGTAGCCACAGTCCATCTGAGGATCTGGCCCAAAATCTAGGTGGTATAATAATATCAGACACTAAAATATGTTTTATTGTTTCTCCTTCACTATGATTTCATCAAGAGCTTGCTGTGCCATCTCCTTTCTTCTTCTTCGTGGGGAGCTAACGAAGTTGGTACTGGTACCTTTATTTCTGCTCTTGGCTGCACGTCTGCAGATTACTATTCTAAACTGGTTAAAAATGTGAGTATTTTGTGTAATGGAGGTTTTATTAGTAATAAATCACCAGTTTGTAAGAGTGTGTATGAAAATGTCATTGCTATAAGAAACATGAACTGAATGACTTATCTTTTCGTACCTTGGTTCCTCTTACAGCCTTTTAAGGAAGAAAGATAAAATGGGAGATGACGAGACAAAAAGGGAGGCTTATACTAAAGTGTATGGTTTTTTAAAAAAATCCTTGTTCGTGTCACTAAAATGACTATTAGATAAGATATGTTTTGTAACATTATGAAATTTAGGGAAAATATTGTGGCATTTGTTTGCCAGAAATGCAATTACATTTTCTTTTTGACTGTGCACACTATTTACAATGCTAGTTGAACCCTATATTTTGGGGAAATTAGTGATTTTTCATTTCCCTGTAAAATCATAGGAATATTATTTCATAAAAAGATTTACTACTTATTTTGGAATTGTTACCCATTGTAAGGCTTTAAAAGTTAGTTCTCAACTCTTGGGATGCAAATCTGTAATATTTCACTTATTTGCTTGCTAATTGTGTAATGGGAATGATATGATGGGCGTTTAACAACTTTAGTACCTGTAATTGTCTTGAACACTGATCTTGAACTGGGGGGGGAAGGTGTGGGGGGAGGGGACTCTACAGAAAAGGCTACTTACCACTATTGAAACATCTCACACAGACAAATACAACTGATGTCTTCCTATTTGCAGTGTGTGTGTTTCCCTCTATAAATGTTTTTAATGTCATTGATTTTGTTTAACAGATAGTCTCATCATTAGTGACAGAACTCAAAGGAAATCAGTTTAATGGACTTAACATTCAAGGGAGGTAGGTGTTATCTAAACTTCATTTCAATAAGTCTTAGTATGGATCATTGAAGTTCAGTGAGGTCCTTTCAGAATTTGAAACATTCGACTTAAATATATTTAGAATCATGGTAATATTTAGAATTACCATATAGCTTTGGTAATGGACAAGCTAGGTAAGTGGATCATCACAGAAAACCTTTTACTTACCAGATAATCACAGCCTTGGGGTATAGGGTAGCATGTCTGCAGTGCTCTTACATGCCCCTCAGCCAATTATGTATTTCTATTCCTTGTTCATATCAGTGAACAGTGCAGGTATTATTGTATGCTTATTATGTGATGTCAGAAGGGCAGATGTCACCACTAGTGCACAGTTAGCAAGAGTCCAAATTTGTAGTCCTTACTCATGCTGAGGAGTCCTGACTCACACAGTAATACCATTGAGATTACCCATGTGAGTAACTACTACTCAATGCAAGTAGATTCACTGTTTAAATACATGGAATTGGGTGTTAGAAGTGCTGTTTGAGGTGACTGAGCAGCAGTCTCTTTGGTAAAAACAATTATTTGCTTAGTTCTTGATTTCCTCACCACTTTGAATGTGTCCATCCCTCCTTAGTATACCTAGTACTGTGGGCTTTTTGAAATGAAGACTAACCTTTTAATAAACATTTAAAAATATTTTCAGAATACACCAACAGAACCTTTGATTACATCTGAATCAAAGTTTGTCAGTAAAAATTAAAGCAAAAATAAAACAGAGGGATACATACCATATGTATTCAAGTAACAACCACACTTTAATTGAAAAGCCTTTGTGAAAGTGGCTCCATTTTACTCAGAGGTGCACACTGTGTATAGTCTGTCATAGGTGCTCACTTCAGTAACAAAACAGATTTTTACTACTTGTGCTAATACTACAGGATTTATATTGCGGTGGGAGAGCGAGCAGGATTATATTCGTTCTTGTGCATTGTCAGCAGAGTAGTTAAGGATCTGATTGTCCAGTCCTAGATAAACCTGCAATAGGAGGCCAGGAGACAGGAGGGGAGTCTGCACAGAAACCTGGTGTCTTTGCATTAGCTCTGGGGCAACCTACCCAACCCTTGGCTTTCCTGCAAAGAGCTAGACTACTGCGGACTCCCTTGTCTGATTCTGCCCCATGTATCTCTTTCTCACACACACTCTAAGGTTCAGGGAGGGATGTCCAAGGGTATGTCTAAACTGTAGTTAGACTCATGTGGCTGGCCTGTGCCAGCTGATTCAGGATCATGGGACTCTGGTTTAGGGGCTGTTTAATTGAGGTGTAGATGTACAGGATCAGGTGCAGCTCTGGGACCCTTCCACCTCACAGGGTCCTAGAGCCCAGGCTGCAGCCAGAGCCTGAATGTCTATACCTATTTCCATATTCATTTTTAAACTGGAGATATTAAGTCAAAAATTTAGGAAACTTTGAAAATATATCATGTAGCATTTCCCCACTGTAGACATCAGAAGGGCCGTCAACAAATCACAATATGTTCAGTTCTTATTGCTGAATAGGACACTGTAAATAACTGTAGTTTTCATCCATCAGTACCCTTTTTCCAGGAGACTTGAGGGATGTTTCTGGTCAAAAGAACAACCACATTTTCAAAATATAGCTTGTTAAATTTTACCTCTGAAGTTCAGATGCATGGGTAACGTGACAGGGTTGGGACTCACCACTGCAGCGCCTCCTGCTGTTCGGTCAGGGAATTAGCTCAATTTATGCAGAGCGCCCTCTGCCGGTGGTGTCCCATCCATCTCTCTCCCTCAGTTGGCTTCTCGACCCGTGTTGCTCCCAGCTTGTAGCATCCTCTTCAGGACACTGCCCTCCAGCAGTGCCCCCAAGTCCACACTCACCCCTTCTGGGTGCAGGGGTTTAATCAGGAGTCTTTGCACCAGCCTCAGTGACCTGCCACAACCCCCAAGTCTAGCCCCTCTTATGTCAGGGGGCAGATTGCAGCCTGATTCAGCCACCGCTCCACAGCCCAGTGCGGCACAAGGGGGAAAAGAGGGTGGGGACCCAGGCCCACCCACTACTCTGGGTCCCAACCCAAGGACCCTCTAACATCAGCCTCCCTGCCCTCCTTCTCTCCCCTTCCTTTCAGTCTTCCCTGGGTCACTTCCCCTCTGACACCATTGCACCCTCTAAGCCCTTCTATTCAGGGCCAGCAGTCTGGCAGGTATCAGGCTGGAGCTCTCCTCTGCTTCCCCAAGCCTGCCCAGCACAACACTGTTCTAGGTGCTGGTTTCCTGCTCAGGAGACAGACCTTCCCCCATGAAGGTCTGGAATAGACTGACTGCTCCCTTCCTGGGCAGCCTTTATATAGGGCTGAGCCTGGCCCTGATTGGCCGCCTAAAGCTCAGTTCTGATTGACTCCGGACAGGCCCTTCCCTATTGGCTGCCAGACTGCGCAGCTGCACTGGCCTGCCCTGGTCCACTCTTTCATGGGGGTGAGGCAGTCACCCCGCTACAGGTAATAACAAGTAATTTTGTACATAAACTGGGAAATACCTACTTTTGCATATGTAATTGCTTATTTTGGCTGCCCAGTTAACACAATCATCCATATGTGAAAAAGTCAATCTTTTTCAAATTTGGCTTTAAATATTAAATTATCCTCCACCTTAGTACTATTTAGATTGCACCATCATTAATCTTTTCCAAAAGTGCAATCTTGTTAGCAGGGTCAATTACTATGCTATGCTATACTAATACTATGCTGTACAAATACTATGCTATACATCCCTTCAGTTGTAGATCTTTAAGACAAATCCTTGTATTTTATGCCTGAGCACTTGAAGGTAGCAGGATTTATACTGTGGTGTGCACTGGAGTAATTCCTGCTGGAATGAGAAAAGCCAAAAAAAACCATAGAGATCTCAAAGCCAGCTTGGTTGTCTCCTGTGAGAACTTAAGATACCCATGTGAGAGCTGTGAAACTGTAATCTTCCTCTGAGGGACTGCTTTGCTCTTTATCAAACCGGGAAAGGCAAAATATTCATTGCTAGCAAGGCATATGTAGTTATTGAACACCTGCCAGCACTTTAGAATTGTTTGAGGTCCCTACTGCAGCGTGTTTACCATAGTCCTCAGTGCCAACATACAGAAATTCTGATTGTTTTGAAGTATTCCATTTGAGAATACTTCAGCATTAGGTACAATAAATAATTGTTTTCTTGACTTTAGAAGTTAAGACTTTTGAGTGTTTTCTTTCCCTAAAATAAGAAACCTTTTTTATTTCTCCAGAGTTTCAGATGATCATGTAACTGTAGTGTCCCTTTTCTGCGTTCCTCTTATCACTTTGCCTGATGTAACTCCTCTACTGGAAGCGCTCCTTACCTATCATGGAGGTGGATCACAAGAGGTTCTCAGCTCAGAGTTTTTAGAAGCTGTGAATGAGACATTTTTAAAGTAAGTAACATAGAATATACAGATTATGCCTCCTCACCAAAAAGAATATTAACTCTGTTCAGTTGGAATTACTATTTGGTGAATTTGCATGTTGGATGCATTGAATGTCTACTGTATTGTAACAGAATATTTTCTTTTTACCTGAATAGCAGACCTAAAGTTGGAACGAGAACAAGGATTCTAGATTGCTGATGTGCTGTTTCAATTTTACTTTCCCTATGATATGTTAGACAGTGTCACTGTAATTGTGTTTTTGGACTTTGCCTTTCACTGAGATGTTGTACCTCTTTGCCATAAATATACTGGATCTTTCCTAACTTCTGCTATTAGAGATCCAGATTTAATTTTGTGTCCTTGCATACCAAAAAATATCGGTTATATTCTTGTCTTTGTGTTTCCTGACAGTTCGTTCTCGTATTTCTATTGAGAACTTGGTTCTCCTTGTTTTCAAGTCTTCTGTCTCCCAGCAGATTATTTTTAACTAGGCACTTGAATACGGTTAACGATATGTAGATTTGCTTATAACTCTGCCTCCAAGGTGGTCCAGTGCTTGGATGAGATTAGCTCATAGATTAAAACTGGAGAGAGTCCAGTGGAGGGCAATGAAAATGATTAGGGGGCTGGGGCACATGACTTACAAGGAGCGGCTGAGGGAACTGGGGTTATTTAGTTTGCAGAAGAGAAGAATGAGGGGGGATTTGATAGAAGCCTTCAACTACCTGAAGGGGGGTTCCAAAGAGGATGGAGCTACTCTGTTCTCAGTGGTGGCAGATGGCAGAACAAGAAGCAATGGTCTCAAGTTGCAGTTGGGGAGATCTAGGTTGGATATTAGGAAACACTGTTTCACTAGGAGGGTGGTGAAACACTGGAATGGGTTACCTAGGGAGGTGATGGAATCTCCATCCTTAGAGGTTTGACAAAGCCTTGTCTGGGATGATTTAGTTGGTGCTGGTCCTGCTTTGAGCAGGGGATTGGACTAGATGACCTCCTGACATCTCTTCCAACCCTAATATTCTATGATTCTATGATAAAGACCAGCACAAACCTCACCAACTTCCATTGGCATCCTCCTTCAATCTCACCTTCTCTAATACAAATATATTGTAATGAGTAGGTATTTTAAATAATCTACCAAAGTAAGTAAGCAAGCAAGCAAAGAAATAAACAAAAACACCCTAACAAAAGTTTCACACTTCTCTCCTTGGACCAGGGGTGACACCAGGGGTGACGGATTCTTCCTAAAAGTGGGGGGGGGGGGGCACAAGGCCCAGCCCCTGTCCTCCTCTTCCCTTTCCGGCCCTCCCTTCGCTCCCCCCCGCCCAGGGCCCTGCATTCTGGCCAAGGCAGAAGCTGGAGCCAGGCCTCCACCTTCCCAGGGTGGGGGGGACCCAAGAGCAGCCCCTGGCCTGTAGCTCCTCCCTCCAGGCTCCCCATCCACTTTCAAAAGTGGGAGGGCCTTGGACCCTGTTTGGCACTCCTATGTGACTGATATTAGTCATGTCATTCAGTGCAGTCCTTGAAGGCACTGAGATACTTTGGTGATGAGGGTGATAGAACCTGTATAGAATGGAATAGAATCTCTGAGACCTAGTGATTTAACTTTTGAGTTTGGGCTTTCACAGTGACCACATAGGGCCTTGAATACTTCACCCACTTCATTAAACCACATAGTTGGGATGAAATCCCTGGGCCTTATTTCTAAAGATTTTAACATAACTTGTATTTGATTACCTTTTGCATAGACCACTGAAGAAGAGTATATTCATACCTAGAACACTTGAATCTTCACATCCCGAACATTCCTCTAATCATCACAATGTCTTGCAGGGGCAACTGCTGCTCATCACAACCCTGCCTTATAGCTCTTTCTCCTTTCAGCATCTCAAGAGACCAGATACCTTGGATCATTCCTCTGATAAAATTTTTGAGTGGAGAGAGGGCTGTCTTTGTGACCCCAAATAAGAGTCCTTATAATTTATATGTTAATACAACATATATATGATATATGTTCATATGGTAGGTGGATTCTCTAAGAGTGTGGACTGGGCAGTAGCTTAAGCAAGAGGATCATTCAGTGAAACAGAGATTCTATCAACTAAAATATGAAGTTCTAGACATAAGAATGATTACAATATCCTTCACCTAGGTTTTCTGGAGTGAAAAGGGTGTTTCCTTCACAATGCACTGAAGTCTTTGCTGGAGTCCATCTCATAAATTTGAAACTTTTTGCTCACCTGTCCTCATACTGTATGTCTGTATTAAACTGTGTCCATATTCTAAGGTTGAAATAGTTTGGCACGATCTACCATAATAGTCAGTAGAAGAAAATGGGGCTGTTACTCTAGATATCATGTTTTCTGAACTAATCCTCAGACTGAGGTTTTTTTTTTTTTTTTTTTAAAGCCAACAAAACAAAAAAAAAATCCCCCTCCCTCTGAAATTCTTGCTTTCGGCAGCTATATAGCTTTAAAAAGACATTTTTGGAAACTATGAATTCCTCATATATTTAAATGATCCTCTGGGAACCTTTTCTCCTCCATTCATCCACCTTTCTCCCATCTCTTCGAAGTCCTTAAGCTGGCCCCAAAAATAATTTTAGCTAAGGAGGGCTGGACGCTAGTTCTTCTGGAGCCCATCATCATTATGTCTGCGAAGTTCAGATGAGATCACTGAAGAAGACCAGAAGTCAGTGTTTCCCCCAAGGGCTCTAGTAACAGCAAAATAAAACATTGCATTGGTAGATAATATCAGGGCAGCAATTTTTAATTTATCGTTGTACATGTGCTACTAGATAAATACTCCATCAGAAACTAATGAAGGCTTTTCGTTTTAGTGAAACTTTATCTGAAAATCCAAAAGGAATGGGTGGTCTTTGACTTGTCTGTTTCCTGTGGCTTCAGATCAGCACTTTCCACAAGTAGTGGTAAAAATTCTGGAAGCTTTCCTAGGACAACTGCCCTAGGATAGACTGTCCAAACTGAGTCAATATCACTTGAGTCAACAGGCAATAAATCATTACAAATATTTTTGTCGCTCCTTATTGTGAGTCTGAACATTTTCTGTGGTGATAGAGGGTTTTTCTACGGTCACAGAGGATTTTTCTGAATCGAATACTCTGACCTGTGTTTTACCTTTTCCAGTGATTGTTTATCACAACAAGCTAAAGGAATTCAGTTTGTATTGTTGTTGGCCACTTTATTCATTGAGGGCCTCTGAAAGTACTTGTGAGAGTATTCCTATGCATAGATGTGTTGAGTTCATTATTCTTTGTATGGTGGGCTCTTGGTCTTCTATTGAGGCTCTTGTAACCTTCAGAGGGACTTAGTTACATTTTTCTACTTCAGTCACCTTTCATTATTTACCTCCCTATTCTTCACCTCTGTCTGTCTGCCCTTTACAGCCTCTGACCTCAAGTTATGAGCCTTACTTGGCTTCTTTTTGGATATCCAAGAAGACTGCTCCTTTAATTAGTTATTAGTAAATGCTAGAAAAGTATTGTGACTAGTAACCTACCAGAGAACCCAGTGGTGTCCCCTGTGAAGCATGCCCAAGTTCCTCTGGCACAAGGACAGAGAGGACAGTTTGCTCCCAGTATAAGAAATATTTTCCTGCCTATGAGTTAAAGTTTCTCTGTGTGGACTTTGCATTTACACTTTTTCAAAAATATAAAAGAAGTGTCCATTTTTCACTTTCACTTTCACTTGTCATTTTCTGATTTAAAATCAGAAAGAAAGCTTGAAATAATAATACATATCAAACCACAAAAAACAATATAAAATTAATGTTAATCTAATCTGACACTCTTCTTAATTCACCCTGCTGAGCCAAGATGTTGTAGTACAGTGCATATAATATATACACATTAATTTAATGGTTAAACAGTATTTTGAAAATGTAAAGTACTGCACGTGTTAAATATTATTTTTGCTGTTTTCCTCTATCTGGAGACGTAAAATCTTATGTGAAGCAGCTATGTAGACAACAGTTGTATAATTTCTGTTCACAGGTTTCAGAGTAACAGCCGTGTTAGTCTGTATTCGCAAAAAGAAAAGGAGTACTTGTGGCACCTTAGAGACTAACCAATTTATTTGAGCATGAGCTTTCGTGAGCTGTAGCTCACGAAAGCTCATGCTCAAATAAATTGGTTAGTCTCTAAGGTGCCACAAGTACTCCTTTTCTTTTTGAGAAATTATACAAGTTTTCAACCACTATCAGAATCCTGCATTCCCCTCCTCTTCATCAAGGTCTGCAAGTGCTTGAAACCTGTTCTTTAACTGCAGAATGAAGGCTTTCTATATTTCAAGGGACTTCAGCTTGTCAATATCATAACGTCTGTCCCTTGTTTGGTGGACCCACACTTCTCAGTTTTAGCTTGATGGAGGCTGTCACAAGGTGGTGGTTGCTACCAACATCTGCACCCCTTCTCACTTTCACATCTGTCAGTGAGCGTCGCCATTTGCCATTGATCATAGTCAATCTGGTTCTTATCCCTGTCATCTGGAGAACACCATGTCAGCTTGTGAATTTCCCGATGTTCAAATAGGGTTCCGCCAATGACTAGGTCATTCATATTACAAAAATCAACAAGCCTTTCTCCATTTTCATTCATGGCGCCACACCCATGTCTTCCCATTGCTCTGTCGTTGTTTGTGTTGTCCTTACTGACCTTGGCATTCAGGTCTCCCATGACAATAGTTAGGTTGTGGTGTGGTACTCTCTCACACTACAGGCGGAGTTAAAGGTAGAATTTGTCCTTTACTTCTTCATCACTGTCATTTGTCAGGGCAGAGCACTGAATCAGGGTGATATTATTATATTTCCCTTTCAGTTTGGCTCTCATAAGTCTGCTGCTGATGGATTTCCATTCAAGCAGGGAATGCTCCACTCCCTTCTTCAAAAGGATGGCAACACCCTCATGGTGTTGTCCATCATCCCATCCAGAAAACAGCAAAGTTTCTCCCGAGGCTGCTATTAGTCTTCCTGATCCCATCCATCTGCTCTCTTTGACACCCAGCATGTGTAAGCTGTAGCGTCTCATCTCTGCTGTGATCTGAGCTAGCTTCCCTGTTTCATACATTGTCCGTACATTCCAAAAACCCTTGGTTTTTGTCTTGGTGTTGAGCACTTCAGTCTTCATGCCAGTGGCTTCCTTTTGGCTTTCACCACTGGCAGTCATATGGGTCATTGACTCCTGAAGGCCATCACACACAGTGATGGTCGATTTCTCTGTTGCTGTTTCCGTAACATATTTTGTTTTTTACGGGACAGGGTTGTTAGCCCTGTGCCTAACCCCCAACCTGGAGGACCAGGGTGTATGTTTTGTCTGGCCCCTCCCTCATAGACCAGTCAAGCCTGGTAGAACCTACCAGGAGCAAAAAGCCCCCACCAACACAGACTCTGGGGATCGTTAGAGCACGCAAGCTGTCCCTCCATGATAAGGCATGGACACCAGAGGACAGATCCTAACCTTAGTTCTGTTTAATTCTGCATAATTGGGTGTTACATTAAGATATGTAATTTTTGTTGTATTTTTAAAAATTTTAATCTGAAACTAACCTAATGCCAGTTTTATAATAGCTGTAAACATATTCCAGTGTGTGTTGTGGTGGGATGTTTCCTCTTCTTGGGTGGTTGCTGTGCTCTGCTTTTTGCCTCATGCATAGTATACCCACGTTATGGTGTTGTCCCACTGCAAACCTATGCTTTCTTGGTATCTTATTTTCTAATTATATAATAACGTATTTTAGCTGAGTTATAGTAGAAAGCTAGTCTTTTCATGAGCTGACAGAGCGTGGATTTGTTGACTTGCAAGATATGCTGTGAGGTTCACTTACCTGAACTTCTATAAATCAGTTGATAGGCAATTACCATTAGACAGTATAAATTCTCAACTTTTCTATTAAGGCTGTAGTCACATTTTAAGAAGCAGCATTTTAAGAAGCAGCATGAATAGAGGACTAAAGAGCCAGTGGCGGCTTAGTTCTAATTCCTGCACTCCTACTTACCTGCTGTTTGACTTTGGGAGAAATCACTTAATCTCTTAGGGTATGTCTACACTGCAAAATTAGGTCGGACAAAGTAGCCCGGGTGGGGTGGGAGAGGAGGGAAGGACAAGGCCACATTGTTTATTGTAGTCACACGAACAATCAAACTGTTTGAATGACAGCCTTCTGTTGCTTGGGCCATCCTCTGGAGTGGAGTGGCTGCCTGTCTGGAGCCTCCCCCCCGCGTTCTTGGGCGTCTGGGTGAGGCAGATATGGAACCTGGGGAGGAGGGCATGCGGTTATACAGTGGATGCAGGGAGGGTCTGTGCTCTTGTTGGCTTTCCTGCAGCTCCAACAGACGCTTCATCATGTCCGTTTGCTCCCCCAACAGACGCTTCATCATGTCTGTTTGCTCCCCCTCAGCATTGCGTCCTGCCTCCACTCTTCGCGCTCACTTAATTCTTTCCTGGCCTCTGCCACTGCACGCCTCCATGCAATAAGCTGTGCCCTATCAGCGCAGGAGGACTGCATGAGCTCGGCAAACATGTCCTCGCGAGTGCATTTTTTTCGCCTTCTAATCTGCAATAACCTCAGGGACGGAGATAATAGGGGGAGCGTAGAAACATTTGCACCTGGGGGGAGATAAAAAGGGAGAGTAAAATTTAAGATGATACATTTCTGAGAACAAAAGGGAGACTCTCACAGTGAATCAAGCAATTCACAGCAGACAGCACATGTGCTTTAGGTACAAGATCGTATTTTGCCTTTTATATTGAACGCCTGCCGGTATGGTGACACATCACAAACGGCTGGGCAACAGAATTCGGTTTCCAGGCAGCCATGGTAAGCTTTTTGTTACACGGGGTTGGCTTCTTACACCTTCATAACATGTGGGAATGGTTTCAAACTGCAACGCCATCCTTTCCCATAGCAAGCAATGCTGGTTGGGTTTCACATTTAAAAGGAGGGGCTGTGGTTTTCGGGTAGATGTGCAGCACACACCTCCTCCCACCCCTCCGCATGGCTAGTCTCTAGGATGATGCCTTCTCCCCTTCCCCCGCCGCGTGGCTATTCTCTGGGATGATTCCTTCACTCCTCCCCCCCCCCACCCCACCGCATGGCTGTTCTCTGGGATGATCCCTTTTAGCCAAGCGCAAACAGCCCAGCATAAATGGGGTCCGTTTACTGTTCCCTTACAAAAATTCCCCTATTTCAACCAGGTGACGATGAATGATATCACTCTACTGAGGCTAACCCAGAAAGATATTGACCGAATGTTGCTTGAATGAGACCAAAACCCAGGACCATTCGCTGCCATGCTTTTGTGCTGCAATGATTCCAGAATATTTGCTACTGGCTTGGCGTGATAAAATGTCCTACCGTGGAGGATGAAATAAGGCAGCCCTCTCCAGAAACCCTCTGCAGAAGGCTTTCATGGTAGCTCCAGGAGAGCTTCAAGGAGATGTCCCTGGAGGATTCCCGCTCCATCCCCTGACATGTGAACAGACTTTTCCAGTAGCTGTACTGGCCGTGAATGCATCCCAATTCTTCAGGGCTAATCAAACATTAAACACTATTGCTTTTAAACCCTGTGCTGTAGTTACAAATGTGCACTCACCAGAGGTGCCTTCTCCGGCTTCAGGGTTGGGGATCCCGCCTTGGGAGGGTATTGGCTCCAGGATGATGAAAAGGTCCTGGCTGCCGGGGAGAATGCATTCACCGCTTGCCTGCTGCGCATTCTCCTCCTCCTCGTCCACAAAATCCTCTTCGCTGTGGCGTGAGACTCCCCCCTTGCAGGTGTCCACAGACAGTGGTCGGATAGTGGTAAGGTCCCCCCTAGAATGCTATGCAGCTGATCACAGAAGTGGCATGTATGGGGCTCTGACCCGGAGCGACGGTTTGCCCACTTTGTCTTTTGGTAGGCTTGCCTGAGTCCTTAACTTCCACGCGGCACTACTGTGCGTCCCTGTTGTAGCCTCTCTCCACCATGCCCCGTTCGATTTGGCATATATATTTGCATTTTTTCTTTTTGATTGGAGTTCGGCCTGCACAGATGCTTCTCCCCCTACAGCAATTAGATCCAATGTCTCCCTTTCGGTCCACGCTGGAGCTTGTTTGCGATTCTGGGGGGACTGCATGGTCACCTGTGCTGCTGAGTTCGCCACACTGACCAAACAGGAAATGAAATTCAAAAAGTTCCCGGGGCTTTTCCTGTGTACTTGGCTAGTGCATCGGAGTTGAAATTGCTGTCCAGAGCAGTCACAATGGAGCACTCTGGGATAGCGTCCCGGAGGCCAATGCCGTCGATTTGCATCCGCACTACCCCAAATTCGACCCAGCAAGGTCGATTTTAGCGCTACTCCCCTGGTCAGGGAGGAGTACAGAATTCGATTTTAAGAGCCCTTTAGGTCGACGGAATGGGGTTGGTTGTGTGGACGCAGTCATTTTTAAATCGACCTAATGCAGCTAAATTCGATCTAACCCCGTAGTGTAGACCAGGGCTAAGTATCTCAGTTTTCCCATCTGTAAAAGGTAGGTAATAATTAAGATATGCACTTTCTCCTAAAATTGTATAAGTATGTATATGTGGATTGATAATTTTGCATTGATATGCAATCTTTTAAATATTTATTCACTTCATGGCTCAGTTTGTAGAAAACAATATTTTCCCATTAACTCAGGAAGAAGATTGCCCTCTCTGAATCAGCTATCCTAAGCTTGTGGCTTCGTCATCTGCCTAGCCTTGAAAAAGCAACACTGCATCTTTTTGAAAGGTTGATTTCCACTCAAACAAGCTCACTGGAACACGTAGTGTGTATCATAAAAGATTCATTACTGGTATGTACCACAATTAATACATTACATCTTTTCGGCTGAGGGATCACCAAATACTTCTCTCATATACAGCATCATCGAAATCCAGCAACTTCCATGGGGGAGAGTAGCTGTCATGTAGCTTAATAACAGTAGTGGAAAGAGGAGAAATTTTTGTGCAGAACACCATGACAAATTCCTACTCTAATAAAATATGTTAAAATTAAAAACTTCACAGAACATGATGCCTTGGCATCAAAAGCTTCATCCATAGATCATAAGAAGATAAACAGAAACAGGCCCTGATTGTCAGAGGTGCTGAGTACCCACTTCTCCTTTGGAATTATAGAAAAATTTCCCTTCTGGGGACAGATTCAAATCTGTCTGGATTTGTATCTAGGGCTCCATGTAGTTAAAGTATTTAAAAGGCAATGTTTAAATTGCTAAACTATGTCCTTATGGATTAATGCATTGTGGGAATACTCATTTACTTGTTTTTTCATGAAAAATCATGAGCAAAAAGTTATTAATTTAAAACATTTATTACCCTATAATCAGTTTAGATTTTTTTTAGAAATATTCTATTATATAGTGCACCAATTCTATCCAATATATTTAGAAATTTATAATGATTTGGCACCTGGTTACTTGACATGATTAAAGGCTTCCATTAACAAAGAAATAGTAATAGAACCCCTTTATGAAAGCAATACGTTTCAGGATGTGTAGGTATGTCATACGCACATATCTTGTATTATGAAAGTGAACCTGAGGCATGGACGCTCTGAAATGTGGCATATATGATACTATAATCACACACCTGGAGGTGTCATGTGTCTTTTAACATTTTAAAATTCTTCTCTCTTCTTCGCGTATTTTTACATGTCCATTCCACTGTAGGTGTGTGTGCGCCCCCACGCACAGTTGTTGATCTTTTTCCCTCAGTGGTACTCGTTGGGGCAGCTTGAGCATACTCTACCCTTGCCTGCCATTGCTTGCAGGTACAAAAGGGGCAGCGACCACCCTCAGTTGCTTCTTATTCCCAGTGATTGTTGTTGGAGTGCTTTCAGTCTTCCTATAGCAAGTTCTTCCCTTGCTCCTTGTATATAGCCAATTTTTTCTTAGAAGTTAGTAGTTAGGTAAAATCTAGTATAGATAAGTGTTAATATTAAGCTTCAGTTTTTATGGTTTTTTTTTTAACCAAATTCAAATTTTGGTACTGGGTCTGGTATCAGAACCATGCCTCGCTTTCTGGGGTTTAAGTCCTGCCTGTCATTGACCCACACCCCAGCTGTCTAAAATGCTTGGGGGAGTCCAACATTACTGACAAGTGTCCATCTGTAAGAGATTCACGCCTGGTTCTAAGAAGGATAGAGCAGCCAGGTTCAAGTGTCTCCTAATGGTCCCCCATTGGAACCCTTGCCTTTTAAATGGACTCTGAGTACTGCATTTTGATATGGAGTGCTCCATTGGAGATGTCTACAGCACCTCACTCTCTATCTCTGGTGCTAAAAAAAGAGAGACTGGCCCTTGAGAGACTTAGTACCCTATTTGGCAAGATCGTCTGTACTGAAGTCAGCTAGAGGCAAGGACTCTGGGAAAGACTCTGAAGAGTGCTTCCTAGAGGACTCCTCATCTAAGATAGTCAACCCTAGAACCTGAGTCATGTCTCTCGAGTCCAACCTCTGACATACCTATAGAAAGACATCAGGATCAGGAATCAAGACAAGCACCAATGACACCAGAGGTTTATGCAGCCATGAGAGAACTGCTTAACCTCTTGGTGTCTCTGGTTGTGCAGGAAGGTTTCCAACCAGTACCAGTGGTTCCTACTCTGTCTCTTCAGGAGCATACAGTACCATTACCTTCTATGCTTTTGGTACATCAGAAGCTGGTGCAATCAAGAGGCAAGCCAATTATGGTATCCTTGTACTGCCATCCCTGAGCTCTGGCTACCTATCTCTGGTTCCAATGGGGCTCTGCTCCCCCACTGGTATCAGAGGACTGAGAGTTGTCTTCCTCAGACTCAGAGGTGCAGTCTTTTGTGTCTCAATGTAGGCAGGGCATATATCCTCTGCCAGAGACTTGGGAGCCATGTGTCTTGCAGCAGTCTCAGCAGTGTCATTCTCTGAAGGGGCAATGGCCTGGACAAGGATGGGTCCTTTTCTGGACACCATGGGGTGTCCCTCCTTCAGCTAGGGCTTCCTCTTACCTGCTTCAGTCGGTTTCCTCAAGGGCACATCAGGAGTATTGGCCCCACAGGCAACATTCTTTGATGACTGGGACCGGGCCTGGTACTGAGTAGCTAGAAGTCGCTTGGGAAGTTCTCCCACTGCAAGACACAGAGCAGGCGCTACCTCTTCCTCCCCATCAGATGAGGCTATGGAGGTGGTAAGCGACTCAGCAGCATCAGAGGTTTACATGGTTCACCAAAGTCTACTGAGAATGGTAGTCTCTGTTATGGACATTCAGGCAGAAGAGATCTTTGAGAAATCTCACAAGTTGATGGACATTCTGGCTTTGGCAGCACCTTTCAGAGTGGCTCTAGTGACTAATTAAGCCATTCTGGAGCTGGTTAATGCACTCTGGCAGTCCCTCTCTGCCCATTTTGCTGTGGGAGGAAGGGAAGAAGGGAAGTTCTACATCCCTTTTAATGGGTTTGAACATCCGTATTCTTGTCCTCTCCTGGGCTCCTTAGTAGTGGCAGCAGCTACTGAGCGGAAGATGCATGGTACCAGGTGTTGACTCCTAAAGGAAAAAAGTCAAAGGCTGGACTTGTTTGCCTGTAAACTTTATTCTATGAGAAGTCTGAAACTCAGAAATGAAAACCAACAGTTGCTCTGAAGTCACTATGATATCTCTGGAAGAACATGATGAAATTTAAGGACAGGTTACTGGATGACTGCAAGCAGGAATTCAATATGATGGTAGAGGAGGGCAAGCTGGTGACCAGAACAGCTCTACAGGACAGCTTGGATGTGGCAGGTTCAGCAACTCCCACCATGGCATCTAGTTTCTTATAGTTATAACTATAAGAAAGTATTGATGGCTGCAGTCTTCCAGTCTTCCTGCAGAGGTTCAGCAGACCATCCAAGATCTCCCATTCTAAAGTCCTTCCTTATTTTCAGACAAGACAGACAATAGACTTCATAGCCTAAAAGAGCGCTGGACAATGATAAAATTGCCTGGAATCTATACACTGGCAATGAAAAGAAAGAAGTATTGCCCTCAGCAGTCCTATAGACATTAGGGCTTTGTTCTGCGATCCTCAGAGAGTCTCCCTGAAAGCATGGGGATCCCTGAACCCACCAAAAAAGAAATGCAGAGGTTAAAAGGAGGTGACCACCACCAACCTCTTCTGCATCAGCCGGTTCATCTCATCCAGCCAGTTCATCCGAACAGGCATTTTGATGGGTTGATAAGGATAGTTTACCAGTTCCCACAATTCCGTCTGTTTCTACCCTTTTGTTTTCACAGTTGCTTATTTCGCTTCCTAAGTACTTGGTCTCACATAACATCAGATAAGTGGTTCTTAAGCATGGTGGATCTGGGATGTTCCTTCCATGTCTCTTCAGGAACCACTCTCATGAAACTGTCCTCCAGGAGGAAGTCAAATCCCTCCTTGAAGCAGAAGCCACAGAGGAAGTTCTTTTGTGCTTCAGGGGAAGAGCTTCTATTCCCTCTACTTTCTTATTCCCAAAGCGAAAGATTGTCTCAGGCCTATTTTGTATACAGGAGAATTAAACGGATTCCTGAAGAAGATAAAATTCCATATGGTCACCTTCGCTTCCATGATTCCCTCCCTGAAACAAGAGGACTGATATGGTGCCCTCGACTTAACAAATGCTTACTTCCATGTGGCAATATGCCACAACCACTGGACATTTCTCAGATTCGTGGCGAATGGAACCCATTACCAATTCACAGTGGTTCCATTCAGCCTGTCAGCTGCTCCTCATGTTTTCGCAAAGTGCATGGCCATGGTGGTAGAGTATCTTTGAAAATCAGGTGTCCATCTGTTTCCAGATCTGGAAAACTGGCTGGTGAGAGGCAAGTCCAAAGTACAGTTCTGTCCATCAGCCTATCTGCATTCAACACACCGGGCTTCTAGTTCATTGGGACAAATCAATCCTGAAATCACTACAGATAATAGAATTTATTGGAGCAGTCTTAGACTCTACGAAGGCCAAGGCTTTTCTGCCAAAATCAAGCTTTGAAACACTGGGGGTTAGTTCTGGAGCTAAAAGCAAATCCTCTCGCCACAGTTCACAGATGCCTCAGATTCCTGGGGCACACGGCAGTATGTACCTATGTAGTGCAGCACACCACACTACACCTCAGGAAGTTGCAAGGCTGGCTGGCTTCAGTGTATGTCCTAAGTAGCTCAAGTACTGGTGTTAGTTTTGTCATCTCTGAACCGGTGAATACAGTCTCTGAAAGTTTGGGTGAAGGTCTGTGACAGAGTATAGGCCCCCATGTATGAGGAAGGGAGCAGAGAGGCTTTGCTGGTTGGGCTAGCCCCACCTATCCAGTCCTGTCAATCATGCATGATTGGGAGGAGGGCTTTAAACAGGAAGAAACTTCAGTAGGCAGGGGGAAAGGAGCAAGACTACCCTAAGCACCAGACTGCAGGAGTAATGCCTGACATTGCAAAGGGAACTCCTAGGCAGGAGACTTTCATCCCGACCCTGAGGAAAGTACAGCAGACCCCCTATGGTAAGACACACAGGCTGAGCCTGCCACAGAAACCCAGACAAAGCGATTTCCTCAAACCTATTATCTTGGGACTGGATTGTTGGCAGCACTGTAGATACCCTCCCCCCTTCCCCACCCCTGCTTTCTGGAACCTTAGGGAGTCTCCCTGAAAGCGTGGGGAGTTTGTGACTTCCATTTTGATCCCCCAGCCAGAGAGACTTAAGGAGCCCTACAAAGGGCAGAATCCCCCTTGGGAATAGTAGGAAAGTGGGGCTGGTGTTGCTATCACCCAGAGTTGATAACTGGGTGTGGTCAGGTTTCCCCACACCGAGGGAGAGAGGAACCACCAAAGACTCTGTTACAGGGTTTTCGTCGTTCCCCTACAACCAGTGCTCACTTTAATCACAGATGCATCACCCCTGGTTGTGGGGTACACATGGGTCACTGTAGACTCAAGGTCTGTGGTCTTCCCAAGAACTGAAGAGACTCTCATAAATGTCAGAGAGTTGTGAGCTGCTCATCTAGTCTGTTCAGCCTTCCTTCTGCATATCAAGGGGAAAAAATCTGCTAGTAATAACAGACAGCACAGTAACTATATTTTATTGAAAACATGTAGGGAGGGATGCATTTGACACAGCTGTGCCAGAAGGTGATTCACCTGTGGGACTTTTGCATAGCCAATTTGGTTGACTTCAGAGCTGCTTACCTTCCAGGAGTGCAGAATTTGTTGGCAGATCAGCTGAGCAGGTTCTTCCCTGATCACCATCAGAGTTCACTGTCTCTAGACATGGCCAGATTCATGTACCAGCTGTGAGGGACACCCCAGGTGGACCTATTTGCAACACAGGCCAATGGAAAATGCCATCAGTAATGTTTACAGTCCAGGTTCATTGACAGACACATTCCTGCTATCCTGGAAGAATTACCTTTTTATATGCCTTACCTCTGATTCCATTACTGCGCAGAGTCTTGTCAATGACCGGGCTCACCTCATACTTATAGCACCAGCATGGCCTCAGCAACACTGGTACTCAACCCTGCCAACCTTGTCAGTCAGACCTCCATTATCTCTCCCATTGGATCTATGCATGATTACCCAGGGCCATTGGCATCTGCTTCACCCCAGCATACAAGCCCTCCATTTGACAGAGTGGATGCTTCATGGTTAACACCATTGGAAAGGGCTTGCTCTAAGAACATACAGAAAGCACTTCTGAATAGTATAAAGCTTCAAGAAGGGCTACTTATCTGGCTAATAGAAATGTTTTTCCATCTGGTCCCGACAAAAATGTTCCCTCCAAATAAGCTCTTATCAGACATGTATTGTGTGGTCTTTTACACCTAAAACATCAAGGTCTATCAGTTAGCTCTATCAGAGTACCTCGGGAAGCTATCTCAGCTTTCCACCCCTTGGTAGATAATAGATCTCTTTTTTTCCAACCCTATCACCATCAGATTTCTAAAGGGTTTGGACAGATTATACTCTTAGGTGAAAGATCCTATTCCCCTATGGGATCTGATTTTGGTGTTGGCAAAGTTAATGGGGCCACTTCTGAACCTCTTGCAACTTGCTCCCTTTCTCTACCTCTCTATAAATGTGGACTTTTTGACTGTGATTACCTTTATGAGGAAAGTGGGTGAGTTGAGAACCCTGGTACCAGAGCTTCCCTATACAGTTTTCCGTAAGGATAATGTTTACCTCCACCCTCACCCAAAGTTCCTAATAAAGGTGGTCTCCAATTTTAACATTAACCAGGCAATTTATTTGCTGACTTTCTTTCTGAAACTTCACACTCATAGAGATGAGGAGAAACTTCATTCATTAGGTGTTAGAAGAGCTTTAGCTTTTTTTCCATTAAGTCCTTTAGTTCCTCAACGCAGTTGTTTGTCGCTGTTGTGGATAGAATGAAAGGACACCCAGTTTCCATTCAGAGGTTTTCACCCTGGGTTTCTTTGTGCATTTGTTTGTGTTGCCAGTTGGCTAATGTGATGCCACCAGTTAGAGTATTGGCCCATTTCACTAGAGCATATGCAGCATCAGTAGCTTTCCAAGTGCAACTACCTATTCTGGACAACTTGGTCATCAGTGCACGTGTTAGCTTCTCATTATGCTGTAGTCAAGCAGTCCACAAGCCATGTCACTGTTGGACGTGTTGTTCTCCAATCTGTTCCTGTAGACTCTGAGCCCACATCCAGTAGAATGGACGTGCAATCAAAAAGAAGAAACTGCCCACCTGTCTCTAACAGCTGTTCTTTGAGATGTGTGGACATGTCATTCCAGGACCCACTCTCTTTCCCCTCTCTATCAAAATCTGTCCCAGTAAGAGGAACTGAGGTGGATTGGGGTGGCTCTGCCCTCTTATGTCTGCACATAGTGGCATGCAATGGCAGAGGGCACTCAAGCTGCCCTGATGGGTACTGCTGAGGGGAAAAAGATCTTTGACAACTGTGCATGGGGCTCCCACACATACCTAGAGGGGAATGGACATGTGCAACCAATCTCGAAGAACAATTACAGAAAGGTAGGTAACTGTTTCTTATTCATTGCCTCTGCAGATCCCCATTGTAGGTTGTGTACCATGCTGACAAGCTACGTAACTGCTAGCATTGACCCTGCTTATGCATCAATCAGGGATCTGAACATTTCAGAACTCAAAATTACAGAAGGTTCTGTGCCTGTATACATTCTCAGCTCTCTCTTTTCCACCTGTAAAGTGGTCACAGGAGTATCTCTCCCCCATAATCTATATAATACAACGGTCTTATCCATCCCTCTATATTTCTAAAGCCATCATTCACCATAATATATAGGTGCTATACATAGCTTACAGAAAACATTGGTTCAGTATAGAAAAAGTAAAATCTCTGTTTTAATCTTGGGTATATTATGTATTTATTTAATATTTATATTACATTCACACCCAGAGCCCCACAGCAGGATTGGGACCATATTGTGCTGGGCACATTCCTATTGTACATACTTGAAAATTCAGCCCCTGCCCCCAAAAATTTGCACTCTGAGAAGACAAATGACACACAGAGATGAAGAAGATGAGGGCATTCTGTGTAAAGGAGTAGTGTGGATGAAGGCACAAAGATGAGAATTTGACAAATAGGCAGATAAGCCTTGCTTTGTTGGTAGGAGGCAATGCATTAAGAGACCAGAGTATGCAAGAGGGATATAAGGGTACAGTTGAGAGGGTGATGACAGGAAGCTTGATCTTCTTGCAGTGAAGCATGATAGCAGGAGCTGGTAGGGAGGGTGGATGATGTGGTCAGAGCAATGGTCAATCAGTCTAATAATTCCCTTATTACATGATATTTTAAAGGCTATTTAGATTACAGTAAGTAGAAACGTTGGATCTACCAATGTGATGAATATATCCCATCTAAAATATATTTAGAACATTTATTTAGAGGTACGTGCGTATTTGTTTTTGTTTGTTTGATTGATTATGACATTTCCAGGATGTGACCTCTATGTGCCTTATGGTTTATGGCAATTACAATACAAAATAATGAGCCAAAAGTTACTGATTGATTTAGTCTCTTTTTCCTATTTGCAATAAAAACAATATAGAACAAAAAAGCAACCAGAAAAAAATTGGTTATGTGGCTAAATTAGGTAAGGTGAATAAGCTGCTTCAGAACTGCATCATCTGAGTCATTTATCACAATGAATTATCTCAGCACAGTGTCATAACTGTAGGTAAATATCTTAGGGCCAGTCTACACTACAGTGCTACATCTGCACAGCTGTAGCGCATCTGGTGAAGACGCACTATGCTGACAGAAGAACCCTCTCCCATCGGCATAATTACTCCACCTCAGCGAGAAGCGGAAGCTATGTTGGCCGCTGACCTAGCGCCAGTGTGGACGGTGTGAAACTTGTGTTGCTCATGGCGGGGGCCTTTTTCATACCCCTGAGCGATGAAAGTTAGATCAACTTAAGCAGTAGTGTAGACCTGCCCTTAGAGATTTGCAGGACCTAGATAGAAGACTGCTGTGCTTTAGTATGAAAGAAACTTGATATCCAATACTGTTATATTTGGATTCCAGCTGTAATTAGAGTGTGATGGTCTAGTAACTTGTATTTTATATGGTGTGCAGTTAATTATGTTTATATCTCTTGGAAGAAACTGGAATTAGTATTGGAAATTTTGTAGTTACTAGGAAGCAATAAAAACCAAAAGATCAGCGTTATACACATTGCATATAGTGAAATAATCTACATGAATATTCTTTGGCATCTCAGAAATTGGGAGGTCTTGCATTTTTGAGGGTTGAAGTGTACATAAGTGTATAATATATAAACCTGTATAATATATGTGTGTGTATGTATATATGTGTTTGTAATATCTATGTGGTGGTGTGTTAAAGTTTCAGGGTTTTTGTACAGTCCTCACTACATGCACATATAGGGCCAATAGTAATGTCTGTGCAGATTTTAGTTAGTACTTTTGGAAGCAGACGTAGTTGTGCTCCTTTGAAAGGTAGGGCACAAGAAAACCTTAATCCTTGGCTTTAGGTTCTGACCCTTAAAACTTATGTTGTTCTTGACATTGTAAGCCATTCTGTAAGTATGCCGTTCTCCTGGCATCATCAACTTTCCAAAGTCTGGCCCAGAATCAAAACTATGTTATGCTTTCCAGCTGAAATTCAGGTTGTGGACCCTCAAATGCTATTGTTTTTGATTCAGCACTGCAGAGTGAAAAGTTCCACTTATTAGGTGGGGTAGTGACACTCTGTTGTGCTGCCATACTAAGATTTGGGGTTGTACCCTGGTTCCTATGCCCCTACATTGCCCTCCTGCTTTGACTGATCCACCCAGTTATATTCTGGCTGGATCCAGAGTCATCTTTCATAGCTAGACCTTCCAGTGAAAGAGGCAGAGAAAAGGGAGAAAGATGGGGGAGATGTCAGAGAGAAATTGGGAGAGGCAAGACAATTTTTGTTTGAAATTGAATTTCCTTGCAGAGTATCCTAGCTAAGTAAAGTTCAACAGATACAATACATTTCCTTAACAGTGTATTTTATAAAAGAATCCATCCTCAAAAGGATATATCCTTGAGTTGAAACACTGGGAATAGTTTTCAGAGTAGCAGCCATGTTAGTCTGTATTTGCAAAAAGAAAAGGAGTACTTATGGCACCTTAGAGACTAACCAATTTATTTGAGCATAAGCTTTCGTGAGCTACAGCTCACTTCATCGGATGCATGATGAAGTGAGCTGTAGCTCACGAAAGCTTATGCTCAAATAAATTGGTTAGTCTCTAAGGTGCCACAAGTACTCCTTTTCTTTTTGCGTATATACACAGAGAACGTGAAATAGTGGGTGTTACCATACACACTGTAACGAGAGTGATCAGGTAAGGTGAGCTATTACCAGCAGGAGAGCGGAGGGGAAAAAAGCCTTTTGTAGTGATAATCAAGATGGGCAATTGCCACTTTTAGGTCTGTAATCGAGTGACCAAAGAGATTGAAGTGTTCTCCGACTGGTTTTTGAATGTTATAATTCTTGATGTCTGATTTGTGTCCATTTATTCTTTTACGTAGAGACTGTCCAGTTTGGCCAATGTACATGGCAGAGGGGCATTTCTGGCGCATGATGGCATATATCACATTGGTAGATGTGCAGGTGAGCGAGCCTCTGATAGTGTGGCTGAAGTGATTAGGCCCTATGATGGTGTCCCCTGAATAGATATGTGGACACAGTTGTCAACGGGCTTTGTTGCAAGGATAGGTTCCTAGGTTAGTGGTTCTGTTGTGTGGTGTGTGGTTGCTGGTAAGTATTTGCTTCAGGTTGAGGGGCTGTCTGTAAGCAAGGACTGGTCTGTGTCCCAAGATCTGTGAGAGTGATGGGTCGTCCTTCAGGATAGGTCCTTGATGATGCGTTGGAGAGGTTTTAGTTGGGGGCTGAAGGTGATGGCTAGTGGCGTTCTGTTATTTTCTTTATTGGGCTTGTCCTGTAGAAGGTGACTTCTGGGTACTCTTCTGGCTCTGTCAGTCTGTTTCTTCACTTCAGCAGGTGGGTATTGTAGCTGTAAGAACGCTTGATAGAGATATTGTAGGTGTTTGTCTCTGTCTGAGGGGTTGGAGCAAATGCGGTTGTATCGTAGAGCTTGGCTGTAGACAATAGATCATGTGGTGTGGTCTGGATGAAAGCTGGAGGCATGTAAGTAGGCATAGTGGTCAGTAGGCTTCCGGTATAGGGTGGTGTTTATGTGACCATCGCTTATTAGCACCGTAGTGTCCAGGAAGTGGATCTCTTGTGTGGACTGGTCCAGGCTGAAGTTGATGGTGGGATGGAAATTGTTGAAATCATGGTGGAATTCCTCTAGGTTTCTTTTCCATGGGTCCAGATGATGAAGATGTCATCAATGTAGCGCAAGTAGAGTAGGGGCATTAGGGGACAAGAGCTGAGGTAGCGTTGTTCTAAGTCAGCCATAAAAATGTTGGCATACTGTGGGGCCATGCGGATACCCATAGCAGTGCCGCTGATTTGAAGGTATACATTGTCCCCAAATGTGAAATAGTTATGGGTGAGGACAAAGTCACAAAGTTCAGCCACCAGGTTTGCCGTGACATTATTGGGGATACTGTTCCTTATGGCTTGTAGTCCATCTATTCAGGGGACACCATCATAGGGCCTAATCACTTCAGCCACACTATCAGAGGCTCATTCACCTGCACATCTACCAATGTGATATGTGCCATCATGTGCCAGCAATGCCCCTCTGCCATGTACATTGGCCAAACTGGACAGTCTCTATGTAAAAGAATAAATGGACACAAATCAGATGTCAAGAATTATAACATTCAAAAACCAGTCGGAGAACACTTCAATCTCTTTGGTCAAACAGCCTCATTTCTCTCTTCACTGCAAGATAATGAACACAAGAGACTGGACCTCGTCAGCCACCCTTCTGCTTAGAGTTGCCAACTATTCTGCTCTACTAGCAAATTATGACTACTCTGACTATAGTAAAATACAAGAGCTCATGGAAGACCTCCCTGAGCATAAACGTCCTCAACTCAACGCCATTATCAACGAGGGTCAGTTAATAGCCTGCACAACGCTGCAAGCCTCAATGAATGTAGCGGACAACCACAACAGCTGTGGTTATGAGAAGAATCCCAAAAGAACTACAGCTAAAAGTGGAGGACCTCCCCTTCGATAGGGATCAACTATTCTCGTCTCAAACAGATGATGTCCTCTATACCACGAAGGCCTCCCGAATGACGCTGCGTACACTAGGCATACACCCACCGCCTGACAAACGCCCTCACTGTACACCATACCAGAGGTCACGAGACACCTCGTTTAACCGTCAACAACCACAATACTTCACTCAGAACAAACCCATACAACGGGCTCAGAGATGACAAGCTCCACAGAACCAGGCCTCGTCCACCCGTCCATCTACATCTAAGCCACAATTTTGAAGTCTTGGTTGAGGGTATGCATGACCTCCTCACACCTCTAGCGCCAACAGATACCCCATCCCAAAATTGTGGTCACCGCCTAAGCCCATTTTACCATGCTGCGATAACCACAGATCAATCGATTTTTGGAGATCATACAATCTGGTTACACCATTCCTTTCACAGTCACCCCCGCTCCATTCCCCCCTTCCCTGTCCCTCTTCAGAGACCCCTCTCACGAGCACCTCCTGCAACAGGAAGTAGGCCGCCTCCTACTGCTGGGTGCTGTACAACCAGTACCACATCAATACCGAGGGAGGGGTTTTTATTCCAAATATTTCCTGAGAGAGAAGAAAGAAGGGGGATTGAGACCAATCTTAGATCTCCAAAAACTCAAAAGGTTCATACACAACCACAGGTTCAAAATGGCCACTCTGGCCACAATAATCCCAGCACTAAATGTGGGGGACTGGTTTACAGCCCTCTACCTCCAAGATGCGTACTTCCCTATTACAATACATCCTGCCCACAGACAGTTCCTGAGGTTCACGGTTGGACACAACCACAGCCAATACAGGGTCCTTCCCTTCAGACTGTCCACTGCTCCCCGCGTATTCTCAGAAATGCTTGTGGTAGTAGCAGCACATTTTCGACACAAAGGAGTCATAATCTTCCCCTATTTAGATGATTGCCTACTCAAGGGTGCCAACTGACAAGAGACGGCAGGCATGCTAAAGACCACAATAGACCTGTTTCACCAGCTAGGTCTACAGATAAATGAAAAGAAATCCACTCTGGGACCAACCCAGCAATTGGAGTTTATTGGAGCCGACCTAAACTCCATACAAGCCAAGGCAATATTGCCAAACCACAGATTCACTACATTGACCAATCTTATTTTCACGGTGACCATCAGCCCACAAATTTCAGTGAAGACATGTCTTTAGATTCTGGGACATATGGCAGCTACGACTTTCGTAGTAAAGTATGCCAGACTCCGTGTGCGCTGTCTGCAGCACCAGTTGAGCACGGTCTATGCATCCAGCAAACACTCTCTGAACAGACGTGTGACACTGCCACCAAGGGTTATCCTCTCTCTACAATGGTGGACACAGCCAGGGAATGTATGCTCCGGGATTCCCTTTCAACAAGACCCCCTCATCAGTGAGTATTCCAGCAGATTCTTCCCTGATAGGTTGGGGCGTCCACTTATACCACAATGTACACGGCAAGTGGTCTGCGACGGAAACCCGACTACACATCAATCTCCTGGAACTCCGCATGGTACACAATGCATACCAACACTTCCTCCCACTCATACGAGAAACCTCAATCTCTATTCTCACCGACAATGTGGCATGCATGTTTTACATCAATCGCCAAGGAGGAGCCAGGTCTCACTCGCTATGCGTAGAAGCCATGAATTTATGGAACTTCTGCATCTGCAACAGTATAAACATCACAGCATCAGACCTATCAGGGTGCCAAAACACTACAGTCGACAACCTCAGCAGGCACGTCTCACAGGAACATGTGTGGGAAATCCATGACCGTGTTCTCGACACAATATTCCAAAAATGGGGTCACCCAGTAATCGACCTTTTCACCTCAGCCACAAATCACAAATGTCCCCTATTTTGCTCCAAGGCAGGCCTGGCACCGGGATCGTTAGGGGATACCTTCCTCATCCCGTGAAACACGTCACTCATGTACGCCTTCCCACCGATCCCACTGATCCCACTGGTCATCTGCAAGAAATGTCTTGACAGCGCATACGTCATTCTCATTGTCCCCACATGGCCCAGACAGACTTGATTTCCATACCTCTCACATCTAGCAGTCTGTGCCCTACAACTGCTGCCTTTCCGGACGAACCTCCTGTCCCAGAACAAGGGCCTGACGCTCCATCCAGACCCAGTGAAACTCCATCTCAAAGCGTGGTTCCTCTCTGTTTCCAACATGGGGAATGGAACTGTTCAGAGAAAGTAAAACAGGTATTACTAAATAGCCATCGCCTCACCACTAAATATACTTACCGCCACAAGTGGAGAAGATTCTCCCTTTGGTGTCAGAAAAAACAGCTGAACACGACCAAGGCGCCTCTATCTATGATCCTAGACTACCTACTAGAACTGAAGGAAACGGGGTTAGCCATAAGCTCTATTAAAGTACACCTCACTGCCATTACGGCCCTCCACGCACAGATAGAAGGGGCTTCAATATTCGCTCACCCAACTACACAGTGCTTTCTAGCAGGTATACAAAGCATGCACCCAGAAGTATGTCAACCTACGCCACCATGGGATCTCAATCTTGTGCTCAGATGTCTCACAAGACCACCCTTTGAGCCTCTAGCAACCTGCTCGCTCCTTCATATGTCAATGAAGGTCACCTTTCTAGTGGCAATCACGTCTGCCAGATGTGTCAGCGAAATAGGAGCATTGATGGCTGAACCACCGTACACTGTATTTACCAAAGACAAAATCATGTTACGTCCTCACCCAAAATTCTTGCCCACAGTGACTACAAATTTTCATATTAACCAAACCATACACTTACCTGCCTTCTATTCCAAGCCACATAATGACTCCCAAGAAGCAACGTTGCACATGCTAGATGTCAGATGGGCTGTATCCTTTTACTTGGGCACAACTAAACCATTTCATAAGTCACCAAGACTATTTGTCTCTACAGCAGAGCACTCCAAGGGCTCTACAGTATTGACCCAGAGACTCTCTACCTGTATTCAAACTTGCTACCACCTGCATCACAAAGAACCCCCCCGTGGGCATCAGATCTCACTCAACACGAGCCATGGCAACATTGACTGCATTCTTGAACAATGTCCCCTTAATATATATTTGTAGAGCTGCAACCAGGACATTGGAGCACACTTTGCACAGCATTATGCTGTCACCCAAGGCCTTGTCTCAGACTCTATCGTTGGCCTTACAGTGCTCTCATCACATACTTATACATAACTCCGAACCCCTATTGCCCCTGGTGGGGTACTGCTCTACAAGCACCTAGAGTGGACTACACACAGGGACACCACTCGAAGAAGAAGAAGTTACTCACCTTGTGCAGTAACGATGGTTCTTCGAGATGCGTCCCCCTGTGGGTGCTCCACTACCCACCCGCCTTCCCTCTACTTCGGAGTTCACACAGCCGAGCTCTGCAGTAGAGAAGGAACGGAGGGGACAGTTGGGGGAGTGCACGCTACAGGAGGTGCCAACGGCTGCATGAGACTTCTCCCGTGCGCGCCCTTTCCCTGACCGAGTACTGCTGCGAGGAAATCTCCGATCTCCAGCGCAGGGACGCACCGACACCTAGAGTGGAGCACCCACAGGGGGACACATCTTGAAGAAGCATCGTTACTGCACAAGATGGGTAACAACTTCTTCTTCGAGTTCTGGTCCCTATGTGTATTCCACTGTGGGTACACATGTTCTCCATGTGCCCGGAGCTGAAGCATTTTGAAAGCAGTGTTGGCTGCTCTGCACATGTGTCCTGGCTCACCTTGTGTCTCCTACCAAGGAAATAAAGGACGGGGTGTACTGACTTCCTCTCTAGTTCCTTCTCACTGCTGCTTGGTCTGGATTGGAACCCCCAACGTCCAAAGCTTAAACTTTCACACCTTTTGCAAGACTCCATTTTAGTTGCCTACAAGCATGGCTTCAAACTGTGTACTTGCCAAACTGGCAGTCCATGAACTCTCCTTTCTGGGCGTCTGCGTAAATGCTGAAAAAAATCTGTTCCCTCTATTACCACTCCTGCTGCGAGTTTTGCACGAGATTCAGTAGGATAGAGCACAAGTTATTCTCATTGTTCCCAACTGGCTCAGACGGTTTTGGTTCCCTAACCTCCTACACATGTCCCAGTCTCCTGGCTCAAGGGAACAGCAATATCAGGCATCGCAAACAATGGCTGCTTCATCCTGGAGTCTGTTTTTTGGATGGGCATCATTCTTACAGCAATTGTGTAAAGCTGAACAGAACATCCTTTCTAATAGTAGCAAGGATTCCAGTAGGAAATATTACCTAGCTAAGTGGAAACATTTCTCTGACTGGGCACATCAAAGACCTATTTCTCCAGAAGACACAGATACTCCTTTCATTCTGGACTACATTCTTTCCTTGAAGACAGCAGCTTTGTCCAATGGTTTCTAAAGGCTCACTTGACAGCAATCAGTGCATATCATTTGTCTTCACAGGGCTACTCGATCTTTGCCCACCCTCTGACTAGCAGATTCTAGAAAGGCCTGATCAGAACCTTTCTACCTACTCCTCAATGGGACTTGAACCTTGTTCTCTCAGTACTCACTAAGACTCCTTTTGAACCATTAGCTTCTTGGCCTATGTCTCTCCTATCCATGAAGGTTGTATTCCTGGTAGCCATCGCCTCAGCCAAGAGGGTTGGTGAGCTTGGGGCATTGATGGCAAATCCTTCTAGCACTATATTTCTTAAGAACGACGTTTCATTATGTTTACACCCTAAATTCACCCCCAGAGTAGTCTCTGAGTTTCACCTGAACCAGTCTATCCACTAAGAAGTACTGTGTTCTTCCCAAAGCCTCACGCATCTTCAGAAGAAAGAAGGCCCTATTCCATCGATGTTCGGCGAGCCATAGTCTTTTACCTGCAGAGAATGAAAATATTCAGGAAATCTCCTAAACCAGTGTTTCTCAATGACTGGTCTGTGGACTGGTGCCAGTCCCTGAAATTTCCCTGACACACTTTAGGAAGGCAGCAAGCTGGTCCCTGGTATTAAAAAGTGCGAAACACTGCCCTAGACTATTTGTCATCATAGCAGAGAGGCTCAGGGGTCAGGCTATATCCTCCCAAAGAATCTTGAAATGGATCTTGGGCTGTATCTTGCTCTGCTGGCAGCTGTCTAATCTTCCCCCTCCTTATGGGGTAAGAGCTCAAGCAACATCTATGGCATCGCTTCAAGATGTGCCTCTGCTTGATATTTGTAAGGCAGCTGCGTAGAGCTCAATCCACATATTGGCTAAATACATACCTTGGTACAGGAGTCCTCCACTGATGCATCTTTTGAAACAGCGGTCCTTTGTTCGGCTCTGCCATCTGTGATCGTGCATCGTACCTCCTATATGAATACTGTTTATCAATCAACAACAGTGGAATGTACACAAGGACCACAACTCAAAGAGAAAGAGAAAGCTACTTATCTTACAGTAAGTAGAGGTTCTTTGAAATGTATGATCCCTATCTGTATTCCACTATCTTCTCTTCTTTGGGTCTTCTCTGATTCTTGATGGAGAGACGATCAGTTTGTCCCACCCTTTATCGCCTCAGTTGGAGGGGCAAGGTGAGCCAGGGTGCATGTGCGGACCAATGGACGCTGCTTTCCAAATTCTCCAGCTCCAGGCAGATGGAGCACGTGTGTGTCCACAGTGGAATACAGATAGGGACCACACATCTCAAAGAACCTCCAGTCAGGTAAGGTAAATAACTTTCTTTGCCAGTAGCCAGTATTGGCTTTGTTTCCTTATACTCCCCCATCTGTCTGTATCCATCTACTGTCTCATGTCTTATCCTTAGATTGGAAAGCTCCTTGAGGTAAGGACCATCTTTTTGTTCTCTGTTTGTACAGTGCCTAGCACAATGAGATCTTGATCCATTACTACGATTCCTAGGGACCTTGATAATGCAAGTAATAAATAACAATAAGCCATGGGCTCTGGTAATGACTGTGCTATTTCACTGCACCCTGCCACTGAGTTGGATGGAAAAGTTCTGTTCCTTGCACAAAGCGCATGTAGTTGGGCTTTGCTCCAAGAATAGGATTTGGTCCTCCAGTATCCAGTGGCAGTGTAACCACTGTTGACGCCACAAGCAAGTAAATGGCTTATTTGGTTATATAGTCACTTTTCTACCACTGTACTACTATAGGCAGTGCACTAGCAACAGCTATAGTCAAGGCCCTGTGAGCTCTGTATCAAATTTGTCCTAAATTCTGCAGCAAGGGACCCAAGGCCTATGGAACTCAAGTACAGAAGGCTGGAAATTATGTCAATTTCAAATAAATTAAAATATGGATGTTTGTATTGAATTAAATATAAAAACTAATGATACAACCAGTATGCTATTCCTTGGGTTACTTAATTTAAAAAAATGATAAAAAATTGTATTTAACTCTAATTATATCTATGGTATAGAACGTGAAAGTATCATAAAGTGAAAATTTCATAAAACTTTTGTGGTGCTTGCCCTGAAACTTATGTAAAAATTGGTCTTTTTAAAAGCAAATGTACAAATGATGTTATTTTAAAAGATATACATGCTGTAGCTGAAAAAAATAAAATAAAACAAAGATGGTTACCCTAAAAAACTAAAAGGTATCAATATATTTTGTAAAGTACCTTAAAATAACAATATTTTCCTGTAAAAATCACATCCACCTAACTCGTCCACATAGTTTTCTTCCAAGCACTGGATGTTTGGAGACTTCAGCCTTGCAACAAGCCGCATGCTGTTTTTCACACATGCCTAAAAAGCCGGCTATGAATACTCTTGAACACTAGGTGGCATACGTTCAATATGACAACAAGACTACCGCTGTCTGACAGAAAAAATGAGTGTTAAAACATGAAAATGAGGTGCCACCTAATATTTCCAATATGGTAAAGATAGCTGGGAGAAACAAGGAGCTGGCCTTTTTAGAGCTTTCCTTGACAGTTTATACTAATGGTTATAATTATTTTTTTTTAAGGTTTATGTGTCTGGTAAACTCTCCATTTACCTATAAGCTGTTTTTTTTTTTTTTTTTTTTTTAAAAAAACACCTTTTTTTTAAGGTGCTAGATGCTTTTCAGCTTGAACTAGATGCACAGAATTTTAATTTAAACTGGTGCTTCAGGCACTTTGGGTAAGGGCCATGGCAGTAAATACCACGTGGAAACACTATTCCATCCCTGGATCCTGAAGTCTATAAAAAGCATTTTATTAGAAACTTTTTTTAAAAAAATGGAATTATTCTTCAGGACTTGCTTTCTTACCAAATCTTTAGGTGTTTTCTTTATCAAAAAATTATGTTTGTCACTCTTTTTTGTTTTATGAAAATTAAAATAAGGGTTTATGCAAGTGTTTATTTTGTTGCCACTGTTATGAGTGCTGTAAAAGAGCCTAAATCTTATAAGTGAAAAATATGGGTTTATTTTGGAGCTTACATCTACTAATATACCATCTCATTTAATAACTGCCATAAAATGTGATGGTCTTATGTGTGCTGTTATATAATGGCACAGAGAGGCTGAAAAAGTCACTAATTTAAAAACATATTTTTGGTCTCTAAGATGCAGTAAATGTTTTTAGGTAACATTAGAAATGCCAAGATACATAGAAGGGTATGGGATTATGAAAAAATGTGTCAGACCAAAGTGTATATTGTAGTTGCTGAACCACAGAGAAAAGAAGGCAAATTAATTTCTTGTCATTAGTTTTGTTGATGTAACCAGAACGTCAAAGTGCATCCAACAGGGCTAGTATACAGAGAAAAGGGAAAAAAAAGTTTGCTCATCTGCTCCTTTCTGTTGGCTGCAGGAGTTACATGCATAAAACCCCCTTTTCACCTGTCTGCCACCATTAATATTTTCTAGATACTTGTCATACACAGTTCTAGATCCCAGATCTGTACATTTATGACCTGTCTAGTCTGCCTAGTGTAACTGTCAGTCTCATGTCTTCCTTGTTGTTTTTAAGGAGTCTAATCCTGGGATGCTGAGCCCTTTACAGGGTTTGGTCCAAGATCTCTAGTTTAGTAACTGCAGTATAGTAGTGTCCACTGGTAATGCTGTACATTGTACAATGAAAGCTAACTGTGTATGAGTTGCATCTTAATTAGGGTCTAATTTTCTTCCATTTCTTTTTTGATAGCCACAAGCAGCATGCCACCCTGCCATCTTCATAATTGTTGATGAAATTTTCAAGTAAGTTTTGGTAACCTTTACAGTGAGGATTTTAAATGTTCAACTTTTAGACAGAATGTTGATATAAGGGTATATTGGTTATAAACAGAGGACTGTGAGTTCGGAATTGTGGGGCCTAACTGTGTCACTGTTTAGATACGTGATCTCTGATAAATTCTGTACCTTAGTTTACTGTTCTGTAAAATGAGTATAATACCTGTGTCATGTAGTATTGTGAAACCTAATGAATGTAGAGCACCTTCAGATCCTCATATAAAAGGCATTATGGCCTAGATCCACAAAGGTGACTCAGGCATGCTGATGAGAGAGGTGTATCTGAAGCCCTGCACCTCTCATAGAGTTAGGAACCTAAACCCAGGCTTCTATCTCTGCTTGCACTCCACAGTCAGGAACTCCTCTCCTAGAATTAGGTGGCTTAGCTGGCTAATCTGTTTTTTGCAAGAATGAGTTAGGTGCCTGCCTCACTCCACACAAAATGGTGTGGGGCAGAGAAGAAGGAGGTGGTGGTGGCGGTGGTGCAGTTCAGTCAGCAGTTATAGCACTCATCCAGGATGTGGGAGACTTGGGTTCAATTTCCCCCTCTGCCTGATTCTGAGAGTGGATTTGAACAGCAGTCTCTCAGCTCTCAGGAGAGTGCCCATACTACTGGGTGATGGGATATTCTGACATGGGTCTCCCTCAGTCTCCTGCTGAAGCTGGTCCACTATGTATAAACAGAGGCATTTTGTCAGAAAGTGAGAGAATGTCTCTCTGGCCTGGTGGTTGGGGCACCCACCTGAGAGGTAGGAGACCCAGGGTCCAGTCTCCCGTCTCCCTGCTCCAGTGACTCTTCTATAACTATTTAGACATAGTGGAACAGCTTCAACAGGAGAGACTGAGGGAGCCCCACATAAAAATATCCCATAGTCTGTGGTTAGAGCACTCTCCTGAGAGTTGGGAGACCCCTGTTCAGATCCTTTCTCAGAACCAGGCAGAAGTGGGAATTGAACCAGGGTCTCCCACATCCTTGGTGAGTGCTCTAACAACTGGACTAAAAGTTATAAGGTGGGCAGCGGTAGCACCACTACCTGCTGCTGCCACATTTTGAATGGGGCATGATCCGGTTAGGGGTAGTCTGAGTATGCCTACAGGAGAGGGCCGTGGAAGTGAGACAGGCATTTTTCCATCTGTCGTCCCCTGATTTGTGGTTCACGCTAGGGCATGGATGGGAAATAGGTGTCCAGATGCCTAGAATGAGGCAGCAGTGCACTTGTCCAGAAGCACAAATTTAGGAGCCTAAGGAATGTCTATAATGGAAATTTAGGTTCTGAGTGAGTTTAGGCTCCTACAGTGTTGGGCGGCAGCCACATGGGCCTTCTGTGGATTGCAGTGATGCCTTAAACTGGGATTTAGGTGCATAAATCTGTGCTTTAGGCATCTAAGTCCCTTTGGGGATCTGGGCCCAAGAACTATTGTTGATACAGCTGACTAGATTATACTTTGGTCCTCAAAACTGAATTTGTTTTATATTTCAAGACAAACTTGTGGTTGAAAGACAGTATGTTAAAAATGTAAATACTCAATTATTGTACTGTTGGCAGTGTAAAGACTTGAGGATTAACTAATATATTTGCCCCTGTTGATAAGACATCGCACAAGTCTGCTGGCTATCTTCAGCTATGACAATGAATCTGATCTTTGTATTAGTAAGGTATTGAACAACCAGTAGATAAGGAATGTGTGTTTTTCAGTGCATTAAAAATAACCTGAAGCATTATACACAATTCGCCACATGGGGGCTTCCAATTCTTTGTAGTGGGTTTTCAGTGTTTTCTTTTTTTCTTGACTATCACTTGCACTCATTTATTTATATCATTCCTTTAAAAAGGCAAATAGGCTGTTTCACACTGATGAAGTAGCAGTTTTAAATACGTGATGGTATATTTAGTGTAAACCAGACATTTATGAGCCACAGCTCATCAAATGTTCTCCTTCATAAGGAAAAGCAGCTTTTAGGGATATATCTGTTTCCTGGGAATTGCATTAGATTGGATTTACAGCTCAGATGTGAGGTGTTCACTGGCGTAGGATTTTCTTTTCTCAATCACAGAATCTTAAAGTTGACCTGTCCTCGGGAAGGGCGAAAGTTTCTTTCACAATTATTTAAATGTCGAGGGATCTCCTTGGTGGTAGTTATAGAACATCTCTGATTGATGAGTTCCCTGATTAAGATGCAGGTGAGATGCTATTTCATATACATTTGGGAATCACTTAGTTTTCAGTGGTTTGATGTCTCAGAATAATAGAAATTGTAATCAGGGACCTGTGGGTTCTGTGGTATATACTGGACCTAAATTCTGCAACAAGGGTCTCAATTTCTGTGGCATAAAATTTCGCAGCAAATTTAAATTCCTTTTTACAGCATGCAATATGTGTCTGACGACATCTGTCATCAGATGTCACCAGTGTGGTGCTCTGCTCTATCCAATGTTGATAACAGTCGGCTGCATGCATATGTGTTCTCCCTGTATGCAGGAGTGGCAGGTTTGTGTAATTTTTGGTGGTGCCCAGAACAGGTCCAAGTCCCGCCCCTCCCGACACCTACCTTGTAAGCCAATATACAGTAACGCCTCACTTAAAGTCGTCCTGGTTAACGTTGTTTTGTTGTTATGTTGCTGATCAATTAGGGCAATGGTTCTCAAACTTGTTTTTTCGCGGACCACTTGAAAATAGCTGCAGGTCTTGACGGACCACTTAATGATCTTTCCAAATGTTGTTTGTGCCATTAGCTAACTATTGTAAAGCGCTTTGGATAAAAGTGCTATATTAATAATAATAAACGTTTTTTTCTTCTACACATAAAAGCACACAACTCATATTTTAATATCGGTAGTCTTAACCTTTCTAATGTGATGGATGTGCCCTCTCTCCCCCACCGGGGCTGCCCCCAAGCTGGGGCTGGGAAGGAGTGTGGGGGGGTCTCTCCCTCTCTCCTCCACCGCAGAAGCCCCCAAGCTGGGGCTGGGAATGAGGGGGGTCTCTGCCCCGCCACAGCAGCCACAGAGCTGAGGCTGGGAAGGAGGGCTGTCTCTCTCTGGCAGCTGCAGCCCTGGAGCTCGGGAAAGACACCTCTTTCTCTGGCCGCTGCAGCTCTGCACATCCCAAATTACCCCAACCCCCTCTTCTCACACCACTGCCCCCTCCCACTTCCTCCCTATTCCCCCCAAGTCCACCACCTGACCTTACATGTGCATCTTCTCCAGGGTCCAGGCACCTAATTAGTGGAGCCACGCCTGCGCGGCTCCACTAATTAGGTGGGTGGCCCTTCATTCTGTCATGTGCAGCCCCTCAGGTGCGCACCTTAGAGGGAACTATCCACGGACCACCTGAATGGAGCTCACGGACCACAGTTTGAGAACCTCTGAATTAGAGAACATGATCTTTTAAAGTAGCACAATTCTCCCTTATAACGTTGTTTGGCAGCTGCCTGCTTTGTCTACCACTTACAGAAAGCTAGCTGGTGGGGGGCTTGGAACCGGGGTGGGCGGGCAGCCCCCCTATCAGCTCCCCTAAGTTCCCTGTGTGGCAGCTGCCCAGCAAGCTGTCAATTGCTGGGCAGTTCAGGGTCCCTCCCCACACTGCTGTGTGCTGCTCCAGCCCTCTGCCTTGGCACTGCTCCCGTGAACCTCCGGCTTGCTGTGCGGGGTGGGGGGAGGAGGACAGTGGGGTGCTGATGTCAGGGTGTCCCCTTCCTCCGCTCCTGCCCCCCATCTCCACAGAACAGTGGGGGGACACGACAGGGCTCAGGACCGAGGGAGCTTGCTGGCAGCAGCTGCTGTCTCAACTTGCTGATCTAATTAAAAAGGCAATATACTTAGAGTGGGGTCAGCCAACTTAAATGGGCAATGCTTCTCTCTCTCTCTCTCTCTCACAGACACACACACACTGTGTGTGTGTGTGTCTGTCTCTCTGCCATTCTGTCTCCCCTCCGTCCATTCGTGCTGCCTTGTAGAGTGTAAGGCTACATTAGCAATAATGTGTTAACCCTTGAGAGCTCAGCAGAGTGCTAGTTCATCATTTAGCAGTAAGGCATTTCCCTGACTCCACCACCTCAACCAAGTTTCACAATCATCTTTGCTGTGTACAGTATTAAATTGTTTGTTTAAAACTTATACTGTGTATATGTATTAAAATATAGTCTTTCATCTGGCAAAAAAAAAAATTCACTGGAACCTAACCCCCCCCCACCCTTACATTAATTCTTATGGGGAAATTGGATTCGCTTAACATCATTTTGTTTAAAGTAGCATTTTTCAGGAACATAACTATAACGTTAAGTGAGGAGTTACTGTATATTTTAAAAAATAATGTAAAAGTGTGAGGGCTCTGGGGTGGGGCTGGTGATGAGGGGTTTGGGATGTGGGAGGGGCTCAGGCAGAGGGTTGGGGTGCAGGGATCAGGGCTGTGGGGTGGGGCTGGGGATGAGGGGTGCAGCGGTGTGGGAGGAGACTCAGGGCTAGGGCAGAGGGTTGGGGTGAGGGCTCTGGGCTGGTGATTAGGAGTTTGAGGTGCAGGCAGGCCAGAGAGGAGGACTCCTCCCAGCCCTCTCCCCGCCGGCAGCAGCAGGTTCCAGGGGACGGGCTCCCCTCTTCCCCCTTGCACCACACTCACCTCATACCACTGCCAGTGTGCATGCTCCTAGAGCCCCTGTGATGGGTGCAAGGGCGGAGACTGCCATCACATGTGTGCCTCCTCTCCTGCTGCTGCCCCTCACTGCAGCCTCACTGGGGGTGAGGCCGCCCCTTGTCCAGCATGGAGAAGGAGCAGTGACTGCTGGCAGGGCAGCCCCCTGTGCTGGTGAAGGGTCCTGCTGGAAAAGGGAAGGGTCTGAAGCGGAAGGGCAGGGGCAGAGTCAGCCTGCCCTGGCACTAGTGGCAGGGGGGCATTAGGACCTTGCGGCAGCAGTTGATGCCGGGAGCCAGCAGAGCTGAGGCAGCATGGAGCTGTAGGGACATTCTGGGGCCAGGGGAGGCGCGTGGGGGGAGCAAGTGGGGACCGGGGGACACTCAGGTGAGGTGCGTGGGGGCAGCAGGTGGGAATGGGGGAGAGACCCAGACCCACACATTGGTGGAGCCTGGGCACCAAGGGCCCATACAATTCACCACCCCGCCTGTGTGCTGTCCCAGCGCTGCACAGATAGCTTGCACAGCAGATCTCGAGCAAACCCAATGACCACAGGCTCCGATAAGGTACGAAGGCACCCAGCCAGGTTTATTGCCAAATGAAACGCAGTCTCTAGCTCCCTAGATCAGATGTCTACAGTTCTGCTAGTACATATGTGCTCCCTGACAATGGACCGGCTCAGTCAGTGATGGGATTTACCACTGCCCCCTAGGCCAGACAGAGACACCTCCTTGGGGTGCATTCTTATACACAAGTACAAACAAGTTACACATCACTCTGATGTATTGAGGTACAACCCCTCTACATGTTAGGATGCCGCCTCTCACCTGGTACATGTTGGTTTGAACAAAACAACTTTATCCATCGTATCCTTTTGACCCTGTCTTTGGGATACGTCAGCATCTGTGTGGAATGTACTAGTATCAGAATGTTCTTGGTACCATCCTTGCACATGTTTATATCTCTAGTGTCCAGTACCTTTTAGGTATGTGTGTTTTTGCAACATCAGCCCTCTCCTTGCCAGACTATGTGCAGGACCTGTCTCTTGCTCACAGCTTAACTTTGCTTTATGTTAACGAAGTCTTGACCATTACTTTAGTTCAGGCATTATGCCTCATACCGGGCCTCTGATACAAGGGTTTATGCTTCAGGGCCTCATCTTACTGGGGGTGCGGTGGGGGGGTGGAGGTGGGGAATAGGAAACCCTTAAAGAAAGTTTAAATATACATTCCCTTGTGATTTTGTTTGTGAATATGCTGTAAAACCAGTGGGATTGTCTAGAATTTATTTTGAACTGTGGAACTCCTTGCCAGAGGATGTTGTGCAGGCCAAGACTATAACAGGGTTAAAAAAAAACTAGATAAATTCATGGAGGATAGTCCATCAATGGCTATTAGCCAGGATGGGCAGAGATGGTGTCTCTAGCCTCTGTTTGCCAGAAGCTGGGAATGCGCAACAGGGGATGGATTACTTGATGATTACCTGTTCTGTTCATTCCCTCTGGGGCACATGGCATTGCTCTCTACACCAACATTCCACACAAAGATGGACTACAAGCAATCAGGAACAGTATCCCTGATAATGTCACAGCAAAACTGGTGGCTGAACTTTGTGACTTTGTCCTCACCCACAACTATTTCAAATTTGGTAACAATGTATACCTTCAAGTCAGCGGCACTACTATGGGTATCTGCATGGCCCCATGCCAACATTTTTATGGCTGACTTAGAACAATGCTTCCTCAGCTCTCGTCCCCTAACGCCCCTACTCTACTTTCGCTACATTGATGACATCTTCATCATCTGGACCCATGGAAAAGAAGCCCTTGAGGAATTCCTCCATGATTTCAACAATTTCCATCCCACCATCAACTTCAGCCTGGACCAGTCCACACAAGAGATCCACTTCCTGGACACTACAGTGCTAATAAGCAATGGTCACGTAAACACCACCCTATACCGGAAACCTACTGACCACTAGACTTACCTACATGCCTCCAGCTTTCATCCAGACCACACCACACGATCCATTGTCTGCAGCCAAGCTCTAAGATACAACCACATTTGCTCCAACCCCTCAGACAGAGACAAACACCTACAAGATCTCTATCAAGCGTTCTTACAACTACAATACCCACCTGCTGAAGTGAAGAAACAGATTGACCGAACCAGAAGAGTACCCAGAAGTCACCTTCTACAGGACAGGCCCAACAAAGAAATAACAGAACGCCACTAGCCATCACCTTCAGCCCCCAACTAAAACCTCTCCAGCGCATCATAAAGGATCTCCTAATTCAGAAACATGGGTGAGTGCTACACCCGAATCCTCAGGTGCTGCGTACAAGAGCATGGTTCATCAGTGATTAAATGCACAGGAGGTTCACTGTTCATTCTGGACTGCCATTGTTCTCCTTAATAGTAGAAAACCTTCCACAAGAGTGGCTTACCTTAGTAACTGGAAACGCTTGTTCATATGGGCCTCACATGATATGTCACTTTGATTCAAACAATTCTGGACTAGCTCTTACATCTTAAGGAGTCAGGTCAAGCCCTCAGCTCCATTAGAGTACATCTGGCTGCTATCTCAGTGTATCACTTGTGAATCAAGGGTAGAACTGTTTTTACTAATCCTATCATGACTAGATAGTTTGTTCCCTATGGAACAAATGGATTCAGGGTCCATTGCCAACTTGGGATTTAAATTTAGTGTTGTCTATTCTTATGGGACCTCCATTTCACCCTTTAGCTTCCTGCTCACTTTTGCACCTCTCAATCAAGATGGCTTTCATAGTGCCTGTCACCTCCTTTAGGAGGGTGGGAGAGTTATGTGCACTGTTTTCTACAAAGACAGGTCCAGCTTAGGCCTCACTCTAAGTTTCTGTGTGAGACTGATTTTCACCTGAATCAGTCAATACACTTAATGGTTTCCTTAATTGTTTCCTTCCAAACGTCCCAAGCTCACAAAGATGAATGAAGGCTGCACGCTCTGGATGAACATAGGGCTTTGGCTTTTTGCCTGGTGAAGAAAATGCCTTTCAGGGTTCTTCTCAGCTATTTGTTTCCTATGTGGAACAAATGAGAGGTCAACCTGATACAGCACAGCGACTGTCAAAATGGATTACCAGCTGCATCACTATGTGGCATTCTTCGAGGAGTGTCCCTGTGGGTGCTCCACTTTAGGTGTCTTGGCGCCCTGCACTTCTAATTGTAGATTTGTAGTAGCAGTGCCCCGGCTGGCCACTCACGTGCGGCAGCCATCTCACATCACTCCAAGTGGTTATCCCATGTGCGCAGCCAACCATCTCCCAGTTCCTTCTCTACTACCTTTGGCTTTGGTCAGAACAAGAGCAGCGCCCTCACGGCTTTAGCTATTTCTATTATTTCAGTTCTTTCCTAGCTAGTATCTCTCTCCCTTAATTTCTCCTTTAATTTTCTTTTACCATATTAAAAAAAACCCTTCTTTTTCTTACTCCTCCCCTTTCCCCTGCCTCAGGCGGGTAACTCCCAATGACATAAGAGGCATAAGAACAGATTATTCCCATTCTTCCTTTCCACATAGCCTCAGAAATGCCTGATTCTTCAGGCTTCAAACACTGTCTTATTTGCAGACTCTCTATACTGGTCTCCGATGGCCATACACAGTGTGTCTGTTGCCTGGGGGAGACACATATGTCTCAAAAGTGTCCCCACTGCAAAAAACTGACAGGACAAGGAAGCCTAGGGATCTCCATTTGAAATTCCTGATAATGGAGAAATCCCTTAGACCAGCCTCTGACCCAGAGTCCAGGATACTTCCTGGCCAGTGGTCACCAACAGCAGCCTCAGACATGGGATCCTCCTCTAAAAAGGCAACTAAGGACTCTGTTCCTAAAAAAGCCACAAAAAAGAGGTCTCACTCTTTACCACAGTGAGATTCCGCTCAGAAAAAGTGATCTCCGAACGCAGAGTCTGCCCCGGTACCAATGGCACCAAGACGTCCCAAGGAGCTAAAGACCCGGTGCGATCTAGCTCTCATGGAGTTGCACGTCACCAAAGCTCCTAGCTCGGCACCGGTGGAGCCGAAGAAAACCCAGACAATGGCACCACCTGCCACACTGATACAGTGCAGCAAGCCTGCGGCACCAGCAGCCCTTCCTTCCTCTGAGTTCCAGCCAGAGTCTACCTCTGTCCTCGATACTGTGCCTCCTGGTACCGCAACAATTTATCAGTCAGGCAAACCTCCTGATTACTTCAGCTGTGGAGATTCCACTTTTTTGGCACCAACGGCACGCCAGCCAGACTGGGACCAAGCTTGGCTATTACTCCTGCAGGGTTAGTCCCTCCTCTTTCCAGCAATAAGGAGGAGGAAGTGGAGGCAAGGATGTACACCCCTCGCCATTCCTCACCCAAACCTGGACCCTCATGCACCAAACATCTCTGGATGGAAGAGGCTGGCAGGCTCCACAATGGGTGCCACCCTCCCTGCTCTCCCATCGCACTGGACATACTGGGACCCATGGGCATTATACATCAGGCCCCCCAACCCACCCAGGTCCAGAACAACACAATCACCTTCACCACCTGCCCAAGCTCCCTCAGAAATGTTGGAGGAGGAAGTAGAAGAACTTGAGGATGTGCCTGAGGGCGATACCATCCTACCTACCCATATCTCTTCTTCGTCACAGATGAAACAATAATGCCGCCACCCCCCACATCTAGAGACGACTTTAAATCCTTTCAAGATCTGTTTAAATGGGTAGCTGACTCCCTTGACATATCATAGCAGGGCTACCAGAGAGAGAACATAAACCAATAGATATATTCCAGGCTTCTCCATTAGCCAAGTTTGCACTACCCATTAATGCAGCCATTATGGACCCGGCAAAAATTGTCTGGCAGACACCAGCCACAGCTCCGCCTTCTTGTAAAAGATCCGACAAGAAGTACTATGTACTGGCTAAGGGGGCTGAGCTTTTTTTTCAAACTCATTGGTGGTAGAAGTGGGGAAGGGGGAATCAAAGGGGGAAGCCACATCAGTCAAGAACTACCCCTTACAATAAAGACTGGAAAAGACTAGACCTTTTCGAAAGGAAAGCCTACTCGTCGGCTACCCTCCAATTCTGCATAGCCAACTACTCGGCCTTACTAGCCAAATACACACACAACATGTTTTCTCACATGGCAACCTTTATTGAACATCTTCCAGAAGACAAAAAGGAGCACTACAAGACCAACATTTCAGAAGGTTCCCTCATTGCCAGAACGGCCCTGCAGCCTTCTCTTGATTCTGTTGACATGGTGGCATGATCCATCGCTATGTCCATAGTCATGTGTAGGGCTTCCTGCCTCCATCTTTCCAGATTTCCCAGGGAAGTTCAAGCAGCCGTAGAGGACATACCTTTTGAAGGCCAAAAATTGTTTGCAGCGAGCACAGATGTCTCCTTGCACACCTTGAAGGACTCCCAGGCAACGTTAAAGACACTTGGAATCTAAGTCCCTGCAAACAAAAAAGAAACAAGGCAGATTCTATAATCAGTGATTCTGGACTTCCCCATACACCCAACCTCAAAGACACTACAACCAATGCTGCAAACAGAGACAGACGAGACGCTGACAACCTTGTACCAACATGGCCCAGACAAACATGGTTTCCATGAGTTAGTGTTTTGGATTATTTTATCCCAGACATATTAGCTTTTGTTTTTCCAAGTTGAATCTTACTTAATTGTTTTCGGCTCATGTATCTAACCTCTGGAGGTTCCTTTGTAATGTTTCTCTGTTTTTGCTGGTGATCACATCTACTTCCAATTTAGTATCATCTCTGAATTTTAGCAATATAATATGTACTCCTCTTCCAGATCATTAATGAAAATGTTAAATAAGACACTAACACTGATTTTCGTGGTATCCCACTAGACCTCTTACCCTGAACTTGCTATACTGTTCCCAGGAGAATCTGCTTTTGGAGAATCTGCTTTTTCTATCATTACATGCTTTTCAAAGAGGGGACTGGAAAGCAGTTTTAGCTGCCTTTACGCTGCCTGCTCGACTTGCTCAGGGTTACACATTATGTCCTGTGGAGCGACAATTTAAGCATTTCACCTGCCCAACAGATGAGACTGCCTGGATTGATTTTGGTATTTCACAACTTAAATCATTGCGGAGTGCATGAGGCTCTGATTATGCTACTGCTGTACCAACTGCAGCTGTACAATATGATTTTGGTACAACATTCATCTGCTGAATTGGAATTAATTTGCAAACTGGATACAATTAACTTAGGCTTGAATAAAGACTGGGAGTGGATGGGTCATTACAGAAAGTAAAACTATTTCCCCATGTTTATCCCCCCCCCCACCCCACCCCCCGCCCGCTGTTCCTCAGACGTTCTTGTCAACTGCTGGAAATGGCCCACCTTGATTATCACTACAAAAGTGATAATCCCCCCCCCCTCGCCCCCGCTCTCCTGCTGGTAATAGCTCACCTTACCTGATCACTCTCGTTCCAGTGTGTATGGTAACACCCATTATTTCATGTTCTCTGTGTATATAAATCTCCCCATTGTATTTTCCACTGAATGCATCCAATGAAGTGAGCTGTAGCTCACGAAAGCGTATGCTCAAATAAATTCGTTAGTCTCTAAGGTGCCACAAGTCCTCCTTATCTCTGTTTATGTTGCTGTTTACTTTTCTAAATCACTAAGCTGTAACTGTATTACTAAATTATAAAGTTCCATCTCTTTGTGTGGTCTTTTCAATTTTTTAAATCTTTTCATTGCCTAATCTAAATATGAATTGGGTTGAACTTTCTTCTTGGAACCTATAGTGAGAGAGCAACTGTGAACAATGAACAATTTTAGGCAATGTGAATGCTATTCTTGCACCTTGCAACATGGCCAAGTGGATTCTACTTGTTGCATCTTAGGCCATGTCTACATGGGAACACTCGGGAAAGTTAAGGCAAGTTGTCCAAATGTATGAAGTCAATACTAATAAATTAGAGCATGTTAAAGTACCTTCCTCCTCACCCATGCGGATGATAGAATTTAGGAGTAAAGTGCATTTATTTAGCTGTAATTTGAGAGATTAAGCTACAGCAAACGGAGGCCGCTTACTCCTGAACAAGAGCATCCATGTGGGGGTTTAATATGCTTTAATGTAGGCATGTTGACGTCACACCTTCAGTTTATTGGACTTAACTTTTCTGAGTTTCCCCTTGTAAACAAGTCCTGGAACTGCTTATGGGCTCTGATCCAGCTAAGCACTTAAGCACATGCTAAATGTAAAGTATGTGAGTAGTTCAACTGAAGCTTAAAGTTAAGTTTGTGCTTAAGTGCTTTGCAGGATTGGAGTTTTAAAAAGCCATTTTTTATGCCAGCCTGCTTTTTTAATGTTGCCCTTTTTTCCCTGCCCTACAATTTGTTGCAGATGCAAACCCTATCATGTAGACACCTAAGTACATAGCTGCCCCATTTAGACCTCTAAATGCATGGGTCAGAGCTGCAAAAAAAAAAAAAGAAAAAAAAAGAGTCTGGATCTGTCCTCCTTTAAAAATTAAGCTCAAAGTGTGAAATATTTGTCAAAGGACAATGTTGTGTTTATCACAAAAGGTGTGTGTGTTTGTGTGTGTGTGTTCTTTAAAAAATGTTAAAGTGAAGTTAGTTTCTTCAGTTTTCATGCTGGCATTATCGCCTGATGAGTTCAGACACAGCTCAAGGCTACAATATAGAAAGAATGCGCGCTCTCTGTCTCTCTCTCTCTCTCCCCTTCAGTTAAAAGCTGTGTGATTAACAGACTAATAATCTGACCTGTCGTAATTTAACTTTTCAATGCTCAGGAATGCACTACTGGAAACCGGTGGAACTCCAGAAGTAATGACCATAATACAGATGTTTACACAGTGTTTTGTTCAAGCTCACCAGAAGGATAACAAGCAGGTTAGTCAAGCTCTATTTCTTTAAATAACTTTTTAATGAGAGGTTATCAGATTTAGCATGAAAAGAACAATTTTAAATTTTAGAATGCTGATGGAATAAAATGAGCCAAATAATGGTCTCACATCACTACTATAGATGGATGCCAAGACATAGTTGAGGCCCTTTAACTGGCATCAGACATAGAGGTGCAAAACTATTATGCCTTTTGCAAAACAGGAATAATTTATTTGTTGTTCTGCTGTAGCATTTCACCAACATAAATTATCATCCCCATATGTTCAGTGCTTAATTTGTAATGAAAGAGGTGCCAGGGCTGAAGGAATTAAGTGCCAGGGCTCAAGTAATTATTTTACATTCATAACTGATGCAGCAAGCTCAGAGTTGCCAGGGCTATGAACTGCTAAGCCTAGAGCTGCAAGGGCTCAGCCCTGGCAAGCCCTGGCGCAAATTAAGCACGGCATATATTATATTGTTATCCTGGCCCTGCAGCATTTGCCTGCATGCTGAATTACAGCATGATGCTCAATCTTGTACTGAAAGAGTGAGGGAGACCATAGGCAAGTATTTCTTTTGCAGCAGCAGGGATCCTACTGAGCACTGTGCTGAATGTAATAAGAAAAAAACAAAGAAAAATACATACAACGGTACAAAATAGTCAGGTTTGATCATCCAAGAGTTCAGATGAGGCTTAAAATTTCCCCACTCAGGATCTTATTCTCCTCTCATGGTAATTTTACAGCACTCTTACTCAATTGACTGCAGTAAAATTACTTGTGTTTTTCACGAACTTAACTAAGAGGAGAATCAGCCCCTCAGAGTTTAAAATCCAAGAACAGGGGACTTGAAAATTGTAATTATATTTATAGGTCACAAGCTTTCATTAGGTTCCTAGCCTGTACCAAAATTTCTTACTCTAATCATTTCATTAATTTGTCCAGTGCAGTTTGACATGGCAGGAACACTGGGTTGGGACACTATTCTACTATTGAATATATTTAACCTCTAAACAAACTCCAGAGAATTTCTACTTTCTTTGATTTCCACATCTTTTTGGGAGATAGTGGTTAGTGAAGGGATGGGTCTTGGAATCCGTGATATACTTGCCTCTAATTAGCATTGTGATTAAATCTGTCTTCTAGCTTCAGGTGTTTGAATTAGGGATGAAACTGCAGCTGTCTTATTTAATACGACTAAATGCCACACACATTAATTTTATTCCATCCTGGTTGCATGTTAGCAGTACATTGTGCAGCTCCAGGGAGGCAGAGGTGGTGGGTTGGAGATCATAAGCAGAAATTCCGCACTCTTCAACTTGCTGGGGGGCTAAATTTGTTGTGCTGGCTCTGCATGTGTTTTATGGTGAAAGTCCTTCACTTGATGACATCATGTCATGGATTATTGCCCACTTTTTTATGTGAAGCTGGCTTTAAATATGAAATAGATCTTCTTTATGCAATTTATGTGTGCATATTCACACTGCTATAATTAAGGTGGTGCCTGTGAGCATTTCCATTATAAATCTTTTTTTCCCCCAAGAGTTTATAAATCAACTGTAAAATTTGCTACAATTTAGCATACAAGGTCTAAGACTAGGATAATAAAATTGGTTTAAATTAATTTGATTGTATTGTTTTTGCTTTCTGAATAATATTATAATTGTAGACATTGCAACTTCACACAGTATCTTTGAGAACTATTGTATTAAATTTATGAATGGTTTATAAATTCATGGGGACAGGTTACCACAGCTCCTCCAGGAACTAAAAACAGGGGGGCATGATTAAGGCAAGTTGCTGAAACTGTAAACAACCTCAGAGAGGTACCACCCCCTGAGGGGTTAGGAGTGACCTCTGGCAGACTTTTAGTAAGACTGTAGGAACTTGCGAGGGGGGGCGGGGGGGTGTTGTATATTTTCTTTGTAATGTTTCTGCCCTAAGAATAAATGTACTTGTTTAGAAAGATCTGTGTGGTAACTGCTGGCAATACACTGTTTATAGCTCTCGGAGAGAAAGCAAGTCACAGATGCTGGCCATTAGGCAGGCTAGCTTGCTGGAGTTATCACAGTGTATGGCAGGTGGCTGTGCAGCCTTGAAACCCCTGGTCAGAAGGGAGTAGTACAAGGGCCCCTATCCAGAGACAGGTGACAGCTGGAGAACTGAGACCTGACTGGATGCCCCTGAAGTGGACCATGGGAATGGGGAGGGTGCAAATATAGTTGAGTTACCCTGAAACTGTAACAGTTATTACATGCATTTATAAGGTACCCATCTCTACGTCTGCATGTACTTAATGGGACATAAATTGCTCCATTAACATTTCAAATAAGAGGAACACTAAAGACTGAGAATGAAGAAGGATCTGGCCAGTTGTTTTGAGACCCCAGGAATTTATAGTTCAGCTAACTGGAAAAAAGGCTAGGCAAACAGATGTATCTTGTGAATCTGTCTAAGAACCAGGTTGTGTCCACAGAGGTGTGCAGGGTAGGAAAGAGTTCACAGAAAACCCTGTACTCCCCCCAGTATAATGGCTGGCCACAGTCACAGTCCCTTCTAGTATCCTTATAGGTCACTTAGAATGGGTGAGGAAGGGCATGGTATAGCTGGGGAGTGTAGAGGAGTGCTGTTTAGGGGAGGTAGCAGTACACATGTTTTCCTTGTGTTGTGGGGAGCTTATTGAAGGTAATCAGAGGGACTCTGTGTACCCCATGTTTGTAAATCAGGCCACTTATGTAGATGCCTAAATGAGGACTTAGGAACCTATTGTTAGGCACCCTTTGTTGAAAGGCTTGGCCCTGAGGTCACTGGAGAGATGAACCCGTGTGTTATGTTCAAATAAAGCTGTTTAAAAGTTTCTAACAATGTTCAGATCAGACCTAGGGCTGTCTGAGCGACATTAGTTTTGGACATTTAAACTTTGAACTGTGTTTTTGGAGGAAGCTAAACTTTTCTCTTGTTGTCTGTTCCCCTCCTTCCCCCCACACGCAGTAAGTGAGTGTTTCAACAGTAACATCAAGTTAACAACCATTTTTCGCCTGGGAATGTTCATTAAATATATGTCTGATTTTTCTTTTTAATCATTAGTTGAACAAGTATCTTTTTGTATAAAAACTAAACTTTGACTTACAATTGTACTTTTTGTCAACTATTAGATCCAGACACATCTAAATTTGTTTTTCCCTAATGTTGCCTTGTTTAGCTATTTTGATGCCTTGTATAAAGAGTGATGTAGAAATTGCTTACAACAAATTGGTTTTCCTGCATTCATGGGTGGAGACAAAAAAGAAAAACACATTAAAGTGAAGGGAAAGAATATCATTACATGTATTTATAAAATGCACATCACCATGGTATCTGAGTATACATGACAAAATCCAAGTGAAATGAGCGTGGTAGTCTAAGCACAGTCCTCACTGGATAGAGTTCGGAATTACAGACCTGTCATAAACAATGAGGAGTCTGGTGGCACCTTAAAGACTAACAGATTTATTTGGGCATAAGCTTTTGTGGGTAAAAAAACAGTGGGTAAAAAAACCTCCATGTTCTTGTGAATATAGACTAACACAGCTACCCTCTGATACTTAGATCTGTCATGTAATTTGGCATAATATGCTGTCTGTGTTCAAGAGTTGGTGTCGAGACTGAATAGTCCCTTCACCTAGAGAATGCAGGCTAGAGTTAACTCCAGACTAGAGTTAAGGTAGCTAGTGGGATAACTCACTGCGTTGTGTCCTAAGTATACCCAACAGGTGCTTGTAAAATAAAATAGTTTGGGTTCCACTGCTGCTAGTCCCTTAATTTTCACAAATAATAACAAAATATTTGTTTACTTTTTGAATTATGCATCTGTTGGAGTTAAATTACATTAGTCAGTTACTCTTTCTGGTTCCTATACATTAGAACAAAATTGCTTTTTGTATTCACAAACACTGTATGGGAACATTTAGATTTAAACTCCCACTATCCCCAAAAGCCTGTTTTCACTGAGGTAAAATAATTCCAGTAACATAAATAACTAGGTTTTGTAAACCTCCTTCCCTCTCTTTTCTATTCCCTCCTTCATACAAAATCTTAAATGTTAGGTCTAAAACTAATTAAACGTTCTTTATGCCAGACAGCACCGTTATTGTATGTGGTTATTACATTAGGTGAACCTATAATATCTTTAGGTTTTATATTCTTGGAAGCTGACCACAAAGCTCTTTTTTAAAATATTGACTTTTTGTTTTAGCATAAATTTCCCCTGAAGGCCTACTTTCCTCATCATCATCAGCATCTTGTAATAGCCTTACTCAAACATCCTTTTGGTAAGTTCTGCCTTGAATTGTTTTGCAGCATTAACAGAATCTGCATTTTCATTTATTTTTCTGCACAATAGATAACCTCAAAAATAATGCACAAGGGTTACCTTAATTCTGAGAGCTTGACTTTGCCACTTTTGTAATGCTCTTTTAACGTAGGTTTTTGTGTAACTTTTATATACAATGGCGTAGATTTAAACAAAATTAAAATCAAAACCAAATAAGAGTAATAGAAGAAAGGCAAATTATTTTCAATATAATAAAGCCAATGCTAGGAATTAAAAAACAGTTATTAAGCACTGGAAAGGTATTCAATGTTCATGTCTTGTAAGCCCAATAATGATCATTGTGAAAACGCCCATAAGACGTGTTAATGCATTGTGTTGCCTTTCTCCTCTCTAAAATCTGGAAATCTGATTTCAGTTAAGTCACAAATGAAAATAAGTTTGGTCTCCCTTGTCTCTCATTTATGCATATCAGAAAACTAATGTTTCATGTGAAGCAGTTCTGCATGATTGGCAATTTCTGCTAAGGACAGGGGCAGTTGACTGGGATAACAGAGAGATATTAGATTAGTATTGATGAGAAACTATATATATATATGTGTGTGTTTGTGTGTGTGTGTGTGTGCATGCGTGCACACACTTATGCCTAATTTGATGAATAGCCTGAACTTTAGTCCTGTATTTTGCAACTGAACTTTTGTCCTAAGAAAGTAAAGTAATTTATTATAGATATGGTTGAAAACTATGGGAAAGTTTAAAAATGAGAAGCAATTACTGAAGACTGAATCATGTGTCCAGCAAGTTCTAGTTCTAGCTTGATACCATACCAAATATTGTTCTGTTTTAGCCTGTTTAGGCACAACATTTCTTCTTATTGTTTTCCAGATTTGCCAGCTACGCTCTGGTCTCAGCACCTGAAATACATTACTGACATGCTTAAAGCAATAATAGAAGATAAAAGCATTAGGTAAATAAAAATACTTAGACTATCCCTCATCATTTCTTCCTGTTCTTCTATTACTTTGTGAAAAGTCATGTGGTTCATTATCTTGGTTGATTAATGCTTAGTTCTCTTTAGTTGCCATTTTCTTATTAGATCCCAAATTCAACCTCTGTTTAAGGATAGGAAAATAGGGTATCCTAGGATATAAGGAGGCCTGCTAAACTATTAACCTGATTTTCAGAGGTCTCAAGTGCCCACAGTTCAAGTCAATGAGCACTTCAGAAAATCAGGCCTTATAGTTACACCCTGTGATAGGGTCTACTCACCGCAAGGGGTACCTCCTTCTAGCCACTCTGGGGATTAGTTCCTTCCAGATCTGAGGCCCCCTTCTGCTGCATGCTGCACACTCTGTTGCTGCTCTCCCTCTCTGAAACTCAGGATGCTCCTTCTTCCTGACTTGGCCCTCCAGCCAGGTCCCTATGTGTGTTTCCTTAGGTTAGTGGCTGGTCCCAACCACTACTAATAAGAGTTCTTCCATTTGGCTTATCAGCAGCACCCAGGCTATTTACAAAGAAGTTTGCAATAGTAGCAGCAGAGGCCTGTTGCAATGGCTCCCTTGTCATCCATATCTAGATGACTGGCTCCTGACAGGAAGGTCCTGTCTAGAAGTTTTGACATTGACATCATTGCTGCTCCATCACCTAATGGCCCTGGGAGTTGGTATAAACATGGAATAGTCTACCCTAAATCTGACACAAACTATAGAATTCATAGGAGCGACTATAGACTAGGTCAGGGCAAGTGCTGTGTGGAAATGTGCCAAGAAGACAGTATGTACACAATAGTGATTATTCTCCCTTGACGTAGCTGAAAGACTCCAAGCGTATATTCATGGAAGTTCCCCTCTTCCTGCCCATACCTGAGAAGAAGCTAGTTATGGATGCCTCCCAACTGGACTGGGGAGCCCACATGGATGACTCACAGCACAAGGCACCTGGATCCCTCTAGAGACCAGAATGCAAATAAATCTCCTGGAGCTGAGAGCTGTCTGGGAAACCTGCAAGTGTTCACACCACTCATGATTCCGCCACATCCTAGTAATGTCCAACAACATATCAACCATGCTCTATATTAACTAACAGAGAGCTAAATCCATCCTTCTGTGCATGGAAACAGTTAATTTATGGAACTCGTGTATCCAAACCACTGTGATCCTAAGACCCCCTCAGTGCCACCTGGCAAAGGGTTCACTGTTCTGTAACAGCAACTCCTATTAAGCCTGAAAAACTTACTACACCTAATATTCTACTTTCATGGTTTTATCCATAAATAGTATCTTGTAAGGTATCCAGTGAAAACTGGTGACACATAAGCATTGTGAGATGTATGTATAGATGATATTTAAGAATTTGTGTAGAAAGTTGTATGTATGTATTGAAAAATATATTTCAGAATCTGCATCCCAGGCAGGGTTGACTATCAAGTTTTTCCTAGAAAAAGGAATGTTGGTTTACCTGTCTACCTAGGTTCATTTATAAATGAAGCATTGTAAGTCAATACAATGGAAACCGCCTTTACAGAGGAGAATAATTCTGACTCTGGGAATAAAGACAATGAACTCTGGGAAATATAAAGAAAAGCAAAAGGACATTTTGTTACCCGTTTCACTGAGAAACCTCCTGGGCAGGAGGTGTGGGGGGGAATGATTCATGAGTGTTGTGGATCCTGGTTTGACTGAAAACCAGCACACTTTGCAGGAAAAGATCAGCTGAGAGACTGTTTTAGACAAATGTTTGTAGCCTGTTAAAAGTAAGTCTTGTTCTAGTAGAAGCCTGTTATACTTTTGTTTTATTTGTAACCTGTTATTGTCCTTGCTCACTATCTCTTAAATCTCTACATTTGTTCATAAACGTTTATTATAAATAGTTTACAGTGCTGTGTTATATTGGAGCTGATATTCAGTTGACTCAAACAAGTTGGTGTATATGTACTATTCCTGGTAATTATTACGTGTGTCCAGTGACAGAGGCTGGAGGCTACAGGGGGGATGCTTTTGAGGAGTTCTGAGGTACACCTAATGTTTTACCTGAAAAGCAAAGTAGCGGTGGGTAGAGCCCAGAGGAGCGTGCTGAAGGGTTAGTAGTGTCAGGGAGCTCTCACCCACCTACCCCAACAAAGACTCCCTCTCACTGAGTCAGGGGGGTAACACAGTTGACTTACAGTCCTGGCATCTCAAGAAAGTGTCAAAGCCACATTACCGTGTCAGCAGTATAGCCCTCAGCTTTTCACAGTTCATGGGTGGACAACATCAGCAGGCCCTTTAGCACTGACCACAAGTGGGAACTGCACAATTCCTTACTAAACAGCATCTTCACCTAATGGGGAAGTCCTGCTGGGAACCTTTTGCATCCCACAAGATCATGAATAGCCAGCAAAACTGAAATGTATTTTGATTCTTTTGCAGATCTTATGCTGACCTCTTTGAGAGCTGGTTTTTGTTTGTTCATTTTGGAGAATGGGCTGATATCGCTGTAGAGCAGTTGCTGAAGTCTGAAGATGAATCCTCAGATACTTTTCTGTGGCTGCTTGCATTTTACTACAGTCCACACAATGATAAAGAGAAGAGGACGCAAATTGTGGTGGGTGATGTAGCCATGACTCAGAGTATTCAGCCAATTGTATACCTGAAAATTGAGGCATTTATGTGGGAAAGTAGCTGGGGTTTGCAGGGTTCTCCTGGAATTGTAAAATTCTGCAGTAGAGGGGATCCAAGATAATTTTTGTGGCTCTTTCAACTGTGAACATTTAGAAACTGGGTTTGTCAAGTGTACTGAAGGCCAGAATGCCTTTATTTACTTTTTTTCTGAAAAATATGACCGTATCAAATCAGCTTGATTGGTACACCTGTAACTACTCCTTTTGAATCTGTGTGTGGCAGGATTTCAGAGCTCCTGTGACATAGTCTTGTAAGACAGCCATGCTTTAAAAGTGAGAGAACTAATAATAACAGTGCAGCATTCTTCATTCACATTCAGCAGCAGTGAATCTGAATTAACATTATCTATCTAATTTGATTTCTGTTGCACCTGTCATCGTAGAATCTAGGCAGTGATCTGATGATGTAATTCAGTCTTTCTTATATTAGCTTGTGTCATGGCTACTTAGTTTTGTTTTAAACACTAAAGGTCTGGTTCTCTGTTCCACTCAGCATAGGAACAGAGGGGAGAAGGACAAAGGTGGGCCTTATGCTAGCTTTGCATTTCCCTATTCTGGACTCAGCATGGGACCTATTGGATGCCCTGAGTAAGTTAAAGCAGCCTAAGAACTGCACTAATTTACCCTTAGCTACCTATGACTATAGGGACTATTGCAGTAAGTAGGAATCATTGGAGTACAGCTGCATTCTGACCACACACCCTATCCTTACATATGGACGGTGTGGGCATGTGTGGTACAGAGCTGTTATCCCAGTTCTACCCAACCCAGGGAATCCTCCTTTGTCACAGATATTACCCAGAGTTTAAATTTTGCGTCATATGGCCCCAAAGAAGAAGTAGCACAATGCACAATCAGGTCTTGAGCAAATAGTCTTTTCTTGGTGTTAGTTAAAACCTCAAGTTATCACACACAATTAAAGTTCTCTGTGTTTCTGAAAAGGATCTTGGACATTTTGTTTGTGGGATATCAGAAGACACTATTTAACTAATAACTGGTTAAATATACTTGGGAAAATAGTGTTTATTTTACTTTGAATAATATAAGAAGGTGTGCTCAAGTGTCACAGTTAGGATAATTGATACTTCCATTATAAACGTTTGTTTTTAAAGGTTTATACTTCAGCATAAAAAAATCCCTTATGAATGGGAGGAAGGTGCTAACTTTTTAAATAATCAAACTTGGCATACTTCTGTAGAAAAAGATAATGGCTTCTCTGTAAATCACAATGAAAGCAATACTGAATTAGGTTGCAAGTCCTTTGGATATGGATATTGCACCTGATCGCAATGGAAGACATTGTCTCTTTCCAAAGTTTTTCATGAATTTCTCTTGAAAATACCAGTCTGATAATAGAAAAAAATCACTTTATGTTTGAGACAAATTGGTTTAACCCATTTGTTAGTTTTCTTTTGTGGCAGGGAGTGGTGGGGAAAGGACAGTACTCCATATGCATAGAGGGATCCTTTTGTCTATTGTTTCCTTCCCCCTTTCTTAGTGCTTCTTGCTATTGTTCCAGTTTCATTAAAGTCCTGATCGCTCCTCAAAAGTGCACTTTAGAGTTGTAGTTTCTTCACACCACCTTGTTCCTAACTTGCCACTGCTCAGTCAAAATATCTCATCCTCCCTCACCCCCCTGCCACCCTCTTTTCTCTAGTCCTAGCACAGGGGAATGAGAACACAGAGAAAAAAGAATGTGAAGATGGATAGGTACGGGAGCCTGTAGTCATTTCAGCAGAGAGGAGGAAGAAGAGGACTTTGTAGCACCTGGTTATGGGAAAGAGAGACTGAAACACTGCAACCAGACACACATTAACAGATGCAGCACTAGATGGAAGCTGAAATCATAACATCTGCTTTGAATATCATGGAGTAGTGGGGCACGATTTAAAATCCAAAATATTTTTACCATTAATGAGGTTTAGATATATTGTAGCCACTCTTCCTTATTGATTCAGCTCAGGAGTGGTTGAATGGGGGAATCAGTGCAGGTGTAGTGAAATGGGAAGGAGTAAGATTCAGGTGCCCTTGTTTGGAAGCAATCCAATCTCAGTGGAACAATAACATTTCATTATGTCTCATAAACTTTTATTGTGGTCTCATTAGTGCCATGTAGCATCCCTAGTGTAACCTGGGACAGACTTCAATGAGAAATTACCTTCCAGTAAAGCAAACTCTTTCAAGCTAGCATATATAGAAATGTTAATGTGAAAAAATCAGTAAGTGCTAGGAAACAAATAGTGAAAACTAAAAGGAACTCAAGAACACTTGGGGGCTGGTGTCCCACTTCCCTGAGTCCTAGGTGGTATGCTTTGCTTTTGTCCTTATGTTTCCTGTTTTTTATGTAATGAACAGTATTATTACAATGAAATATGTTTTTTAATAGCTGCTTATGATGAACTAACAACTTCTATTATGTAGACACCAAAATCATCATTCTCTGTTTTGACAATACATTTATATTGACTGCTCCAAGAGGCAAACGAAATAAACATGTTGCAAGTAATACAGGAAGAAGCCAAAACCCGTTGTTCTTATCAGAACGTTTTATCAGTTGAGGTCAGATTGCATGGGGGTTTAATTGATTTGTAGCTGCAATATTGAAGTGAGCCTTCAAGGAGCCTTCTGTTCTTTTTCCCACAATGTAAAAATCTGACTGCATTCTACTGAGGGATTTTCTCCATTTCCTTTCATGACAAAAAAGGTCAAAACTTGGCTCGATGCCTTGGCTGCTTAGTTTGCAAGACCAAAGAAAGTAAAGAATTTTCCATTTTGTCCATTTATGTTTGTGTGAACCAGTGTAAGCAAAATGTGCCTCCCCTTCCTTCCCTGTTCTCTACAGTGCCTCTTAAACTCAAGCTCTTGACGTATTTTTACGATTTCTTCCAAGGATTCAGATGTCTGTTAGTGAACAAATCTCAAAAAAACAACAACAAAAAAACCCCATAAACACAATTTTTATTCTTCTCTGATCCTTTATCTTTTGAAATTGTTCCCTACAGGTAGAAGCTCGAGCAGTGTATGATCGTTTGATGATGCTCTTCAGCTGTACAAACCTCTCCATCACAGATCTGCAGGCTGCAGCTAGCACTAAAACAGATAAAAGGCAACCTTGCACCAAACACCTTGTCAGGCATCTTCTTCTTAGTTTTTTGCTCTTTTCTTCGGGTGGACACAAGATTGCCCAAGAGTTTATTTCGCATGTAAGTGTTTCCATGTTTTTCAACAAGCTTTTTTTTTTGTATTATTCACATGTTGAAAATTTCTCCTTCTTACGAAAAAGCTGATCACAGAGAATTAAAAAAAATCATGCTAACCTAAATAAGAACAGCTAAAATATCCTCTTCCTTGACAGTGCTTCCACAGGGTCCCATTGGAGAAGTCATTGCCTATAGAGCCACAGATGTTTTGAGTAGTAGCTAACAGTACAGGGGTGTATGTAGTTCCCTCACACCTTACATTCTATAGATTTAGACCATGTTTACCCTACCACTTATATCGGCAAAACTTATGTTGCTCAGGAGTGTGAAAAAATACACCCCTGAACGACCTAAGTTTCGCCAGCATAAAGTGGTAGTGTGCACAGCACTATGTCGGCAGGAGAGCTTCTCCCACTGACATAGCTGCCACCACTCATTGTGGGTGGTTTAATTATGTCAACAGGAGAGCTCTCTCCCTTCAGCATGGAGCAGCTACATGAAAGATCTTACAGCGGCACAGCTGCATCAGTTCAGCTGTGTTGCTGTAGCTCTCTAGTATACACATAGCCTAAGAGTGTATACGCTTTGCCCTCCCAGGCATCAATCACTTCCCACTCTATTTAGCAGCTGGAGTGGTTATGGAACCATCCACTGCCCATTTTCCTGTAATTAGTGCTAGCACTGAATAGGTGGAGGGAATTGGCATTTTAGGGAGACCAGAGAGGAGGATGTTTTAGAAGCTGAGATAAGATATAATGAGACCCTGAATGAAAGAGTTAGCTATGGGGATGGAAAGAAAAGAATGTGTGGTGAAGATGTTGAGGAGGGAAAAGTGACAGAATCTGGCTGTGACTTGCTAGTTGGGGGCAAAAGACAGGGAGGAATTGCAGGCATGAGTGATGGGGTGGGGTAATAATGGTGTCAATAGCCATAGAGAATGGGGGAAGGAGAGAAGATTTGGGAGAGAAGATAATGTGGCTAAGACTCAACTCCTTTGGTGAAATCTTGGCTCCACTGAAGTCAATGGGAGCTTTACTCTTCGAGTGATTGTCCATGTGGGTACCATTTCTGGTGTACATGTGCCACAGTGCATGTGAGATCAGATTCTTTTGGCCAGCAGTGTCCATTGCGTCTGTGTCCTGGATGCCCTTTGGCCCCCCATCCCCTCCAAAGACATAAAGAGCAGAGTGGGCCTAACTGTCCTTCAGTTTCTTCTAACCACCTGTGGCTGCGAGATGGAACATTTGGTAGTGTATCTTGCCCACTGTGTGATTTAAATCTCTTTATATAAATAATCAGTATATTAGTTTAGGTAAGAGAGTTAGTTTTCTGATTATTTTTATACCCACAGGCTTAAAAAAAGATTTATTAGTGTTAGGGACTTCTTCGGTACCAGAAACTAGGCCTCTATGGCTGAAGTAACGTTCCAGGGTTCAAAGCTTGCTCCTTTTTGTGAAGCACTTATTATGCTGAACAATGGACACTTGACATGGCCTCAATTTGTCATGCCTTTTTTAGAAGAACTCAGAAGGTGAGAGAGTTTTCCATAAACTCTTCTTTCCGGATCATTCAATGAGAGTGTCCTCAGATCCGGAGGGAAAAGGCTCTCTACCAAATCTGAACAGACTTAATTCCTGGTGAGGTGATTTCCCGTGTTCCTGTAAACTGTGGCTCAATTTTGAGCTCTTTGGCTCACTAGACATAGGAGGCAACAACTTCTGAGACAGGCAGAGCAGCTAAATCCTCCTCCAGAGCCAAGATGTAGGTGACTCACTTCACTGCCTATGAAAGTGAGACACGTGACCAGGTGTTAGACTTTTCTTAAGCTCCACTTTGGAATTGGATTAACCAAAACTGCACAAAGGCACTCTCAGTGCGAAATAAGAGTGTCCACACGGAGTTTGTGTGAAATAGTTATTTCACTTTAAATTCACACACTAGTTCTTTTGCCCTAACTTCCCTGTGAATTACTTGCGTAGACAAGCCCTTAGAGTTGGTCAACAAAGGCGTACAGTTCCAAGCGCTTCCTACCCCTGCCTTCCTATTCCATCCCTCTTTAGGGACCATTCTCATGAGACATTGTTGAAACAGCAGGTGGACTCCCTTCTGCAATGTAGAGCAGTGGGGGAGGTGCCTTTAGAGTTCAGGGGCAAGAGGTTCTACTCCCATTATTTTCTAGTCTGAAAAAAGAAAGGGAGTTGATGCCCTGTCTTGGACCTTCAATGCTTGGATTACTTTCATCCATTGTTTCAGGTTTTCAGGATGATAACTTCAGCCTCTATAATCAAGACTGTTTTGTGACTCTCAACCTTCAGGATGCCTATTTTCACCTGTCCATATATCCAGCTCACAAGAAATACCTTAGATTCTTGGTATGAGAGATTTGCTACCAGTACTGCGTCCCACCCTTCGGGCTTTCTGTAGCACTGAGGGTTTCCACCAAGTGTAGCTGGCTGTTGTGGCAGCTTACATGAGATGGCAAGGTATCCAAGTTTACATACCTCTAACTTGACGATTGGTTTATCCGAGGGAAATCACCTCACCAGACAACCAGTTCAATCCATGTAATCCAAAGACCGTTTGCTACTCTGGCCCTCAAAATAAGCAGAGAAAAATCTAGTTTTGCTCCAATTCAAAGCATAGAGTTCATAGGAGCCATGTTAGATTCAAGGTCATTGAAGGCTTATCACCCATAAAAAATATTTCAAACTTTATTGAACCTTGTCAACCACTAACAGGCTTATCCAAAGACACAAGCAAGAATGTGTTTCACTCTTCTGGGTCATATGACTTCCTGGACTTAGATGATGTAGTTCCAATATAAACTAAACTGGGCACTAGTTAGACTCTCAGGCATCATATTGTAGCTGATGACTTCTTACTACAGGAGAAGGAGATGCCAAGGAAGAGGAAATGCAGAGCCATGATACCAAGCTGAGACAACTCCTAAACAGGTGCCAGGAGTGGAATAGTAGGCTGAATGCAGGTAAGATGAAGCTGAGGAGAACGGAGGTCCCCTAAATCAGACATCTGTTGACTTGAGGGAATCTGGCCAGACCTTGGAAAACTGTGAGCTGTTGAGGAAATGCCAAGACCAAAGGATTTGAAGGGACTCTAGCAATTTATAGGAATAGCCAACTATCTTTCCAGATTCTGCACACACCTATCAGAAGCCTGTGAGAGAGCCTTTGAGACCGTTAAACCCAGTGATGCAGCGTACAGATAGTTAGAGACCCAAGAACAGGCATTTTTTAAAAAGTAAAGAAATGATAAGTGATGCATCAGTCCTATAATACTACAAACCTGTGGAGCATCTAGAGCTACAGTATGATGCCTCAGAAGGAGGCCTAGGAGCAACACTAATGCAATGCCCATAGCTTTTGCTACTGAGAGCCCTACCAGACACAGAAAGTGGATATGTTCAGATAAAAAAGGAACTACACGTTGTGCTCTACGGAATGGAATGGAATGATTCCTTCAGGTTACTTATTGGCACAAGATGGACATGCAGTCTGATTATATTAGAAAGCATCATGAAGAAGCCACAGCTGAGTGCACCCAAGCAGCTACAATGCATGTTACAGGAACTTCAGCTCTATGACATGAAGATAATGATCTGCCCAGGAAAGTCACGAGTGGTGGCAGGTACACTGAGCAGTGGGCATACCTTTCAGAGTACTACACACAGAGAGTGTGTCAACATGCTACAGAACCTTTCCATCTCTGATAGAGGTTCCAGACAATCCAACAGAGCACTGACCAGGATGGGGTGCCACAGGCAGTAACACAATTCATAGTTCAGGGATAGCTAGCTCAAAGAGAGCAAGTGTCATAGGAGGTGATCCCCTACTGCTATGTGAGGGATGAGTTATGTCTGCAAGATGAGGCCGAGGCCAAGACAAGGGCTTAGAAAGAGCCTCCGCAGATACCAGATGGCCTAATGTAGAAGAAACAAGGTTTAAGAGCAATACAGAGGACCAATAGGATACCACCCAACAGAAAGGAGGCAGAAACAGGGTGTGGAACCAAGTCCCCTACCAACAGGGATAATTTAAACAAGAAATAGAGTATTTTGAAAACCAGCACACTTGAAGGAATATTATGTCTAAAACGCTGCCACAGACTGGTAAAGACCATCTCCCTAGGGTGGGCTATGCGTTAGCAAGTCAGCAAATGCTTGCACAAAAGATATAACAACAAATGTTTAAAAGGAAAAATGTAACAACCTACCTAGAACTGAGAGGGAGGGAGCACAGGTTGCAGGCGGGAAGAATTTGGAGGACATACCAGAGAGCCAGTCTGTGTGCCAGTTGCAGAACCTCTGTAAATAGTTCTGTTGATAAAGACCCAGTTTTGTTTGTAAGAGTCCTCTTATGAAACAAAGACCTTTCAGGAACACCCTAAGGGTGAGGCTATCACTTTTCAAAGACTATTGTATTTAACTAGATAAGATCCCGCTACAAGTTAGCCAGGTTTGCTCCACCTGCGTGCATTACAGGCCATTCCAGCTGGGCTCAGGCAGCCTTTTACTTCCTGAAGAGGCATCCCTATTACATCCCTTTTGCAAAAGGAAATCATGCTTCACCAGTATATTAGAATTCTTTGAGGGACTCAGCAAAAGTGATCCAGTTGATATAGTAAAAAGAAAAGGAGTACTTGTGTCACCTTAGAGACTAACAAATTTATTTGAGCATAAGCTTTCGTGAGCTACAGCTCACTTCATCGGATGAATTCAGTGGAAAATACAGTGGGGAGATTTATATACACAGAGAACATGAAACAATGGGTGTTACCATACACACTGTAACGAGAGTGATCAGGTAAGGTGAGCTATTATCAGCAAGAGAGCCGGGGGAAAAAACCTTTTGTAGTGATAATCAAGTTGGGCCATTTCCAGCAGTTGACAAGAAACGTGTGAGGAACGGGGGGAGAGGGGGAATAAACATGGGGAAATAGTTTTACTTTGTGTAATGACACATCCACTCCCAGTCTTTATTCAAGCTTAAGTTAATTGTATCCAGTTTGCAAGTTAATTCCAATTCAGCAGCCTCTCATTGGAGTCTGTTTTTGAAGTTTTTTTGTTGAAGAATTGCCACTTTTAGGTCTGTAATCGAGTGACCAAAGAGATTGAAGTGTTCTCTGACTGGTTTTTGAATGTTATAATTCTTGGCGTCTGATTTGTGTCCATTTATTCTTTTACGTAGGGACTGTCCAGTTTGGCCAATGTACATGGCAGAGGGGCATTGCTGGCACATGATGGCATATATCACATTGGTAGATGTGCAGATGAACGAGCCTCTGATAGCATGGCTAATGTGATTAGGCCCTATGATGGTGTCCCCTGAATAGATATGTGGACACAGTTGGCAAGGGGCTTTGTTGCAAGGATAGGTTCCTAGGTTAGTGGTTCTGTTGTGTGGTGTGTGGTTGCTGGTGAGTATTTGCTCCAGGTTGGGGGCTGTCTGTAAGCAAGGACTGGCCTGTCTCCCAAGATCTGTGAGAGTGATGGGTTGTCCTTCAGGATAGGTTGTAGATCCTTGATGATGCGTTGGAGAGGTTTTAGTTGGGGGCTGAAGGTGATGGCTAGTGGCGTTCTGTTATTTTCTCTGTTGGGCCTGTCCTGTAGTAGGTAACTTCTGGGTACTCTTCTGGCTCTGTCAATCTGTTTCTTCACTTCAGCAGGTGAGTATTGTAGTTGTAAGAACGCTTGATAGAGATATTGTATGTGTTTGTCTCTGTCTGAGGGGTTGGAGCAAATGCGGTTGTATCGTAGAGCTTGGCTGTAGACAATGGATCATGTGGTGTGGTCTGGATGAAAGCTGGATGCATGTAGGTAAGTATACAGTCAGTAGGTTTCTGGTAAAGGGTGGTGTTTATGTGACCATCGCTTATTAGCACCATAGTGTCCAGGAAGTGGATCTCTTGTGTGGACTGGTCCAGGCTGAGGTTGCTGGTGGGATGGAAATTGTTGAAATCATGGTGGAATTCCTCAAGGGTTTCTTTTCCATGGGTCCAAATGATGAAGATGTCATCAATGTAGCGCAAGTGGAGTTAGGGCATTAGGGGATGAGAGCTGAGGAAGAGTTGTTCTAAGTCAGCCATAAAAATGTTGGCATACTGTGGGGCCATGCGGGTACCCATAGCAGTGCCGCTGATTTGAAGGTATACATTGTCCCCAAATGTGAAATAGTTATGGGTGAGGACAAAGTCACAAAGTTCAGCCACCAGGTTTGCCGTGACATTATTGGGGATACTGTTCCTGATTGCTTGTAGTCCATCTTTGTGTGGAATGTTGGTGTAGAGGGCTCCTACATCCATAGTGGCTAGGATGGTATTTTCAGGAAGATCACCGATGGATTGTAGTTTCCTCAGGAAGTCAGTGGTGTCTCAAAGATAGCTGGGAGTGCTGGTAGCATAGGGCCTGAGGAGGGAGTCTACATAGCCAGACAATCCTGCTGTCAGGATGCCAATACCTGAGATGATGGGGCGTCCAGGATTTCCAGGTTTATGGATCTTGGGTAGCAGATAGAATACCCCTGGTCGGGGTTCTAGGGGTGTGTCTGTGTGGATTTGTTCTTGTGCTTTTTCAGGGAGTTTCTTGAGCAAATGGTGTAGTTTCTTTTGGTAACCCTCAGTGGAATCAGAGGGTAATGGCTTGTAGAAAGTGGTGTTGGAGAGCTGCCTAGCAGCCTCTTGTTCATATTTTGACCTATTCATGATGACGACAGCACCTCCTTTGTCAGCCTTTTTGATTATGATGTCAGAGTTGTTTCTGAGGCTGTGGATGGGATTGTGTTCTGCACGGCTGAGGTTATGGGCAAGTGATGCTGCTTTTCCACAATTTCAGCCCGTGCACGTCAGTGGAAGCACTCTATGTAGAAGTCCAGTCTGTTGTTTCGACCTTCAGGAGGAGTCCACCCAGAATCCTTCTTTTTGTAGTCTTGGTAGGAAGGTCTCTGTAGTTAGTATGTTGTTCAGAGGTGTGTTGGAAATATTCCTTGAGTTGGAGACGTCGAAAATAGGATTCTAGGTCACCACAGAACTGCATCATGTTCGTGGGGGTGGAGGGGCAGAAGGAGAGGCCCCGAGATAGGACAGATTCTTCTGCTGGGCTAAGAGTATAGTTGGATAGATTAACAATATTGCTGGGGGGGTTCAGGGAACCACTGTTGTGGCCCCTTGTGGCATGTAGTAGTTTAGATAGTTTAGTGTCCTTTTTCTTTTGTAGAGAAGCAAAGTGTGTGTTGTAAATGGCTTGTCTAGTTTTTGTAAAGTCCAGCCACAAGGAAGTTTGTGTGGAAGGTTGGTTTTTTATGAGAGTATCCAGTTTTGAGAGCTCATTCTCAATCTTTCCCTGTTTGATGTAGAGGATGTTGATCAGGTGGTTCCATAGTTTCTTTGAGAGTGTGTGGCACAAGCTGTCAGCATAGTCTGTGTGGTATGAAGATTGTAATGGATTTTTTACCTTCAGTCCTTTTGGTATGATGTCCATCTGTTTGCATTTGGAAAGGAAGATGGTGTCTGTCTGTATCTGTATGAGTTTTTTCATGAAGTTGATAAATTTCCACTCCATACGGCTAAATTCAGTGCCTTGCATAATGACAGGTTTCAGAGTAGCAGCCGTGTTAGTCTGTATCCGCAAAAAGAAAAGGAGTACTTTGTGGCACCTTAGAGACTAACAAATTTATTTGAGCATAAGCTTTCATGAGCTACAGCTTACTTCATCAGATGCATTCAGTGGAAAATACAGTGGGGGGAGATTTATATACACAGAGAACATGGAACAATGGGTGTTACCATACACACTGTAACTAGAGTGATCAGGTAAGGTGAGCTATTACCAGCAGGAGAGCAGGGTGGAAAAAACCTTTTGTAGTGATAATCAAGGTGGGCCATTTCCAGTAGTTGACAAGAACGTGTGAGGAACAGTAGGGGCGGGAAATAAACATGGGGAAATAGTTTTACTTTGTGTAATGACACATCCACTCCCAGTCTTTATTCAAGCCTAAGTTAATTGTATCCAGTTTGCAAATTAATTCCAATTCAGCAGTCTCTCGTTGGAGTCTGTTTTTGAAGTTTTTTTGTTGAAGAGGTTGATGGTGGGATGGAAATTGTTGAAATCATGGTGGAATTCCGCAAGGGCCAGTCGGAGAACATTTCAATCTCTTTGGTCACTCGATTACAGACCTAAAAGTGGCAATTCTTCAACAAAAAAAACTTCAAAAACAGACTCCAACGAGAGACTGCTGGAAATGGCCCACCTTGATTATCACTACAAAGGTTTTTTCCCCCCTGCTCTCCTGCTGGTAATAGCTCACCTTATCTGATCTCTCTCGTTACAGTGTGTATGGTAACACCCATTGTTTCATGTTCTCTGTGTACATAAAATCTCCCGCCACTATATTTTTTACTGCATGCATCTGATGAAGTGAGCTGTAGTTCACGAAAGCTTATGCTCAAATAAATTTGTTAGTCTCTAAGGTGCCACAAATACTCCTTTTGTTTTTGCAGATACAGACTAACACAGCTGCTACTCTGAAACCAGTTGATATAGTGTACTTGACTTTCAGAAAGCCTTTGACTAGGTCCCACACCAAACACTCTTAAGCAAAGTAAACAGTTATGGGATAAGAGGGAAGGGTCCCCTCATGGTTCAGTAAGTGGTTAAAAGATAGGAAACAAAGTAGGAATAAATGGTCAGTTTTCATAGCAGAGAGAGGTAAATAGTTGTGTCCCCCAAAGGCCTATACTGGGACTTGTGGTGTTCAACATATTCATTAATGACCTTGAAAAGGGAGTGAACAGTGAGGTGCCAAAATATCCATATGATCAAAATTACTCAAGACAGTTAAGTCCAAAACTGACTGTGAAGAGTTACAAAGGGATCTCATAAAACTGGGTAAGTGGGCAACAAAATGGCAGATGAAATTCAATGTGGATAAATACAAAGTAATGCACATTGGAAAACATAATCTCAACTATACATACAAAATGATGGGATCTAAATAAGCTATTGTCACTCAAGAAAGAGATTTTGGAGTCATCGTGGATAGTTCTCTGAAAAATATCAACTCAATTTTCAGTGGCAGTCAAAAAACTAACAGGATGTTAGGAGCCATTCGGAAAAAGATAGAAAATAGAAAGAAAATATCATATTGCCACTTTATAAATCCACCGTACATCCACACCTTGAATACTGCATGTGGTTCTGGTTGCCCCATCTCAAAAAAGATATATTAGAATTGGCAAAAGTACAGAGAAAGGCAACAAAAATTATTAGGGGTCTGGAACAGCTTCCATATGAGGAGAGATTATAAAGACTAGACTGTTCATCTTAGAAAAGAGACGACTAAGCAGGGATATGATAGAGGTCTATAAAATCATGAATGATGTGGAGAAAGCGAATAAGGAAGTGTTAAGTGTTAAGGAAGTTCACATGACAGAAGAACCAAAGGTCACCCAATGAAATTATTAGACAGCAAGTTTAAAACAAACGTAAGTACTTCTTCACACAGTACACAGTCAACGCGTGGAACTCATTGTGGAACTCATGTTGTGAAGGCCAAAAGTATAACTGCATTCAAAAAAGAATTAGATAAATTCAAGGAGGATAGGTCCATCAATGGCAATTAGAAAAGATGCTCTGGGTGTCCCTAACCCTCTGGCTGCCAGAAGCTGGGACTGGATGGCAGAAGATGGATTACTTGAAAATTGCCTCTTCTGTTCATTCCCTCTGAAATATCTGGCACTGGCCACTGTTGGAGTCTGGGCTAGGTGGTCTGATCCAGTAATGACCCTTCTTATGTTCTTAGAAATTTGGAGGACACTACATGGTGATCTGTTCATAGTGTTCTCCCAAGACTGTTTCTTAGTTGAGACTTGCATATTGGATGCTTGCTTTGGTAGAGCTGTCCTGCAATCCTCATTTAAATAGGACTCGTACCATCCACCTCCAAGCCAGGGGGTATTAGTCACCAGTAGTGGGATCCAGGTGGACAAATAATTGAAGAAGAAAGAACAGTTACTTATCTTACAGAGATAAGACAGACACTGTAGCATCATTTTGAATTGGAATATTTCACTTTTGGGCATTAATTTTTTTGACAAAAATATCAGTATGTTCTTTGGAAAACAAGTTACTTATCTTAAATTAACTGTGGTTCATTGAGATGTATTGTCCACATGACTCCCATGACGCACTCTCCTTCCCCATTTGTATGGAGTCTTATAGCTCTGGAATTCTCTATTGGCAAAGGAACTGAGGGACAGTTGGACCCACTCTGCCCTTTATGCCCTTGGATGGAGGAGGCATATGAGAACATCCAGGGCATGAGCATGGCCTCAGTGGATACTGGTGGTCAAAATCTGATTGTTGCACACGTGGAGAATGTGTGCACCAGCACAAGGATCCATTCTGAGATCTGCATTTATAGAATCCTACACTTGCAGAAGAATGGACAAGATGACCTAATTCAATTAGTCCTTCCCATTATTAACTAATCTCTTTCTAAATTAGTGTGGAACACAGATATAATAGTCCATATTTAAATACTCCAACTCTTAAGTCCTGTGATTATATAATACTCATTTCAGCAAGGAGTGCTCGACACAGTTCTCTATGGAGCCCAGTGGTAGGTAAAAGTTTTGCTACATAGTAATATAAGGTTATCCTTGTATTGGGGACTGAATATACCTTAACAGCATCTTGAGTCCATTTTAACCCAGCAACAGGGACTTATCTTCAGTTCTGAATTTTGATTCTCATATTGTACAGTCGAAAGACTACCAAGAAAACCCAGTATTCTTTAATTTTTTTTTCTCTTACGTAGAGTTGTTTGCTGGGAACTGTTAAATAATTGTCATGTTTCACCCCAGAAGTGACTGCATTTCACTGATGGATGAACCAATTTGCAGACATAATAGACACCGTGAAGTGCTTTGGGATCCTTTTAAGATTAATACATAAAGTGCTACATAAATGTTAGATTATTATTATATTGTTCTTTAGCTACTACATTTGTTACATATATTTATAGGTCATGTTGTACAATAAGAAGTCAAACCCTCTGATACAAGCAGGCCAGGACTTCACATCATTGTTTTGCTTTAGCACTTTGTCTGGAAATTCTTCCTCTCAGTGAAAAAGTACTGTACTCCTTTTATCTTTTATAAGGCCTGTAACACATGAGAAAATTCATTTTGCAGTGAGTGGAACTGGAACATTATTGTTGTTGATTATGCCTTTTAGCTGCTGTTAGTTGGAATAAAGAAATATAACATTACTTTCTTTAAGGACTGCTAGGATATATTAGAAATCTTGGGTGTATTATAGAAAATGACTGTTGATTATTTATTAACATAAAAATGATGTATTTTAAAGTTGTTTGGAAGCATACATAACTTTTCATTTGGGTTTATTTATTTTCCAAGTCTTATGTGCTTTCTTCCCTTTATAGACCAGTGAAACCCTTTAACAGTTAGGCTGCAGCACCTTATTGTGCTATAACAACCCTTTATTGAAAGACTGAAGACAAGATCCGTGGTCCTGTTGAACCAGTAGCACAAAACGAATTTAAAGTTGCCTTAAGGCAACAGCTTAGAATTCCCCTAGTGCAAGGGAGTCCTGAGTTAGCATAGGGGAGGCTATGCCAGCCCCTCCTACATTTTCCCCTCCTGGCATAGGGGACTTTCCAGGATGGGCTGAGGACATATGAGAAGCAGGAGTTGGAACCAGAGTGGGATGCAGAGTGTGGAGCAGCCCTCAGGGATCAGCAGCTGGAGAGGTGGAATAAAACTCCTCCCTGGTGCATTACGTGCTGGTCTGTTACACTTTGAGATTTAGTCCCTGGGCTTTATTTCCTTCCTTCCTTTCTTCCTTCCTTTCTCAGAGGGGAATTTATTTTCATGCTTTATGGAATTTAGTTGCTTTTCAGATGACACCAATGACTAAATGGGGGAGGGTTGTGGGGAGCTAGAAGAAAACAACATGTAGCACATAGTACACAGCTATAAATGATTGCACTTGGAGTAATAAATCTAAATTAAATGATTTCTTCTCTTCCTCCATTCTGTTTTTCCTTCAGGTGATTCTGGCAAGCAATACAACCAATGAAGTTTTTGGCCTTCTTATACGTACTGCCTACAGATTTAACCAACTTGGATTAAAAAACCAAAGGGCTGTGAAGCTGGTGAATGAACTTCTTCAAGAACTAAGATTTACGGATTAGTTTTGTATTGTTGTCCAGATCAACCCAGTGACTAGACCAGCTGATCAGATCTTTTCTACGGTAAAGTGTGAAAGGGAACTCATTTTTTTTATTTATATTCCTCTTTCCCCATGTATGAAAATAGAAAATGTTTGGAAATGTCATTCTGTTAGAATATAGCAGTAATCTTTAAAGATGGTTGAAAATGTTGTTCGTAGTGTTTTATTTTACAAGGGACCTGTGTCATCTAAACACTGTTTATTCACAGCCTCGTTGCCCACATTATGTCCTAGTTGTGGTCTAGATTTTCTGTAAATTCTTAGTCCAGGAAATGCAGCAGTTAGAGGCGGAAACAAAAGCTATAATAAAGGAAGAGGCCTTTCCTTCTGTAAAATAATTACTGATAAATCAAAACTACTGTTTGAATGTTACAAGGAAGAGATGAAGTTCAGAAAAATTATGTTATTTACTAGTCGGTTATTTCTAGCTGTTTGGTAGTAATTTAACAATTTGATCCTGGAATTCTGCTTTGGTGAAAATCTAAGCCTGATCACAAACAAGTGATCATTAATGGTTCTTTCTGAATATGTGCTTCCATGAAATACAGTTTCATGAAATTGAAAGACAAATCAACTCCTTAAATTCTTATAAGTGATTTCACAAAATGAAACTCATCTCAGGTTTAGTATATGGCATTCATCAGAAAGTGTATTCTTCAAGGTAATGTTCTCTATAGTTTGTACCACAGTACTTTTAGTAATGTCAAGAATACCACAGAGAGGATTTGGTGCAGACTGTAAATTGATCTCGCTTTAATGCTGGAGATTCTCTATATCAGGAAGAAATTTTTTACCCCATATTAGTTAAAGGAGGACAAGCACAATATACGGTTAAGGAAAGTTGTTTCAGATTTAAAGGGAAAATTTTCAGAGGACCACATAATGGGTGCACCTGTAAATCCCCACATTTCTGTATACAGACAGGTACACAATGAAGTAAAGTACACAAATTGCTATTTGCCTGTAATGACAGGGGTATAAGGAGGGATTGTAGCCCATCCACTGTGCCATCTTTTGAAAATGATCCAAAAGTTTGTGAAACTATTATACCTATATTAGATCGACCTTCAGCCACTGCAGTAATTACTGTGGTGGTGCATGTCCACACTACCCTCCTTGGGTTGGTGGTGCACATCCTCACCAGGAGCACTTCCACTGACCTAAGAGGGACAGTGTGGGGAGCTGAAAGCCCAATCTCTCAGCTTCACTGGCAGCTCCTCAGGTCCCCATTCCCCACCAGGAGCAGGGGGGAAGCCACCCGAGGCTTCTCACCTCACTTGGAGTGGGGGGGAAGCCGCCCGGGGCGTCTTGCCTCCCCGTTCCCCACCGGGAGTCGGCAGGAAGCCGCCCAGGGCTTCTAAGTCCTGGAGAGCAGGGTCCAGCTGCTCTGGCTTCTCAACCTTGTTCCCTAAAAGGCGCCAGGCTGCCTGGCTCCCAGTGGCGGAGCAGGAGGCAACCAGGCTTCTCGCCCCGGCTCCCAGCTGGGAGCAAGGTCCAGCCACTCTGCACTCCAAGAGAGCGGGGGCGCAGCTGGGCTCTAGCTGCCCGGCTTTCTTGTCAATTTCACGGCTTCTGCCATGAAATTGACAAGACAGCCAACAATCCATGTAAGGAACACAGTGTCTACACAGACACTGTGTCACCCTAACTACACTGACATAAGTCTTACGCCTCTCTCATTGACCTAACTGTATCGTGTAGACCAGCCTCTCTTGTCGACTTAACGGTATAGCGTAGACCAGAGGTGGGCAAACTACGGCCCACGGGCCACATCCGGCCTGCGGGACCCTCCTGCCCGGCCCCTGAGCTCCTGGCCCGGGAGGCTAGTCCCTGGCCCCTCCCCTGCTGTTCCCCCTCCCCCGCAGCCTCAGTGCGCTGCACCGCCGGCGCAATGCTCTGGGCAGCTGGGAGGCGAAGTTGCAGAGCTGTGGCCTGAGCCGGTGCTCTGGGCGGCATGGCTGTAGCGCCGCCAGCCACTGGTGTTCCAGACAGCACGGTAAGGAGGATGGGGGGTTGGCTAGAGGGCAGGGGAATTCAGGGTGTGGTCAGGGGTGTGGATAGAGGTCGGGAAGGGTCAGAGGGTGGGGAACAGGGGGCTTGGATGGGGCAGGGGTCCTGGGGGAGCAGTCAGGAATTGTGGGGGGGTTGGATGGGGCGGCAGGGGGCATGGAGCGTCTGGTGGAGCGTCCGGGGATAGTCAGGGGACAGGGGGGGTTGGATGGGGCAGGAGTCCTAGGGGGGCGAGAAGCGGTGTGGGTCGGATTGGAGGCAGGGGCTGGGTCACACCTGGATGTTTGGGGGGAGACCGCCTCCCCTAACCGGCCCTCCATACAATTTTGGAAAACCGATGTGGCCCTCAGGCCAAAAAGTTTGCCTGCCCTTGGTATAGACCATTCCCTCGTCTTCTAATCCGTTTATTAAAGTGCTCATGGTATTTGTTTCAGAGCAGATGCAGCAATAGTAAAGATTTAGCAAAGAGTTTATTTGGTTCAAGAGCACTTTTTAAATAAAAAAGAAAAATCAATAGTGAACTGTTGGCTGTTGCATCTTTTCACTTATTAGGACCAAGGTATACACATAAGAAAAACAGGCATTCTAGTTTTCATCTTCATAGGTATTGCTTCCGAAAGGCACGGAATGGATCTGAAACTAAGGAGGCTGTCGCTGTTGACGACAAAAAAAAAAAAAAAAAAAAAATCCAAGGAATTTGTCCAGTGGGAACAAATGTGAGGAATGTTCTTCCTTATATGACAAGGAATCTAAAATTAATTTGTCTTTCAACAAAGAAAGTTTTTAGTTTGTTTGTTTTTGTTTTGTTTGCTTTCCTCCTGAGTCTTTTGCTGGATCTTGTTTTCTGTGGCCTTACTCAACCCTTATTTTGTGCTTACACATGTTCAATCTGGATTATATATATAAATTTTAAAAACAAATCTAAAAGAAGTGTGTTACTACACGTTCTAGATTCAGAATTACTTGGTCCATACTAAGAGTATTATATTCATCAGTATTCTAAGGTTGCTGGAGGTGAACTGCAAGAAGGTGAAACACCACCTTTCACAGTTCTGTCACTGCAATATATCAAAATCTAAAATAATTCCTCCTTGCTTTTTAAAGGAACCTATAATATCCTGTCAAATAATGGTAGGTTGACTCAGGTAGGTAGGTAATCTGCAGTAAAGGCTAGGGAAAGAAAATAGAAAGCAGTGAGAAATCATTCCCATTCTCAAATATTGGTTTCTTAAAAAGGGTTACATGGTTTAAATATTATGAAAAAGGTTTACTCTTTTTTAAGATGCTCTTAACCTTGCTGTTGGACTGACCACCCTCCTACTATGTCAAAATTGGAAAAAACGTGATGCATTTAAATCTGGCTTTATTGTAACCAGTGAACTATAAAACAATGAACAAGTTAAAACTTTTCTAGATTCAGAAGTACACTGAACAGAATTGTGTTGGGGGTCTAACTGACCTCATGTTTAGACAATGAAAATAGTTAGACACAGAAACAATATAAAAGGCACAAAAGGAGCACACAGACAGGAAATGTCCTACTACTTTGAATGAATGGAGCAAGTAGGTGACGTGTTCTGAACATACAAAGTTTTAGACATTGCACATTTTTGATGTATTTTTCTGGAACAGATGTAGCATCTTCCCCGTTTCTCAGGCTTTGGATCAGCACCCAGCACACTAGACACTGCTTTCCTAGCAGCCTGAGGCAAGGCTGCAGTGTTCCTTTCCTGCACCAGTAGTTTCACTATTTCTGTACCCAGGTCACTGAGAAACATCCGTGTCTTACGCAAAGATTTATTATACCATTTGTGGTTCAACAAAATCCAAACAATATATGCATTCAGACATTCAATGTGCATGTTCAATACCAGTCTTTGTCCCATAACAGCGAGTCTTTGCAACAGCTACAGCATCTGTCAAGTGTGGGCTGCCAGAAAATGTATCTGACAATTGTGGCTTCCCCAGAAATTCTTCCTAACAAGAGTAAGCTTCCCAGAAAATAAGTTTGACAGTGTTATCTTCAAAGAAACTCACTTTGCTGGACAATTGTGACGATACATAAGGCAAATGTTATCTGAGGTCTCATAGACCCCCAAGACTATGTTGGTGCATTTTATTTGAAAATCAAAAACTGCTGAAACTATGATGCTACGAATAAGGCTGTGTGTCTATCATGGAGAGCAGGGATTCCGTGACTTTCTGTGACCTCCGTGGTGACTTCTGCAGTGTCCAGTGCTGGTACAGGGGCCGCCCGAGCTGGGCAGTCCCTGGGGCAGCAGCAGCAGTTTGGGTGGGAGGGGGCTCAGGGCTGGAGCAGGGAGTTGGGGTGCCCTTACTGGGGGGGTGTTCCCCACCTCAGTACCTGCAGCACCCCCGGCTGGCCTCCCCAGAGCACCTGAGATCTCCCGGCCCAAGTTTTAGTTAGGGGTATATAGTAAAAGTCATGGACAGGTCAGGGGCTGAAAATTTTTGTTTACTGTCGGTGACCTGTCCATGACTTTTACTAAAAATACGCATGACTAAAATGTAACCTTAGCTATAAACAATGCTGAAAGAGTCATATCATATAACTGCTTCCTCATAATAAAAACAATCTGATGCTGAATACCTGCATAATAGATCTGGGATCTAACTGGCCAAAATAACTTTTCAGTGACCTCTTTTGCTACACTAAAACCACAACAGACAAAACCCCAGTGGTAACAGATTGTCATCATCATAGGCAGAGAATACTTGAAGAGACAGTGGTTTGCCTATCATATTTTGTTTAATTTTTTTGAATATGTTTGGGATACAAGAGACCCCCCCCCCCCCCCCAAAGACCCGGGAAGCGTAGTCCTTTTATATTTCCCCTTGACTAACATTGAGGGGTCTAACTGATCCCATTACCTTTTTAGTGGCTTTTTTTGCTACACAAAAACCATAACAGGTAGGATGATAAAACCAGTGCAGAAAGGTTTACTTCATCCTACTTTGAGAATACTTCATGTATGAAGAATCACGGGTTTGGCACAAAAATTGTTATTTATATTGTAGTGCACGTTGGGGTCAGATAGACCTGGAAAACGTTAGAAGAGGGAAAAAAAATCCCTGAGTGCCATCTGTGACTTTAAAAGGAATGCAAGTGCAGAGGTCTCCTTGTGCTTTAGTCAGCATCGCTGTTATGGTATTTTTACTGCTCATTCACACTGTTTGCTTATGATCTAACTTTCAATATCGGCCCAGATTTGGGGTCATGATGTAGCCTCATGTAGCTGTTACAGGGTATGTCTACACTGCAGACTTGACACATGTTCTGCCACGTGTTGTTGCCCAACCCACCCACCAATCCCCACACACTTAAAACCCCTAAATATGTATTAATGTGCATTGAGCCCATGCTAGTGTACTCAGCTGGAGGTATCAGACAATGCTCATGTTGCACTTTGAGACGCACCCTATCTGCCCACTTTGCATTGTGGAGTCCTTCTCTGAATCACTGCTTTCTAAGATGGTTCCCCATCCAGTAGGTATAGCTTGCATTCTTTGTTCCCAGGTGTATTACCTTGCATTTGACTGTATTAAAACGTATTTTTTTGGATTGTGACCATTTAACCAGATAACTCAGGTCACACTGTAACAGTAACCTGTTGGCTCACCAATCATCTGCAAACTTTACCAGCAAAAATGTTGTATCATGTCTAGATCACTGATGAAAAAAATTAATATCTTTGGCCCAAGAACCAATCCCTAAGCAATTCCGCTAGAAATGGCCCCACTCATTGTTGTCTCCCCACGAACAACTAATTTTGAGACCTATCAGTGAGCTAATGTATGTCCTGTTAGTTCTATACATAGTTTGTTATATAAGGAGTTGTTCTGACCTCATTAGCTGGGCAGACAGGAGAGTATCTGAGTTACAGTTCCCAGAACATATGGAGACAGAACCTCTTTTCAAGATAAGCCAGGGAAACTACCATATAGGAGAAAATGTGTGTCCATTAGAGCTTAAAGCTGCATAGCATGAGTGTGAAGTGAATGGATGGTGCATAGGACAGCTGGAAAAGGAATCTGAGACTTATACCATTTTTGTTTTATTTAGCTATAAACCAAAATAATTTTGCAGAGTTTTACAAGTTTAGGATGAAATTCTCAGCAGAAGTGACCAGGCAACTTTACCACAAAAGCTGTGAAAATCAGCCCAATTTTTAAGCTTTTTCACAAGCATATTTTCAACTGAGCGGGTAAAATGCTGATGACCTATGGATCACTAACTAATGCTACATAAGGAACCAAGCATTTACTGATTCATGTGGCTCAAATAAAATGCAGCAAGGTGAGAAACCCTAACTCAGTCTTAGTCCTCTTCTACTCCACAGGTCTGTAAAAGGCTGTGAGTACTGCAGTGCTTTGTAGTGACTCTAGAGATAAGGTACAAATACAGTATTCTCACTCCACAGCACCTAATGCTATCTGTGTTCTTGAATTTAGAGGATTTAGAGAATTTAAAATGTACATTTTTACCTCTTCCGTGCAGTCTGTAATTGCTAGTTGGGTTATAAAAACAAATTTTTTTCTTTGTGGGGGGAGAAATCATAGCATCTGTAGCTACGCTGCCAGGTGCTTGAGGCTTCATCTTTCCCATGATTCATAACAACATTCATATGTGGGCCTGTTTAAGTCCACATACCTATCTGGCTAGCATTTGTACACTGTGGTGTATTTTTTCTTCCAACTGCTTGTCTGAACTTTCAAAAGATAAGCTCATGGTTGCAGTTTCAATTACTGCCTTAGCAGGGAGTATCTTATTCTGGGAATTTGCTGTGGGGTGGTCTGTTCAACAGCAAGTGCCAGAAAGGAGTTTCCCTTGCTTGCATTGGCCATCTTCCTTTAACCATCTGTCTGACTATAGGAAAGGAATAAACCTCATGAACCCCTTTTGAAGGGCTTAAGTGTACTTAAAGTGACTGGTCCTTTTAATGGCCAAGGTCCCAGAGCCAAGTAGGCATAAGCACTGGATCACTATCAACTTCTGAAACAAAAACTGGAATATTGTGAGTTGGCAGAAAGTTTCAGTAATGTAGTTAGTCCTACCAGGTACAGATTTTGCCTTAAATAATGTTATATACTGGGAGAGAGTAAAAAAAAAAACAAAATAAAACTTGGTAGCTTCATTATTGCCTGAGATTTGGCTGGTTGCCTATATATTGTAATCGCAGCACTGATATCTGACTGGAAAATAACTTATTAGACAATTAACCACAGCAGCCTCAAGGAATGGGAAAAATCCTATATTATGTCCTTAGAAATGCACAGGACTATTCAACTAATCTGGCTATCTCTTCCTTGAAAATGCCCACCACAACACTCAGATATTGAGTCAGATAGGACAATAAGGTCATGCACCAAAATGTTTGGCAGGTTTTGCAGACACGCATTCCCAGTTTGATGTAAACTGAACTCTCCTTGTGCTCTTGAGCCTAATGACTGCCCCCCACTTAGTTGTCCTCCTACTTCTCAAACCACCATGCTTTACAGTTTCACTGAACTTCTCATTTGTATCTAACGGGTCAACCTGTGCTAGCGAAATATAGATTCGAAACTTGTTCACTATACATTGTTTTCCCTTTATCTTCTGAGCCTGTAGGTTCACTATGAACAAAGAAAACAGGTTCATTTACACTTGTCTTTTGCCTCTTCCATGCAGTTTCTGTAAAAAGTTCTTTAAAATGAATTTTGAGTCAGGTATGAGCAATGGGTTTCTCTTTTTTGCAGTGGCTCGGGGCTCTCTAATGATTCTCTAACTCTCTACTCTTATAAACTGTCCAAAAATCTGACTGCTCCCACCTATTCCAATCTAATTTATAACTAAAGATGAGGATCTGAGCCCTCCTGTCTGTATTACAGTTTTCTGAAGAGATTACTAGTGTTTTGCATTCTTAATCCTGTTGTTGTGCGTCACTTCCAGACTAGCATGAGTTGTCTGAAAATAGAGTACTGAAAAGCTACTATCAAATTCCATTAGAGAAAGAGCTGAAAGGGGTACTTGGATACACTCTGGCATTACTGCTGAAGATGGAAACTACTGCTGGACACAGGCAAACCCAAGCATTAATTGCAAGTTTCTGGCTAGTCATAAAATTATCATCTCTTCTGAAGATAGGGCAAAATATAGGCTCTGTCTTCATAGAGACCATTAAGTCTCTCCTTCAAATATGACAGAAAGAAAATAATAGTTAGACACCATCAAGCTTCAGTTTTCTTTGCCTGTGATTTCTTTGTCCTTTAAGGTACTATTTCTGTGAGATATCAGTGCTTGCTGATATTTAGTATATCATAGATTTTAATGCCAAAATGTAGACCTTAGAACCTCACCCAGTAATTTCTGCATGAAGCCCATAGCTTCTGATTGAGTTATAGCATATCTTTTAGAAAGATGTCCAGTCTTGTTTTAAAGACTTCAAGTGATGAAGAATCTACCACAACCCCAATTAAATTGTTCTAGCAGTTAATTACCCTCACTGTTAAAAATCTGTCACAAACATTTCTTGATCTGGGTCTCTCCTCACCTCCATTCACCATGTTAACACAGAGAGACTCCAGACATTTACTTAACTAGTGTTTGTTTAGTGCCTAGTGCAGTGTGGTCTAGGTCCATGATGGGGCCTGCTAGGCACGATGCCAATACAAAGAACACTCCCAATACGAATATATTGCACCCACAAGCTCAATTCCCCATCCAGTTATTCTTTAAGTCCTTGAGAACCTAGGACAGGGGTTGTTCTACAACTGGTTCTCTCTGCCTCCCTGGCTGATGGGATAGAGACAGGATTTCCTTTGATAACCCTTCTCTGTGGATTGGCCTGTTTGCACCAACAATAGATCCAGTCACTTTAAATAGGATCATTTATTTTACAGATAAAATTCCAGAAAGTTATACAAACACTGCAGAATAAAATCAAAGAACTTATATACAAAAATAGACATGGCCTAACTTTTTAATAGGATCCTTCACATAATAGATTTTCCTCTCATAAAAATCCAACCACACAGCCTGTTTTTAACTCAACTTCACTTCAGGCCTCAGCTAGCAGGATTTTCTCAGATGCCTGAAAAACGTAACTCTCTTGTAAAAATCTCTGTGAAATCTCTGACACTGTTTGAGGGAAATAATTTGGGTAGTTATTCCTAAACTGCTTTCCCTCTGTTTAAAGGTTAAATGTTCGGGCAGCCCAGTAATGGTAAATCACTCAGGTATGAGCTGTACCTGAGGGAGATTTGCTAGCTCCCCAACAACTGTTTCAAAATACAGTAATGGACATGGGGTGGGGGAAGAAATGATGACGGGTATCCTTTCTCATGGTATCCTTTCTGTAGTGCTATTGTTTCTCACACTTCTCCTGGTCAATCAGCCATATTTTCTTCCATCAGACCTACGGCCAAATCTCTGATATTTCAGAGGTGCTGAGCACTAACGCCTGTTGGAGTAATGGGAGTTCTCAGCACCTCTGAAAACTATGCCCAAAGCCTTTTATTGCTAAACTAATTATTGTGCTGACAGTGTTTTGGGGTAATAAGCGGCAGCGGGGGGGAAATGCCTGATTAAGCTGGTGATTTTACCAGCTAGGATACTGTGCTCCTGGTACTGGATGCTATTGCATTCATAATGACAGCTGCATTCAGAATTGCGGCACTGAACCCCACTGCTTGCTGGAGAGCAATTGCTTTTCAAGGCATCACTTTCTTTGTAGAGCTGCTACTGGTACTAGTTCATAGATTCATAAATACTAAGGTCAGAAGGGACCATTATGATCATCTAGTCTGACCTCCTGCACAACGCAGGCCACGGAATTTCACCCACCCCACTCCTGCGAAAAACCTCTCACCTATGTCTGAGCTATTGAAGTCCTCAAATCGTGGTTTAAAGACTTCAAGGAGCAGAGAATCCTCCAGCAAGTGACCCATGCCCCATGCTACGGAGGAAGGCGAAAAACCTCCAGGGCCTCTTCCAATCTGCCCTGGAGGAAAATTCCTTCCCGACCCCAAATATGGTGATCAGCTAAACCCTGAGCATATGGGCAAGATTCACCAGCCAGATACTACAGAAAATTCTTTCCTGGGTAACTCAGATCCTACCCCATCTAACATCCCATCCCATCCCATAGTTGGTGTGGTGCACTCTGGACAAAAGAGCCAACTAGGTTAATAACATTTGTTCTTATAGTTTTCCAAGAATGGTGGTTTCCTATTATCTTATCCTCCTTCCTTCCTATGTTTTATAGAGCTTGAAAATTAGGAAGACCATTAAAAGGGGCCTTGTAATAGTCAAGCTGAGGAGACAAAGGTAGTGATGGTTTTAGCACAGGTAGAGCTGATAGACTCTTACATGGGCAACGTTGTAGAAATGCAGCTAGGTTGATTTGCTAAAATAGGAGCTGCAGAAGAAGAAGAGAGTGAAGGATAATGCCAAGGTTATAGCCAGAGGCAAATGGAAGGTCTGAGTTGAAAAGAGGATATAAAATAAAGAACTGGATTTGAGGATTACCTTTGTTGCCTCAGGTAACTTTTTAAGAAGTAGTTGAAAGAAATTGAGATTACAGTTTAATTGATGAGATCAGGAAGAGAGAAGGTTAAAAGGGCTGAGTATTAAAAATACCAAAATATACAGAACTGAGTATCATCATGTAAAAATGACAGAAAGACAAAGGAAGGGGACATAATATAATCAAGCATAAGAAATTGTGCGGAAACCAGATTCAAGAATGAAACCTTTTCGGTTGCCTTAGAAGAGGGGGCCTTGTGCAGAGGCAGAGCTACTACCAAGCGGATGGAGGAGTTTGATATGTGGAATCAAACATCCAAGAAGAGAAAAAAAAATCATGGCTGCAGAACTAAGGAGATAGTGAATACTCCACAAGGCGGAAGGCTGCAATGATGTCCAAGAGAATGAGTGTGAGGGAGAAAAAGCCATTTTGAGTATGAACAGTATTTGCTCTTTTAGCTATATAATGGTGTTGTGACTGATACTTTAATTCTGAAATATCAACCAAAATAAACCTAATGGCATGCTGAAGATGAAATCCTGCTTTCTGGTTAGTTAACTGTTAGGAAAAGAAAGTAGCCAAGATTATAGCAGTAGCAAACACCACATCAAATTAACACACAAAGAGTTAATTTTTAAACATTTTTATATTCTCAGAATAATAAATAGGGGAGCATGTTTTCTGGCAGCTGATGACAGGCTGGGATAGTGGCCATTATTTTGCCTAGAAAATATGCAATCAAGCTTTATTCACATTAATTTGACATTCTAATAAATATAGCTAACCTCCAAACTGCTGTGAAAATGTCCTGTATCTTTTTGAGAGACAAAATGGGTGAGGTAATATTTATTGGACCAACTCCTGTTGGTGAGAGAGAGACAAGACGAAAACACAAGGTCCAATAAAAGATATTACCTCACTTACCTTGTCTCTCTCTAATATCCTGGGACCGATATGGCTACAACTACATTGTTTTTCTTAGACATCTTAGCCTTTTCCTTTGGCAAAAAATGCATATTACACAAGCAAGAGGACATTTTTATTTATTACTGTTATTTTTACAACACACTCAATGTATTGTGTGCTTTACAGAAACAAAAGCCTTGTCTGTATTAAAAATTGCTCCAGTTTTACTAAAGGTAAATCAGCTTAGTTAAACCAGTGCAAACCTGTGTGGTTTGTGCTGGTTTAAATAAATCCACTTAGAAGCATCTCTTTAGTGAAACCTATGCAACTTTTAATACAGACAAGATCTAATAAAAAGATATGGTCCTTGATTCAGAAAATTATCATTTAAAACCCCAATCTTGTAAGGTCTTATGCATGTGCATTAGATCACTCACTCAGTAGTCCCAGAGATTTCAATAGGGACTAGTCACATGAGTCAATTGTGCACATGCTTAAGTCTTTGCTAGGTTGGGGCTTAAATTTTGACAAGACTCAGCTTAGGCATGTTAACATTTTGATGATTCAATAATTATTTTTGGTAGCCTGTTTTTGTTTTTATTATATTTAACACCAGGTTTAAAACTCTGGGCCTAATTCTCTTCTCTCTTATACCAGCATTGGTGCTGCTGAGTGGGGGACAGTAGTTAAAGGTCTCTGGAAACTAACAATCTCTCAATCTTTATAAAAAAAAATTTGCCTGTTGGTAGGGAACTCCATCAAATGTCCATCAGGCATGCTAGAGATTGCAGCACTGTGGTTGATATTTTATCATTATTTCATAAAAGAATGCTTAAAAATAAAAAGTATATTAATTGAATGTGATTTTAAAATGTCAAGGCCTGTATTTATAGAGGAAAGTATGTGAGTAAAAAATGAGTCCATATCTTCCGTGTTAGTGTTTGTTTGGATAGAATGCTAGTCCTATCCTTTAAAATCGCTGAAACAGCATATTTTGTTCAAAGGGTGAGGGGGATGCAGTTAAATTAGAGACAATGTAAAGCTCTCACATGCTGAGGTGATTTTAAAATTATTTAAATAATACAGAACTTCAGCAGACATATTTTCTGTAGTCTAGTGTCGCTCACAATTCTGAGACATCTGGGCTGCTCCTCTCCAGGCTGCAGCTCACAGAGGCGGGCCAAAGTTGCAGTGCTACATGCACTGACCACGTGTCCTGCTCCTGCTTGCCGCCAGATTCTCTGCCTCCGTGGCAGCAGTCAGTTGGCAAGTTTAGTTGCTACTGTTTCTTTTGTTCCCCTGGCTGTTTTTCTTGCCTGTTTTCAGCAGTGGCTAGCAGATCTTTTTCTTAACCCTTTCTTCTCCTCTCTGGGTCAAATTTCATTGGCTTAATGAGTAATCTATCTGGAGCTGCTGGCCACATGCCAGTTATACATAGTTGTGTTCCCACTGAAGTTACTAATATCTTTCTATGAGTTCTATGCAGCATTGGAATGACTCATCTGGCACCAAGCTGGGGGGAAGAGGGGTGGCCAGCACATGCAGCACGGCAACTTTGGACCCCCTTTGACAGCTGCAGTGTGGAGAGGAGATGTCTTGTGGGAGATGCTAGCAGAAAGGAGATTATTGGTAAGAATTTTTCCATTTAGTATGTATATCTTTAATGTACATCAAAATTTACATGTTTGAGGTACACCAATTTCATGTACATCTATTCCTGTCTTTTAAATCATACATACCAAAAAACCCCACTGAAAGCATGGATATTCCTTTTTATTTTGACACTAGCAGCTTTGGTGGATTCACAGCCAGTAATATGCCCCAGGAAAATACATCTCTCAACACAAAAGGATTAGCTTGCTCCCATTGCACGACGGTATTTGAGCACATATGGGATGTGCCAACACCCACTGTTCAAATATTCCCCTGCAACAGCCAGGCATAACAGTGCTAGTTAAGGACGGTGTTTCAGATTCTAATCCTGAATATTCTTACATCTCTTAGAACATTAATGTTACTTGAAGTTTCTACATAAATTTCCTTCGTTGAAAGGAAAAACATGAGGGCTGTCCAATGGACCTTTGATATGCATTCAAAAAGTGGCATCTCCTTGACCCTTTTAGGCAACAGAATGTCCATCTGTATAGAAGGTGGGAAGAATCAATGTTAACCAGTGCCTAATCTTGATTTTTGACAAGCTATTTAATCATGTGCATTAGTTAGGAATGCAATCCAATTTATATACACAAACGTGTTGTCAATGCTCAAATAATCACCTGTTTCTTCTTTCCCACCTTTGAATTTTGGTAAAATAGTTCCTCCTCTCAGCAATAGATTCTCAGCCTGGATCTCTCTCTGAGGATAAAAGCCCAATTGTGTATTTAATTCCTAAGAAACTATCAAGGGAAGACAGGTCTTACCGGGAAGGTCAAGCCAAAATTTGGGGATGGTGTGGAGTTGGGGGAGGAAATCAACATAGAGCCAGCAATGTGTTTATGTGGTGTTGATGGGTAGTGGTAAGAACAGAGTGGACAATACTAGGCTGTCAGTGCCAACCCACTGACAATGGTTGGGCTACAGGCACTGTCTATTAGTTGGGAGGCTAGTGAAGTGGGAAAATTCTTGTTGAGGGAGAAAAAAGCAGGCAAAAGCTTGCTCAGGCTAGGGAGAGAAAGAGAAGGAGATCATTTTAATCTGCTGAAGTACCTCTGTAAAGAGAGCCAAGACTGAGAATATGTCTCCGAAATGTTAATCTATTTTATTAAGATTTCCAATAGATTGGCACCTGGTTAGTGCTCAGTTCAAAGAGATTCCAGAATTCTCTTTCCTTTCTATGTACTTATATATGCAGTAACACTATAAAGGTCCAGATCCACAAAAGCACTTAGGAATCTGGACCTTATGTGCGTAAGTCCCAGTTTTGGCTCCATTGTGATCCACAGAATTCCCACTGAACCCTGCATACACCTAAACTCACTCAGCACCTATATTTTCAAAGTAGACTAACCAGTGGTTACAGAATCATTCTCTCTTTCTGGCCCAGTGACTGTTTCACTCTGGATAAACACTTAAATAGTAATTGGGCCAGAGTAAGACAGAATGATTTTGTGGCCCAGTGGTTAGGGTACACAACTGGGAGGGCACAGACCCCAAGTCCAGTCCCCTTGCTCCAATGACACTTCAATTATTTAGCCACAGGGAAACAGTTTCAGCAGGAGAAAATGAGGGAGCCCCATATCAGAGTATATCCTAGTGCTCTGTGGCTAGAGCGGGAACTGAAGCTAGGTCTCCCACATTCCAAGTAAGTGCTCTAACCACTGGGCTAAAAGTTGCATTACCACCCTGTTCTCCTCTGGCCATTTTATGTGGAGTAAAGCAAGCACCTAACTCATTCCCTCCAGAAGTGGCGTAGGCACCTAACCTGCCTTACACCAGCCGGGAGACAGAGAGTCCCATCTGGATCTCTAAGCAGAGATAAGGTTCTCCCTGCAGCCCAGACTGAGGCGCCTATCTCTGAAAGAAGAGTGGGGCTCTGTCTACCATGCTAGCTTTTATGGAGCACATTATTAGGCACCTGTCTCTCCTCATTCATTGTATAGGAGCCTAAGTGCCTAACAGGCTTTGTAGATCACAGCAGTGTTCTAGGCACCTAAAAGTTAGGTGCCATGCCGCTCAGCGTTTCAACACCAAAATCCTTTTGTGGATCCTACCATAACTCTTCAACTTTTCATTATAATTAAGACCTTCCATACTTGTGTTCAGGTACCATAGTAATTCTCTGTCTTTTGATGATTTGCACATCCTGACTGAGGTGCAGGGTCTAAAACTGGATGAGGTACTCCAGAAGGTGTCTCACCATGATCTAGTACAAAGGTAGAATGTCTTGTCTTTTCTTTAAAAAGAAAAGGAGTACTTGTGGCACTTTAGAGACTAACCAATTTATTTGAGCATAAGCTTTCGTGAGCTACAGCTCACTTCATCGGATGCATACTGTGGAAAATACAGAAGATGTTTTTATACACACAAACCATGAAAAAATGGGCTGCACATTGGGACTATTTATTGTATCTCCATGGCATACTTTTCATTGCCATTTGAATTATGCCACATCCTAACGCACATGTGTATGTTTAACTTTGGCTCATAGCTGAAAACACTTAGTGATGTTCAATTCATGAATGATTTTTGATACTTGAATATTTCACTGTGTTCTCCTTGCTTCAGCAATTGCACTGTTGTCTGGGAAGGCCAGCTCAGAGAAAGTGGGAGCTTGTAGTCAACTTCATTCATTCATTTTCTCAGTTTCCTGGGACTTAACTGCTAACCCCCATCTTTGCCTCCTGCACCCTATCTGCGAACTGGACTCTGGCTCTGACTCCCTCCCCCACTCTTCTTCTTGATTATATAGAACATGTACTGTCATGCAATTAATTCTCTCTTGAGGGGAAAGATGTAGAGCAAGAGGGAGCTGCAGGCACATCCCACAAGGGCAGTGAGATAGAAAATAAAATGTTAGGAATCTGGCTGCAGCAAAATAAAGTATGGAACCAAAATTATTATTTTTGTGGTAGCATTGAAACATGCCAAATTGCACAGCTACACAACTGCAAAGTCCATGGGGCCCCAAGTGCTGACTAGGGTTATTCACTCCTCTCTCATTCTTTCAGGCTCTTTGCCGATTCAGATGATCACTGGTTACGCCTGGTTTATATTTTTGAGGTTATATCTGCGACTAAAAGGGCTTAATGCTTTTTTTTTTTTTTTTTATTAATGAAAGCTGACTCTCTGGAGCACACGTCTACAAGAAGGGTAAATTCTGGGGAAAATTGTATAACTGTAGTATACACATGCCATTGCTAACCTGAATCTAATTTTTTCATTCACTGCATTCTATTTTTCATCTAGCAACAGAAGGGTCAGTGTATGCTATTTAGAGCCAACATGCATTTTACATTTTCTCACATTAAAATCACTAATCATATCAATCCTCTGTTTAAAAAAAAAATGAAAACATGTTAAGCAGCTGTTCCATTCAAGTATTAATTGTATGTCCAATTTGAAGTCAGCAGTAAATGCTATCACACTGTAGCTGTCACACTCAAGAAAATTAACATACCAGTGGAAAAGCTATAGCTCCTGTACTTGAATCAAGCTACAATGCATGTGACGCAATGCCATAATCTTTGCTTCCTCTGTACCCAGTTTGCTATCCACCTTATGTAGCACTGTTCCCTACCTACATTGCCCAGGCTAAGACGTAAGTGCTTATTTGGTACTTTAACAGAAATCATCACGTTTCCATTATTGGTCAAGGTCTGGCATAGGTGGCAGTAGACCTGTCTGCACAAGCTAGTCGACTGCAGTCCGGGATGATGACCATCATGTAACGTTGTAGTCCCATGTTAACACTTGGTGTGAGTTTGCGATTCTAGATTAGACTGAACCACATTACGATCATGTTGTTGAACTGTGTTGCAGTCCTGTACATACTCTGTTACACAATTTGGTTAGGTCTACAATCAGATCTATCGAGTTGTTAGAGGGGAAAGGGGAGATTGTGGATGTGTTTTATTTGAATGGCCATGGTTGTGGGCATTTTTTTGTTACGCTTACTTTTAATGATATTGTAGCTTGGTCTCAGTCACTCCGGCATTGTTGTGAATATCCGTTTCCTACTAGATGGGCTAAAATGTGCCCTTCCCCCTTGTTGCAAATCCTCCGCTTGAATCTCACTTCAGTGACAGTTTGACCATTAACCGGATTGCCAGATCCACTCTAAGGTGAACTGTAAAGGAAAAAACGTTTTGTCCCTGTTCTGCTGTTTAATCTAACTTGTTTCCCCAAAACAATATCTGTTTTGGATTGCTTTTGAAACAACAGGTTGTCACTTTCTTCTTTTTTGCTTGGTTCTGGGTGAGATGTTTGGAGGACATGAAGTGTAATGTCAGAGGAAACTATAAAATGTGCTGCAGTTCTTTCACCTCCAACTAATTCTTATATTGTCCCTCTTTTCCTCAGCTGGTGGCAGGGAAAGCTGCAGTACATATGACATCACCGTCAGGTATTCTTAATACCTGGGTAAGACCCTCCAGCAGAGAGAGAGAAGTAAAGTTGATATTTCCAGTATCAAAAGCAAGCAGGAAAAAACAGGTTCTTTGAGAGAGGGAAAACTTGAGACAACTTTTATATATCAAGAACCAAACAAGGGTCAAAAACACTTTTAGTTTGTAATTTACTTTTATTATGATTAGATACAAACTGTCCAGGACTGGTGATTGATTCATGTTTAATTTCTGGTTAGCCTTTGAGTGCCTTATTCAACTCTTGAGTTCTTTCCCCGTACACAATGAAAGCACCAAGAATGAGTATTTGTACTTGTTCTACCTTACTGGCCTCTGCAAAAAACCTGTGAACTGGGGCATTGCTCTTTTATAAATAGGATCCCTTAGTCATTACCTCTGTGGGGAAAACTATATTAGAAGCCATGGCAGTAACTCAGCATGCTATTAAACAGCTTCCTAATTCTTATCGCAGTCTGAATTGCTGACTGAATATAACCCAGGTAATTAAAAATCTGTTTCTGAATTTTGGTGTGGTACAGAGAATGTAGGGAAAAGAGTAGCTATGCTCCATTGTGTTTGAGCACACTACTGAATCAGTTACCAGCAGAGCACTGTTTATAGGCTTTGTGCAAGAGGGTTTTTTTTTTTTTTTTAATTCCCCCCACTGTGTTGCCTTTATTTCCACCAATACTCATTAACTAACTCAGTTTCTATTTCTCCTTTAGAGTAAAAGTCAGATTATTTTATCATTATAAATGTACTAATGTGCCTAACCACTAAGCAATGGAAATAGATAAACCACACATAATTTATTATTATAAAAATTGTGGGAAAACATTTTACAAGGTAAATATTTGCCCCCCTCTCCCATTTTTAAGGGTCCAGTTCCATGAAAAGATCAATTTTGGAAGTGTCCAGGAATCACTCCAGTAGTCTTTGCATTGAGAGGAGTTACATTTGACACCTCTACGGTACAAATGAAGCAATCCATGGGGAGAAAAAAGAAAGTTTTCAGTAATGGAAAGTATGCCCTTTTTTACACTAAGTATATCTAGTCATAAAGAAAACCAAACCTGCTTTTAGTGGCAATTTGTTTTCAGTCCAGTCTACTCCATGACTAAAATAACTGAATTTCTTCTAGTCTGTCAGATTAGGATCTCTATACCAAATAATACATTAAAAACAACACTCACCCTTGACCTAAACCTCCCTTGGAATGGTAGAAGTCTCTCCAAGAAATCCACTTAATTTCCCTTAAAGGGGAGTGGTATGGCAGAAACTTTCATGCTGTTTGCTATTGGTTGCTGTGTTTAGTGTGAAACCGAGTCTAATTTCAGCAATGCCCCTTTGCTAAAGTGTGTACAAAGTGTTTCTTCAAATCAACAGTTCTCTTCTCAACCCCTTTTTGTATGCGGACTTAAGCTGTTTTGGTATTTGGAATACAGAATTGTCATAACACCATACAATAAATAATGGTCATCAAGTGTCTTGTGCTACCTAACTAGCCAGAACCACAATAATGTCTTTTTTTTGAGGGGTGGAGAGGAGCAGTTGGTGCTTTCTACTTACACGCTTGGTAGCAAAAAGCCTCTTGAAAAGATAAATGCTGAGAGGTAAATGTTTGTCAGCTGATTGTTTGAGCAGGCACACAATTCTTCCTTTGATGTCTACCAGGTTCAATGAAATCCTGTTACTACCAGGATTTAGTTGTAGATATATTAAGATTTTTTCTGTGATCTCTCCTGCAACAGAAGCAGTAGTAAAATTTATAACAGTGTCACCATAAAGGAATGCTTGTAAAGGCTCTCTTTGTATTCTTAACTGTCCCATTTTTTTCAAAGGACGGGGGTTCCCTCTTTATATTTAAAAACTTACTGTTTGTCACCGAATTAGAGGCCAGATGCTTAGCTGGTGTAAATCTACATAGCTCAGTGGAGCTGAATTACACCATCTGGTATTTATAGTAAGACAGTTATGAATGGGAATTACTTAATAGTCATGTGAATGTCATGTGTTCTATCACAGGTCTCGAAGTGTCGTGTTAACTAGTCTTCCCACAATGCAGGAGCAAAGTTACTCCTATTATTACCATAAGGCAGAGTTACATTGGTGCATAGACAAGAGAGACTGTAGATGCCTACAGTTTCACCCTACTTTGGTGCTATGGCCATTAGAATATCAGACCGAGGAGACAAGATAATTTGTTGGGAAAAGCTGAAGTGAAAACAGTGATACAAGCAGACTGTGTAACTAACTACATACCTGTGTTCTACTAAAAGAAAAAAACCCAGGAGTTCTCTACACAATAGTGAGGAAGCTTTTCTTCCTTAGAACACCTCAAGTGTTCAAAAGCACAGTATCACAATCTGTACTAGATTTTGTTTCAGACAGAAAAAGTTACACTTTTCATAGGCACATCATTTTGCTTTAGGGCTCGACTCCTGTTCCTGCTGAACTGAGCCAGTATGTAAAATCAGAACTGATATCAGCTCAGTAGGCACCGGAGGACGGGTCCATCAACAATCTGGAACAGCAGCAGCCGTAAACAATCATTTCCTGCAAACAATACACATTGCTAAGCAATAAGCATAGAGAAATCACTGGCTAAAACTTTATAAAGCATAGCTTTACAGACTTAAGTTGGTTTAGAACAAACAACATATTTGTCTCCAACTTTTAGAAAAGGATTGAGATTACATTACAATCTGTATAAATCTTTCAGACTTATTGACTGGCTCTTTACTTGTAGCCAAACCTGATAGTTTACAGTACATTTCTTACATTTGCAACAGGAAAAGTCTGTTCTTTTCCAAGTCTCTACCATCTCTTATGCTCTGCAAACTATACTTCACACATACTATAAAACTATACCCCAACCAACCGTGTACATTAGCCAGCAAACAGGGTAGGTTGACTTTTAAGTAGTTTCCCATCTCACCTTCTCTGCAGGTGCAGAACTTAGCCACTGTGAACAAAGAGGAAATCAATCACTGTTCACCAATCAGCTAAGCTCTGCACCTCATTAGAGAGGTCTTCGTCTCAGCATAACGAAAGATCAGATGAGGGTCTTCGATGGTGAATTTTCTCCTTTTGTTTGAAATTGTTTTTGTAGAGGATTCCAATGCCTATTATGAAAATCCTATCTCACACATGCGGCACGGTCATGGTTATGTGGTAATCCCTGGCAATGTGATTTTAATCTTAAATCACAAATCAGCATGCCAGGAACCCAAACAGCCACAACATTGCGGGACACTTGTGTAGTCTCTCTCCCATCACCTGATCAGGTTTAAAACGATAGTGCTTAAGATATTAGATTTACATTCTGTGACAGTATCTTTAAGATCTCATCTCCTTCAGGTAGCTGATTAAATAATTTTATTTAGATGACCTGTTTGACATTTCAGAAATGTCTAATGCTAATCCTAGACTGCTTATAGGACACATGCACTAACTAGCATAGGGAAGTTACACAAAGGCAATCACCAAGGGAGTTATAATAATTTTAACCTTTTTACCTTAATAAAACTTTCCTAGCTCCTTAAGAGACTCTGGGTAGAGACCACCATATATTGCAGCAGACCAAACCAATCTAACTGCATATTTCTGGCCTTTGGTGCAGTTAAAAACATTTGAAACCATTACAAATAGGCTAAGACATTTATAGTGTTTTTTTGTTTGGGGTTTGGTAGGTGGTTCTCAGCATAGATGATCTGAACATGACTGTGCATGCAAACATTTTGTAGTTGGTCTCCTACCTGTTTTATAAAGCAAGACCCCCCTATAACTGGTATGCTGGCAATCTAAGCCTATTCCAAACCCACCACAGGTTTCTTGGCAGGCATCAGCACTATGTACCAGAAGAACAGTGCTATTCATGAATAACTTGTTGAAGGGGACCTCAGCAAGAAAAAGGTTGCGAACCCCTGGACTAGGCCAGATACAGTGAAAACACTGTAGGGCCCAGCAGGGGTGACGGGGGGTCTCCCGAGAGGCACAGTTTTACTTCTTTTTAGGTAGGCAAGGGCTGGCCGGGCTCCAGCCAGTTCCGCATAGCAGGGTCCAGGGAGGGAGCACCACCTCCACCCCCGACTCACTCAGGAGGCCACACTGCCTGTCTGGGCTGTGGGGGAACGCAAGCAAAAAAATAACTCAAAGGGGGGACTCAGTTCAAAGTTTGAAAGCCACTCAGGGTGCAGGGAGGGTGATAGCTCGGGGTGCAGGGGCTCCCAGTGCAGCTTCCAGCTTCAGGGGCTTGGGGGGGGGGGCCCACTGGCTTCAGCCCCACGCCACTCCTGGTGGGGGTGGAGGGGCCGCCAGCTTCAGTGCTGGGGCTCAGGGTACTGGGTTTCAGCAACGGGGCTCTGCAGCCCCCCTGAAAGGACTCATAGATCCCCAGTTGAGAACCACTCTCCTAGTCCATATAAATGAATGCCACAAACTCAAATAGAGCCTAATTTCAAGCATTGCCTACCTGTACAGGCTTGACGGGAAGACAAATCAAGGGGTCCTGTTCAGTACTAAATACCGAGCAATGTTTTTGCTAACTAGTTGTCTTGTTACCACAAATCAACTGTAAAGTTATGTGAACAACCAAGGAAAACAGTCTGTCAGATGGCTTATATCATTACACAAAAATCTGAGGTATGCTGTACTGGAAAGGATCTTCATACCAAACCTAATTGACTATGGGTTAAACATGCATGTACAAACACCCGGCACAGAGTATCCTCAGGGTATTCAAATAAGAAGGGAATATGTCACTATCTATATAGTATTTGGTGTAAAAGGCCAGTTTACAACGAGTAAGAAAATGACTGTATTCTATGTGTTTATACTTTACTTGCAATTTTGCTTTTTTTCACCCATGTTTGTGAGAGGACTTCTACTTTTGTCCCTTAGCCACTAATTTCAAGCAGAACCAGAAGCAAATTGAAATAAAGCTATAAAATAGTTATCTTTATAAACAGGTACTTCCTAGCTTAACCAACACTAATCTTAACTACCTCACACAAAATACTCAAAAGCACGCTAATTTGAATCATGCCAGAACTACGCTGGACAACTAGTTTGTAAGTGTATGATTTCGTTAAACTCTACTACTTGCCATCCCCTATCAAGTTCATATCACATTTTCTATTTGTGACTGTTAGGTGTGAGTGCAGCCATGTTTGAGAAGCGTTGTAAATGTAGATGTGTCTTAGTACAAAAATCTCTTCTTTATGCTCCTCAACTAGATACCTTGTGCATCAATGTCACTGCTCCAGCAACAGTGTGGGGGGAAAAAAACATGCAAGAAATTTAATGAGTGATTCTTCGAGCTGAATATCAGCAAATTCTACATTATGCCAGAGTTTATTCACTGAGCTGTGCGTATTCTCTCACTAAAGAGCAGGTTGAGGATTAAATACTTTAATCAAGAAAAATCACCTCTTCAGAATAACATCTCTGCCACCACTTTGGCTGAGGACACATCCATTTGTTTTTGTGTTGCAGCAAAGCATTTATAGGCAAGTTCCTGTTGTTTTGCATCTTCATTCACCATTAATTCTCCATACAGATAAACACCCATAGCCTGCAAGAGGAAGAAAACACCCATTCATTCCATAACCAATTATAGCTAGCTGGCTTGTTTTTAAAGACAAGCTTGTTTCACACAGCTCTCAACACCACGCATATAGTACCCAATCTCATTTCATGTACAAAGCAATTTTTTCTTTAACAGGTATATATTTTTTTCTCCAAAATACAGTTCTCTGTCTGTGCGTCTCTCTTGGAGACTATTCAATCAGAGGAGGATTGTCGATGTTGCATTAAGTATGTTACCAAAAGAACATTTACTCTAGAGATTGATAATCAGCTAGAGTCAGCATATTATGTCAGGAAAATGCTTTTCTGCTGTTTCGTCCTCTGCTTTTCAGGTTGAAGTTTATGTTCTCTCTCAGCCACCAACTGAGCTGTTTCCAAATGTCTCATGAGTGGGCAATTTGCCTTTCCTCTAAGATGACAGAAATCTGAATGGTCTTTAGTTGATTTTCTTTCCCAGATGGGACATTTCCAAATGCAGGAATGGAGAATGGTCACTGGTATATATCAATTGACACAATCCATTCTGAGATGCCGACCTAATTTTGTTAACTGAAATCAATTGAAAATTATGGGTTTCTGTTTCAGGCTGGTTCCTTCAAGTGGATGCACATACAGCAGTTACAACTCTGGACTGGTAGGAAAAGGCAAAGCTCTCCCTAATGCTGATTTTGAGAGTCTCAATCGGGAAGGAAAATTATGGGATGAAATCTTGGCCTTACTGAAGTCAATGGAACCAATATTTCACCCTTGGTTACCATATCCTTTTCTGAAGATGCAAATCACTTGAGCTAGATTGACACTGGTCCTGATCTGGCAACCTTATCTGATCACAATGTGTCTACTGACATAAGCGTAGGCTGCAATTACAAGTGTGGCTTTGCAAACTCAGTCCCCTTATGTTGATTGGAGTTTTTACAAATGTCCAGTTAATGTAATTTCATGCAATGTAACATACCATCTAGTGCCAAAAAGAAGAATAAAGTTACCACTAGAAAATATATACTTTAATTTAATATTTCTTGAAACATTTTTTTTCAACCAGCTCTAGAAATTATCCTCAGGATTTTACCATCAGAACTGGTCAATTTGGCAAAATTAAAAAGTGTTTGTGGACAATGTTGTTTGTCTTGGAACTGAAGACCCTAGAGCTTCTGTGGGCTCAGCTCCTTAGCAGGCAGAGTATCCTGGAACCAGAGTTCCATTCCTTTTCACAGAGAATTTCTAAATATTTGGGGTTTATTCCAAATAAGAATGAAACCCAATTTTGAAATATCAAAATCTTCCACAAAATGAAATATCCCGTTTTTGCACAGCTGTAATAATTTCACCCAAATTTCAAACATTAAAATGCAGTAAACACTGGTTTTCTGTTATCCCAAACTGGATTAGTCACATTTATATTTTCTGCAGACTTCTAAAATAACGACGTTCTTTTGTGATCAGTAAGGCCAAGAAAGTGCTTTGATTTCACATGTAATCATTCCAGAACTTAGTTGTGCCACAAACTGTACACCCTGCTGGAGTAAATTTAAAAAAAAAGGATCTCAAAGATAGCAGCTTAAAAACTCTGCAGTTATGATTTCAAAAATTCTTTCCTTACACAGCAGAAATACGTTGATCCTTATTTGGCATAATCACCATTCTAAATATATTGCTGTTCAACTTGGCTTTTAACAGAGAGCTGAAGGATACAGTTGCTTTTTGTTTGCCTACCCGAGGCTGATATGACAGCTTTCATGTATCTGAAATTGCATCCCTTTATATCAGGGGTTCTCAAACCGGGGGTCCTGAGGTTATTACATGGGGGGTTGCCTCCAGTATTTATAATGGTGTTAAACATATAAAAAAAAGTGTTTTTAATTTAATAGGGGGGTTGCACTCAGAGGCTATGTGAAAGGGATCACCAGTACAAAAGTTTGAGGACCACTGCTTTATATAATAATTAAAACGTGCACAATACACAAACCCCTGTTAACATAGAGGGTTTTTTTTAAAATATATGTTTATCAGAACAAATGGTTTGCTGGGGATTTTGGACTAGTTCTCTGGCTTCTCATGCATATTAGAAGTGTAATCTAGATCTAGAAGATAGTGTTCAGGAGACTAACAAGAGCTGCACTGCTGCAGCAAGACAAAGTTGCAATCTATTGTCATGAAAAATACAACATGTTGTCTGATCAACCATTAAAAAAAAATCTCATATGTTGCAAATAAAGTGTGCACTGTTATAATGTAGTATACTGAATGTAGCAGCACCAATAATGTCAGTGTGTGTGTGTGTTGGGAGGATGCATGTACATATTTAAGTTAAAAATTGTAAGTAAAAATAAATGTGAGTGATATTGTCAGAACAGAATGATTTAGGCCAGAGGTGGGCAAACTACAGCCCGCGGGACCGTTCTGCCCACCCCTTGAGCTCCCAGCCGGGGAGGCTAGCCCCTGGCCCCTCCCCTGCTGTCCCTCCTCCCACGTAGCCACGCCGCTGCTCTGAGCAGCATGGTAAGGGGGCAGGGGGCAGGGAGCGGGGTGGGGCGGGGGCGGGGCTGGATAGACGTGGGAGTCCTGGAGGGCCTGTCGGGGGACAGCGGGGTGGATAGGGGGCGGGGCAGTCAGGAGACAGGGGGATGGATAGGGAGCCGGGGGGGGGGGGAGGAGGACAGGGGACAAGGAGCGGGGGGGGGGGGGGGGTTGGATGGGTTGGGGGTGCTGAGGGGGGCAGTCGGGAGCGGGAAGTGGGAGGGAGAGGATAGGGGGCGGGAGCCAGGCTGTTCGGGGAGGCACAGCCTTCCCTACCCTGCCCTCCATACAGTTGCACAACCCCAATGTGGCCCTCAGGCCAAAAAGTTTACCCATCCCTGATTTAGGACCTACTGCATATATGTAATATATACACAAGAGGTAGGATTCTTTGACCTCATCAACAACTGAGTAAGAGTTTTACAACTATGGTTAAGCATGGATTAAATGTAGTTGAGGCTTAACCTAGTTATAAAACTATGTTCCAGCCTAAATCTCTCCCTGAGCTATAACCTGGACTGTTAACTTGATTATAACAAGGTTTTGCTCCATCCACATTCATTAACCTAGTTTGGCTGAAACAGAGTTTAAATTGCTTAATCACCATTGTAAAACCAGCATCTTTTGCCTAGAAAGACAGGACCTTGGAAACTACTTGTGAATATTATAAAAGCCCGATAGTGTAGGTCTCAGATGCAAAGCAGTTACTCTGTGAATCAGATTCAGATATCAGACAATTCACAGCTAGAGAGTAAGTTAAAATCAGTTTATACTCTGACGCAACACAGGGTGCTTATTTTGAAAATATTAATAAATTAAACTGACCTGATCTTCCTTGAGGAATTTCTCAACCTCAGCGTATCTTGTTGTATATTTGTGTTTAACAACAAGTTCACACCACCGATGTCGAACCTTTGGAAAAGGAAAATAAATATTAAACATGCATACTGTGTCGGTGTAAATACGCACTTGATACAATGTCACTCAACTACAATTTTTTAAAGTGTTTTAGAGGAATGGCAGTTTGTGAAACATTTTCAAGTACTTCAGTAGGCCTTGCTAATCTTGCTTAAAATCTACGTGCCCCTAAATATGGACACAAATGAAGTTCCTATTTTAAGGGCAGATGCTGTTTAGAGCGTTGAGTCATGTGCCTCTATAAAGCATTAGATCATTAATACTCATCTGACACACTAAAAATAAAATGTGCATCTCTAGTAGGATTTTTGGACCCCAACATATCTGGAAAAACAAGCACCTGTAACTCTCAAACCAATCCCAATCCCAGTTTAAACCCGCTGAATCAGTGAGAGTTTGTTATTTTCAAAATGATAACTATTATTCTACAAAACTACTTTTAAAAAGTTACACTTAGCATTAGAATAAATAAATCCTTTTTTCCTTTTCTTTTCTAGTTTTACAAAAGAGGAAATTATTGCTTCAAAGCTCTGGAAGCAGACATAAGATACAATTGCATTATTTCCTTTAGGCAAGTGTCTAACCTAGGGGCATGAGGCTAAAACACAGTTTTGTGCAAATTGTATCTGGGGGACAAGTGCTGCATCTGTCCTGGGATGAAAAGGATCAAAGGTAAATGAGAAAACATGAAACAAATAATTTACATGTCAGTAAACAAACGTTTTGCCAGTACAGCTTGCAGAATGCGTTGAACATCTACTTATGCTCAAGTTGCTGATTTGCTGTACCGAATGCATTTCAGTGAAACTAGTTATTGGCTTATGCAAAGTGCTAGCAAATAATATTGCTACTAAAATGGGTAATATGGCCAGTACAGCTTTCAAATGCAGCTTCTTTACAAAACTTTGGCATGCTTTATATTTCCTTGCATTTTGATGCCTTTTTGATTTGTTTTTAACCATTCACTTCTGTGGCTTTAAGTGTCATCTTACACTGCATCATGGCTTTTTCAATTATACTCAATGAGCAGTCAAACATTTTATATTCTATTATTGGCACAGCATTCGCTCAAAAAGAAAGCATTAAAAACTATTTGTAGTACAGCTTGCTTTTACTGCCTTTCAAGGGAGAGGCAGTATATAAGAATCCGTTTTTGCAGTAATAATAAAATGTAAGTAGTTTCAATATTTTTGGCAGGTTGAGTCTAAATTATATAATTATCTACTAATCTAGGACAAATCACTTCTTAAAGACAGATTTACCGATAAAAAATCAGAAAGTGAAAGCTGGAAACAGGTCTTTCTTGGGAACAATTTGGAGGTAGAAGAGGATGTTTTAGTCAATTTCAAGTTGATGCAGGCTATTCCTTAAAGCCCCTACAATCTCCACAACTCTTTGTTCACCCTTTACCATTACTACAGCAAGGGATACAATTCTGAACTTCTAAGGATTCAGCAGTCACCCATCATCAGCTTTACATCACAGGAAGGAATTTCGGAGGCTTATATAACTGAATTGACAGTCTCATTAAAATAATTAACAAGTGAATGGTCACAGGCTTTGGAAAAATTCTCCTTGTGTCCTTGATTTCTTCACTGTGTGGCCGCTTCCATAAAACTGCTGGAATGCAGCTTCTGACTATAAGGGATCTAGGAAACTCAGGGCTGGGGGGTAGGTGTTTGGGCTCATTTATTAAACAAGTAGTAATAAATATATAAAACAAACAATAAAAAGACTAATTGTGTGATGGGGATGTAGTCTGTTTCTTAAAAGTTACTGCTGACAAGCTAAAAATATTAGAATCTTACATGCAGAACGAACTCTCTGGCTGTATGAAAGAAAAGAGGTGCTTATTGTGATATGTATTTTTCATGTCTTACATACTATTTTAACCATGTTGTCTGTTATATGTATCTCTTGCTAGTATATACTTATCATTTGATCATCAGCCACATCTGAAAAAAACTTGGAACAATTAAATTGCATCTGTTTCCTTAGACTATTGCTTCCTACAAAGGGTTTTTGCTCTTGGCACTAAGCCTCAGTTAATATATTTAGAAAAAAAGATAGGAGTTGTGTGAGAATTGGGACGGCACACATTTGTTTCTTTCATTCTCAGGATCAGTAGAAATTATGGCCGTTTTCCAAAACTGAGGTGCAGAGAATCACCAGTCGGGGTAGAATCAACATGTCTGTTATCCTCAGATTGCATGTTCGCCTCCTGTTTTCACAAAGCCGAAAAGGCACTTTCAAACTGCAGGAGAACCAGTCATTATTAGCGCTGTTTCAAATACAATATTTCAATCATTCCCACCTGCTTTCTAATCCATCATATGTAGTGGATGCCAGTAAACAGTGGGTGCAGCTGAAGATGGTTTAGCCACAAGAGGAGTTAAGGCTTGCTTTGAGCATGTACTGATCAAGTCTTTTTGTAACATGGCACCAAATGTAGTTTGTCCTAAACCACCATTGCAGCTAAACCATATTCAGCAGCAGTTCAGATTAATACAGCAACAGGTAATTTTTCTAGTATAGATCATGTGCTAATCCCTCTCACATTAAGAGTTTTACGCATATATGAAGGAGAGAAAAAAATTCTTCAGTTCCTTGCTTTCCATCCAACACTTAAAGCAGACAGGACCGCTTTGCTGCATAATTAATGGGTCATGTTTATGGGCACTTTAATGAACATATATAAAAAGAAATATTGAAAACTCAGTCGTTTGTGGTGGGACAGAAGTAACCATACTCTATCCTGTGTAGGCTTTTCTGTATCCATCCCTCCCTGGTGCAAAGGAAGAGGGAAAGGGGAAGCAAAGACTCATGGGTGAAAATAAGAATTCACTACTCTTTCTCATATCGAGAGCCATGCCAGACTCTCCCTTCTCACTCTACACATTTCTCTGTGCTCTTCTGCATGGCTCAGAGAGATGCACCATATGTTTTTTTGGCTAGTTATACCATATTCAGCACAAACTGAACCTGAAAAGTAATTTATAGCAACTCTTCCAGTTGCTGCTGGCAGAGCTGATTGTGCTTTACTTTGTCCGGCCCTTTTATGTACTCCAGCTCTGAAATAACACCTGTAACCACGCACAAACACTGGATCTGGGTTTGGCAGCTGCAGGACCTACATGCCAAACTCTGGAATGTAATTTATTTTTTCAGCCTCAAAATTGAAGTTTATGGTTGTCCTTTTGACTAACTGTCTCAACTGCTGCCTGATGCTCAGGAGGAGGGAGGAAAAGTGGTTTGGGGGCTGTAGGACTGGCTGCACGTCTTGTAGGAGATCAGGTTATTGATGGATCATCTTAAGCTACTAAAATGTTCTTCCCTTCCAATTGGCATTATGGATTATGCTGAAGGGTCTACCAATTTTCCATTCAAAAGCTGAAAAATTCCTGTATTTATAATATGGACTTTGCAAAGCATCCCACTATTTTGTCAGCACAATTTGGGTCCAGGGACTGTTACAGATATGTCATCTGAAAACATACCATTTCAATTTATTAATCAAACAAAGTTATCGGAGTGGAGGGTTATTTTGTTTTGTTTTGCTAGCCTGAAGACCAATGTCTTGAATGGATGCTGCTGTCAGGTTGCATTAAGCCCCAAATTTAAAGCTTTGTATAAAAAAAAAACAAGTCAGAGAGAGCTTAAAAAAAACTAAGACCAATAGAAATGTTCATTTTATTTAAAAATTCTAATTTTTAGACAAATGGATAATGCCCTGCAGTGCTGTTCACAATCCAAACACTGTAGCATTTTGCTAGTGCAAATGAACTTGAAAGTAAAACTGACTAGAAACCAGTGACACTGATTAGTTTATTTTCAAACCCACAAAAAAATTAAAAAAAAAGCTTATAACATAAAAATAAATTCTTAAATCAAAGTTATTACTAATATAAATATAGTAAGAAAATTTGTAAGTGCCCTGATTTTCAAGAATGCTGAATGACCAGCAGCTTGCCAATGACGTCTTTATTTTGAAGACAACATTTTTAGACCATCTCAAACAGTCCTTGAAGTGAAGCAATCACTTTTAGTATTTGAAACCCACCTACCTTCCAAATGATTACAAAAATCAAACAATGGCCAGACAGGCATAGTTAAAATACACACACAGCTTATACAATATATTGTAATGATTGAGGTCACTGAGAGCTCCATTATACACATGCAAACAAGGAAACATACATACAGAAAATATTTTACCTCTGAGGCTTGCAAATAAGATTTAGAAAGCAAGTAATTTAGACCATGCATTTTAATAAAAACAAAAAAATCTAAAAAGTTTGTACTAAGCCTTTGGTCTGCAGAATGGAGACTCGCTTCAGGGGAAATGAGTAAATATTGCTAATAGCTGGATCCAATTAAAAAAGCTCCAGGAGACAACAAATCTAAATCTCAGAACAAAAACATGCTTTGAGACTCTAGAAAACAGAGCTTTTTTTAAACTTGAGTACACTTTTAGTTAGTATTATTGTCCAACTAAAGTTCCAAACAGAACATAACTTGGACCAAAAAGACTTAAGATATTTACCAACCATGTGTTCAACTACACTAAATGCATGTGAGATGAAAAGTTAATCAAAACTATAAATACTACAGTAACTAACCACAGATAAGTCCATTGTAAATATAATGGACAACTGGAGCTAGAGAATCTTTGCAGACTTCAGTCTTCTTGCAGAAGGAGAAATACAAAGAACTTTTGCAACTAATCAAACAATGGATTAATTTTTAATTAATGAGGAGGAAGCTGGATATCTCTGGAGCCCTGGAATGCTGGTCTGTTGATTAGATCATCCCAGATTTCTTCCATCTGAAATTATTTATTTCCTTTCAGCATAATTCTCTCTTCCTAGCTCCTCATAAATTGGATTCAGGAATAATTAGTGAACACTGCTGAGTGCCGCAGACTCACGTTTTGGATTTAAAAATAGTTTTTACAATTGTTTAGGGCAGAAAACGTATGGTTTAGAAAAGTCCCCACAATTTGCCCCATTACTGTAACAAAATATTGTTAATGATTTAATGATTTTTCTATATCCTTCTACCCACTTTCAATTTAAAAGAGCAGCCATCTCAGCTATTTTAGAATTTAACTAAGTAGTTGCACCCACTAGGTTTCATGCTGTAAGGTTTGGGTTTTTCAAATGAACATTAGTATTTGGTACTCAGACTCAGGGCTTTTAGCATGCAAATCCCATTTCAGTGGAAATGTACTCCTCAGTAAGATTTTCAGTGATGCTGAATCAGCTCTGAAGGAGGTGGTTTGATAATAATATACGGATCATGTGTGTGCTACAATTGCATTGACAGCGTATCAGCTCAGCAATGTGCTAAAATATTCTTACTAGACAAAATCGTATTAAATGCAAACAGACCGTATTCATCATTCTTTTGTCAGTGATTCTGCAGTTGGAGAATACTATGTGCCCCACAGTTTGTCATTAAGAAGTACAAGCAGGGAAACTACCTAGCAGTTTCAGTCATCGTGTAGTTTGGACAAAAGACCTCGGACTCTACACAGTGCTGGTAATTATTATTCTGAATCATAACACTCCCACTGAAGACACTTCAGGGCCAAATACATCTCAGCAGCAAGATAGGCTTTAATAGGGGTCTATCCCTGGGGACCTCACAATGTCAATAAAGTTCAATTAATACTGTCGGGCTCCATTTCCTTGCCTTAAAGCACAACCACACTTTCTAATGACAGGGAAGTAGAAAAGACCATAGCTTCATTATCAATAATGCCATTCATCCAAATATAACAGTCACGGCACAAATACAGGACCATGGAAAAGATCTCATTAGCTTAGAGTTCCCAAAACTTCCTGTGTGATGGTACCTCATGACACCCTTAGCCCTTAAGAGGCAGCAGTGTTAGCAAGTCCGCTGGCTACAACAGGGCTCTGCTATGTTAAGGCTGCTTTCCCCACAGTTAGATTAGTGGACGAAATTCATTACAATATTAAGCCTTAGACGCACATACATCTCATCACCCTGTCTTTGAACCCAGCAGATGCTCCAGCTCCCTCACAATGGCCCTCCCCACAAGAGCTCCAGCTTCTTGTCTCCCATCCCAGGCCCCCTCCTCATTAGAGGAGTGTGGACCAAGGCATCACTTGTTCTGAAGGCCTGGGATGAGAATAATGTAGCTGGGCAGACATAACCAATTGTCCCCTCTCCCCTCCAGCAGTGCTTCTAAGGCCACGTGCTACAGGGACACAGAATCCAAGGTAGCTCTGCCTGCAGAAGTGGTGATATCAGGGCCTGGGCAGCTCCCTTGACAGATGCAGTATTTTTTCTTCTTTAGAGCCTGATTCTGCCCACTTTACTCAAGCTAAATAGTACCTCAATCAATGAGAGTGCCTTGTGAGTGCGGTTGGCAGAACTGGGCCCTCAATGAATGCACCAAGGCGTTTTGCACTCAGAGTTTGAGATTTGGATTGTGCTGCTCAGTTGTCACACTTCATTAATTTTCAACTTGGATCACTGCACAATTTTTCCAGAATCTTGCAATAAGAATATCTAAGCCCACTGATAACCCAGCAAATCACAATGTGGTTATTAATGAAGTACTGTGCTAATACGGCTTTGCTAATCGAACGTGCAATCCTTCTTTAATTTCCAATTTTAAAGAGCGCTAGAGAACTATGTAGTATAAGACCTTAGATATATAAAGTTGTTAGAAGAGAATGCTTATACACTGAAGACAGAATCTCAACAGAAAACCAGCCCTTTCAGCTAACTAATGTTAACAATAGTAATGTGCTAATCAGCACACTCACTTATTCCTTTACGTTTCTGAATCCTTTTTGATTTGTCTTCCTAAGCAAATTAAATGCTGCTGACAGGTGTGCGATTGACAAACAGCCCTAGACAGTGAAGGCCTCTCTCTACTGAGCAGCTAAAGTGTGGGTGGCAGCAGCTTTCCCCACAATGCTCTATTTAGATATTTTCATTTGATTTTTTTTCTTTATGGGCAAACTTTTCAAAAACAAATTGTTTTTGCATCCTCAGTCAATTGCAGGTTCTGGGCACAACCGAAAGCACTGAGACATCTATCTATGCAATGGCATCCAAAAATCGGGTTGTTCAACTAAATGCCATCACTTGCTCACAAAATTAATTGTGCCTGCAAAGAGCGGCAGGGTTGAGGCCTCTTTAAATATTTGGTCCCATAAATATAGATTTATTTCCTATCCTTCTGCCTCATCAACTTGATTTTTAGTGTTCAGCCACTTCCAGTTAATACAACAGAATCTTACCAGATGAAAGATAGCCATAGAACCCACTCTTGGTTTAACAGAAACTATATTAAGTTACTTCAGGTAACTCCCCCACTCTGTTCATAATATTTCAGTTTCAGTTCTACTGCTGTCTTTGTGCATGTGCTGACCCCCCCCCCTCCCCCCAGTGCTTGCTTTCCTCCCAATAAAACATGGAAACCTAGGAATTGAACCAAATGCCACTTGTAAAAACCCAGAAAGTTTGAGGAGTTGAGTGAGTTACTGCTTTCATCTCTTCATCTACGATGCACCCAGAAAGGCGGGGTGACCACCCTGCTAATAGCAGAAAGCATTTCAGGACAACCTTGCCACCCCTTCTACCATGGCAATAAAGCACGTACTAGGAGCTGTGGGATTGATTTAGAAAAAACAAACCCCACCTTCTTTGCATTTGAGTAAATACTATGGTTCAGACAAAGAAAACACAGAATTATATGGCCAGACGCTCCTTCCTCAGGCAAGTTGTATCTGTAATCAATGACATTTGTGTTAATAAAAGAAGGTTTGAAAAGGAGGGTGGGAAAGGTAATAGGAATTAAGAAGCTGGGCCTAATCCTTCCGGTGGCACAGACTATGCCTTTCTTATGGTGTCAAAGCTTTCATTGTAAGTAAGTGACTAAGTTAAAACATGTAATTCTGTAATCCCCAAATGTCCTTTCAGTCTGCCTATTCTCTCTGTGTTTCATTAAATTCTGACATACAACAGGACATGACTGCAATGCTTTTGTTCATCTTTCATTGTACGCAGATAAAGTGATGATAGGCTAGTGATATATAGCAAGCTCAGAGAAGAACAGGGCAAAAAACCAGTACAAACACCGATTAGTGCAGCAGCTTCAACAACTGTGGGAAGAGAGAGTTCCCCTGCTATGCGTAAAGGCTTTTCCCATTGTGTTTCCATTTATGGTGCCATAATCTCCCTCATACAGAGCAAGTCTTCTATATCACAATGCCTGTGATATGTTCAACACAGCATGCAAACTGAAAAACGTTTTTTAAAAATAAACTTTAGTTAAAAACAAATACTCTTCTTGTACTTGAACCAAATGCTTTCCTCCCTCTCTCATTTTCAGTCTTGCTCGTTCAGGATGTTTGTGTGTAAGTGGCTGGAGATGGCTGAAAAGATGTAATCAGCTCCCCCTTCTAAAGCTGTTCTGGAAATATTTGTTTAATCTTGTTTTGCTGCGGTGCCATTGGCTTTTGGAGTCACCTTCTATATAGTGGTCCTTCATGCACCACTGCAGAGCAAAGACTTCCTCTGCTACACATCACACTGCAGAGTATGGGCAAGAACCCTGCCCCACTTAGCTAATGGAGAATGACAAAGCTAATCTAAACTCCATCTCCCCCTCTGATTTTACTATTATAGCTGAAACTGCCCAGGGCTCAATTTCTCAGCCATAGTAAGTCTGACCATCAACCTATAATTCATCAGCTCTGAGGTGATGCCTCCAACTTCTGAATCAAGTATATTATATATATATATATATATATATATATATAGTGTGTGTGTGTGTGTGTGTGTTGCAGTGGGACAGGTACCCACTGTCTAATTCTCTAGCATATGGAGTAATGCCCATGACCCTTAAACTACCAATTTTTTTTAAGTGTTGCTGTAGCTAGGGTGGTCCCAGGATGTTAGAGACACAGGCAGGTGAGGTAATAAATTTATTAGACCAACCCCTGTTGGCAAAAGAGACAAGCTTCCAAGCTACACCAAGATCTTCTCCAGGTCTAGGAAAGGTACTCACAGCATTACGGCTAAATACAAGGTTGAACCGACAACTGACACCACCTACTATAAAGAAATCAAAGAGGACCCCATACTACAGTTCACTCAAAAATTTAAGGATATCATCAAATCCTTGCCCAAACAAATCAAAATACAAGCTCATGCCCCAAGAGGCCACCCAGGCAGACCCATCATATGAGGCCACAACGATCACTGAAGGAATATCAGAATTCATAGAAACCATCCTCGAACCACTTATCACACAAAGGGCCAGCTTCCTCCAGGACACAACCGACCTCCTCCAGAAACATTAACAACCTCCCTATGAACACCATCCTTGCCACCATGGATGTCACCTCCCTATACAACAACATCCTCACAGTGATGAATAGCTGCCTGTCTCAAATATCTACAAGACATGGACAACATTCAGATATCCCCCTCAAACACATCGCTAAACTTATCCATTTCATCCTCACCCATAACAATGTTACATTCAACAACAAACACTTTCTCCAAATTATGAGAACAGCCATGGGTAGTAGGATGGCTCCCTAATACGTCAACCTTTTCAGGGGCCACTTTGAGGAAGAATTTCAGAAATCATTGATATACCTGAGATACAGCGATAATATTTTCACCCTCTCGACAGATGACTTAAACTCCCCCATAAGTTTCCACTACAACTTCGACAAACATCACCCATCCACCAAACTCTCTCTAGGACACTCCTGCACCAGCATCAACTTCCTGGAAACCACGATGAGCTTCAACAATGGAACGCTACAGACAACTATATACAAGAAACCCCTAGATTACCAAATTTATATCCATAGATCCAGTAACAACAAGAAATCTGTTATCCTAAACTAGGCCCTCAGATACCGCAGAATATGCTCTGAGGAGAAAATCCAGGGTACACACCTTAACACACTCAAAACCGCCTCCACGAAAAAAGAACATTCTACCAGAGAAGTAGATCACATAATGGAATGGGTGACCCAAATACCCAAAGAGAATATGCATCAATACAGGGGAAAAAACCTTCAACTGCACAACCCTAGTTGTCACCTACCACCCCACACTAGTACCTACAGGGTATAATTGAACAATCACAATCCATACTAGATGGGCACCACATCCTGAAAGAAATCTTTCCTGAAATCTTTCTCCTGGCTTCAAACAACTCATCAACCTCACCAAGCTCCTCATACATCAGACCCTTCTAATAGAACAGGTGCAAAAGCTGTTGATTTATTTCCACTGCTACTATGATCAATACCCCCACAACACACTTTTGAAGATCCATGGGTCCTACACATGCCTATCAAATGCATGGTGTATGTTATTCAGCGCACTGAATTCCCCAATAACAACTATATTGGCAAAACCAGACCATCACTATGCTCTCAAATGAACTCACACAGAAAAATGGTAAGACTAAAACACCGTATCACCTGTGGGCGAACACTTTTCACAGAATGATCACTCCATATCGGACCTCTCAGTTCTCATCCTCAAAGTAAGTCTGCACAACACCTTCATAAGATGAGCCCGAGAGCTTAAATTCATAACTTTGCTAGACACTAAAAATAATGGTCTTAATAAAGAGACTGGATTTATGGCTTCTTACAATCATCTGTAAGCCACTGGCCCCCCTTTTTTGCCCTGTGACTGCAGAGGTATTAACGGGCCACTTCACCTTGAATGGTTCCTTAGAATATGTGTTAACTACTTTATGCTAAACATTCTGTTCCACCTTGTATTTAGCTGACATGAATACCTTTCCCTGACCTGAAGAACATGTGTAACTCAAAAGCTTGTCTCTTTCACCAACAGAAGTTGGCCCAAAGAAGATATTATCTCACCCACTATGTTCTCTCTAATTATTATTCAAGTTTTTAAAAACTGCAAATAGAAGAAGTTTTATGTCCCAGTCAATAAAGAGAAAAACGACTTCAAGTACCAACTGGCCAGCACGTCATTCCTTTGGTTACACCAATGTGTAGGTTTGATGACTAGGTAGTATCAGTATCTAAAAATACCTTCTTTAACTTCCACTTTGCTAGGAAACTTTGTCCCTTCCTCCCCTTGGTCCATGCATGTGTCACCTCTGGCTTCATTACTATAATTCACTGAATTGGAAGTGAAACATGAAGAAGATGCACAAGCTGCAGCCAATAAAGAATGTGGCTGCCTATTTCATGTCCCTCCACTGGCTCCTACTTTAAGACTTTAGTCCTAATTTAGTCAAAACGGAATGCATCAAGCCCCAGCTACATTAAAAATCAAATTCTGATCTATAAACCAACACGACAACTATGCTCCTCTGGTACAATGCAGATTACGAAGTCCAGGACAAAGCATGAGAGAGCTGGGGACAAAGCCTTCTCAATCATGGGGATCTGGCTATGGAACCACCTCCAGAAGAGATCACATGAATCCAGAGTCTGATCACCTTTAGGAAATGCTGCAAAACCTTCCTCTTCCAAAAGGATTTCCACTGTAAGAATGACACTCTCGACACTTCACCCCCTTCCATCTCATAACCCTACCAAATAAAATAAAATCATAAAAATCAAATACTCTACTCCATTTCAAAAAGGGAAAGCCGGAGACTCCATAAAGTCCTGGTTGACAGAGGACTTCAGTGTCCAAGCATGTCAATGTGATACCTCTCATATGCACACACCATAAGGAAATCAACCTTAAGGGAAGTATCATTTTATGCTGTAAACTCAGTAGATGCATACACCCTGTACTGAAGTCAGAACAACAGGGTTTTATTCGGAGGTTTCCAGTTTTGCATCGCTCACTCACTCACACTTGATATTTCCAAAGACTCTTACGCCAGATAGAATACAGCAAAATTCCTCTCTGAGGCATCGCAACCCCACCATTTTAACTCCTTTGGACAGGGAAAGAAATGTAGCAAAACCCTAGTGAGGACAAAACTGTACCCACATATTAGGAAGTTAGTCAGTTACTAGGCAATAGGGAGATGGGGTTGTGAGTGGTTTATTTCTGGCTAAGGTAATGACATCAGGACTAACTGTGGTTAGCAATTTTGATCTGACCCATTCCTCATTCTACCTAGATCTTATGTTCTTTGAGTGTGACACATTTTCCTGCTCTGTGGTATTGTCCAGAGATAACCAGGATCTACAGCCAACATTTAACAGAGAAATGAAAAGGCACAAAGCAAGCCATCAAACATTAAAAATAGTAACTTCTAATAAAATTTATCTTTAGAAATTTCTCCAAGTAAAGAGTTGTGTCAATTACTGCATTAAGAGAGAGTGTTCCATTAAAAGCACAAATACGGCTACAGTCTTAAGCTGCAACAATCAGGAAACACAAATCCAGACTGTTGAAGGCACTTGTTTGTGTTTCTCAACACTACATCCTCCTTAACATCCTGGCAAATGTGTAAAGGCCATCACATATATACCAATACTATAACCTTTTAGATTTTATGACAAGGCCAGGCAGTTTGTATTACAGCGCTATTTCTTCCTTTACTGCCCCTCAGCATTGTATAAACAATCAAATATAGCAAAAGCACCTTACAAAAAAAAAACAAAAACCAAAACAACCAGGACAAATTTTAGAATTTCAGGGGACCTCTTCACCTTAGTCACCTCCTCATATGGCAGGTTTTAGAAAAATGGAACTAAGCACCAACATTCTCTTTCTTTGCTGCTCTGGATAAAGAACAAATAGAAAACAATTCCATATTTACATCTCTCTTTTAATCTGCTCCCCACTTTCCAAATCTCACTGTGCTGTTGGGCTGCCAGAGGAGGAGCAAATTAAGAGCTCAAAACAATTCGAAAAATAGTGGATGACATAGTATAATGCGCCAATAAGGAGCCTGGAACATTTCACTAATGCCACCCAGCAGCAAATGAAATCACTTGGAACAAACATGCACAGCTGTTGGCTCCTGGAGCTCCTAGGGAATGAGGGAGGGCTGCTGATTGGGGAAATGCTATTTTGAGCACCCAATAAATCTTGCACTCTAAACATGTACCTAGGAGAGCGAATGCTGATTCCAGAATTTTGTGTACTTCTCAAGTGGCTGGAAAAGCCCCCATACTTTTCATGCAGCAACAAAACAAGCCCAAATAATAGCTACTGGTGTTGAGTTAGATTATCCTTTGGGCAAGCTTACAAATTCATCCCAACACATCAACTCCGCTGTGGCAGACATGAGAGCCAGTCAACCCAAGGGACATTCCCATTGTCATTACTGGAAGCCTTTTTCTTCATCCTATTCCAATTTTCTTGCCTCACACCCAGCTCTGCAATGTCCTGAGCCTCATCTTTGGAAAGTGAAAGGTATGTTATCAGAAACTACTTTTTCAATTTTCTTTTCCCACTCACTGCAGCATCCAGAAGATTATACAACTCCACTGATTTCAATTGGAATTACATCAGGGATTAATTTGGTCCCATATGTTTAAATACAGAATAAAACAGAAAGCTGCTTTAATCTAACGGCTCTAAATTTAAATACCACAGATTTTATTTTGCCTCCCGTTTTAAAGAGAAAGAAAATTTAGGCAATGTGGGCATTAGGCCAAACTGCATATTCCCCTCCTCTGTCTCGATTCAATGTGGGGATCTCATCTCTAAGACACAGGCTCAGTACAAGTGTCGTATAGATATTTCCCCAGTTATCTGCAATGATACAATACGAAACACTCCAGTGTTTTGCTCTGCAGTCCAACATGACCTTGGCCCAGTTAAGATAGCTAGGAACTGGGACTTCTTGTCCTTAACCAGGCTGTGTGGAGGTATTTGCAACCTGATGACAGAAACCTGCAAGTTTTATATATAGTATTAAAAAGGTACAAATGTATGGTGCAGAGGGCTACTGAACCATTTTCGCCAAAGCCCCAAGCATACTCAGAGACTGAGAGTTAGCCGGGGAACTATTCTGAAAAGAAAGGTTTCAGAGTAACAGCCGTGTTAGTCTGTATTTGCAAAAAGAAAAGGAGTACTTGTGGCACCTTAGAGACAAACCAATTTATTTGAAAGCTTATGCTCAAATAAATTGGTTAGTCTCTAAGGTGCCACAAGTACTCCTTTTCTTTCTGAAAAGAAAGTATGCTAATTCCCTCTTTCGTTAGTCTAGCAACATGGTCAGACCTTTCCTGACCAATTCCTATTCTCCAAGAAGTTTTACAATATAGAGCTGTGTTCTACAAGGGTGCTTTCTAACAATGCTCAATGACAACCTGCAGGACAGCTGGATAATAGAGGACAAGAATGAGCCTAACTTAATCATCTGGAGGGAAGTAGAGAGATAGATATTGCGTTGTAGTTCATCTGTACTTTTACATCTGCTAGTATTTTATGATTTAGGAAAGATCTATGGGCTGAAATTATTTTGTTCTAAACATAATTCTCACTATTTTTAGGACACCAAACACCTTGTATGGTTTATATTAGCGACTGGATCTCTGTCAGTGAAATAGGATGCCACCACTTTATGGCCTTGGTTTCATAGGCAGACTTCATGTACAATGAAGCAGTTGTATAAAAATGGCAATATGCCACCCACATGACGTATGATACGATCTTAACTCATTACACTCACATTTTCTGCAAACAGAGTTACAGTCTCACCCCTTTCTCTTCTCCCCAAAATCTACCACCTTATGATCTTGAAATAAAGGGGAAGAGTTATGAGCTGAATAGCATTTCAACCAATTTGCTGAGGCAAGAAAAACTAACAAAACAATTTCTATCTGCTACGCAGGCAGCATACATTACAAAAAAGTAAGCCAGTTCTGTAGGCAGGAAGGAAAGAAAAACAAACTCTCCAGTGAAGGTAGTGAGGAAATGTAGCATGAAACTGTTGGTTTAATCTAAATTCCACTTTTTGTATCACCAAATCTACCATAATTCACCAGGACATAAAATACAGTTCTAGATGCATCACTTCAGCATCATATAGAACTGACAGAATCCCACCTATCCATTCCTCTGTTCTGTAGCATACCTAAATGGTTTTGTAGA